>NC_137091.1:28273218-28853218 GCF_951640355.1 Cnephaeus nilssonii | reverse complement strand
GCTAGCAATAGGGTCCATTTATCAGAAGTCTAGGGTCGCTTTAGTAGTAATTACTCAGCAACTATATTACAGGCCAGTGACTCGCGCCTTGAGCGTGCATCCGAATCCCCAGCAAACACAGATTACTGGAGCCTACCCCTGGGATTTCAGGAGATCAGGTGGAACCTGAGAATATGCATTTCTGTTTGTTTGTTTTTGTTAATCCTCACCCGAGAATATATTTCCATTGATTTTTAGAGAGAGAGTGGAAGGGAGAGAAGAGGGAGAGGGAGAGGGAGAGGGGGAGGGAAACACACACAGAGAGAAACATTGATGTGAGAGAGACACATCGATTGGTTGCCTCCCATAGGTGCCCCATAGGGGCTGGGGATTGAGCCTGCAACCAAGGTACGTTCCCTTGACCAGAACCGAACCCATAACCCTTCAGTCTGAGGGCAAACGCCCTAATCACTGAGCAAAATGGGCCAGGGCAAGAACCTGCATTTTTTAACAACTTCCCAGTTGGTGCAATGATGGGCTGGTACAAGAACCCCACGTGGAAGACCAGTGACTCAGTTAAAAATCTCAGAAGACCCAAGAGAGTCAAAGATTTAATTGCTATCAACTGTATTGTCATGCATTTGGAACCTCACAGAAGCAATGGAAACTAACCTCTCTCGCTGATGTCTGCATTTGCTTGATTTGTGGGGGATGTGGTGGAAAGGGACCGAGAAGCAAACTCACCTCATTCTTGGGGCTGCACTTTACTGCCATCCACTTCTGCTCTGAACTGAACGGGATCTCTTGTTTTCTCACGTAGGAATCTTTAACGTCACTTAAGTCCATCTAGGATAATAAAACGGGAGTTTTCAGTGAGGCATTCTAAAGCAATTTCTATGCAAAGCTCGGTCCATTGAAATGACTCCCTAATGAAACCATCTCAGGCAGATGAGAAATCCAAGCGTTTAGGTCGCAGAGAAAGGCCATTTGCTTTCAAATGTTCCAACCAGGAAAAAGAACACCTCTTTATCTTGTCCCAGGGGCAGAACCATGTGGTCCCTGAAATAGCTCCCAGCTGAAACTTGCTCAGAAACAGGAGCCTGTGGGGTTTCTGTCAGAAGAAATGTCAGACTTGAAGATGGAGCCATTTCCTCCCAAAGGGTCCCCTGGGTTAGAGGGTGGCCTGTTGTCACAGCCTGGGGTCCTTGCCAGATCTGACATTTGTTGGCTCTTTGATGGTTTGTGGGCCAGTTAGTTGACAGATTTGAGCCTCAGTTTCCCCAACTGACCACCAGTCCTAACCTGAGCATCCTGTTGACTCACAAGGGGTGAAAAGGGGTCCTTAGGAGGGCAAAAAATCCACTTTCTAAATATTTAAAGCGCAGACATGCATGCAGTACACTAACAGACATACAATGTATCTGTGGTATTAAAATTCCATGGAAGGAGTGACTAGGGAAAAATGTCTAAAAAGGTTCCTGAGGAGGGTATTATGGGTTGCACTGAAGTGCTAACCCCCAGTACCTGTGACTGGGATCTTATTTAGAAATAGGGTCTTGGGAAATGTAATCATGGTAAGATGAGGTCTTTAGGGCAGGCCTAATCCAATATGACTGGTGTCCTGGTAGGAGGAGGATGGACATACAGGGAGAACACCATGTGAAGACTAGAGGGATGCATCTGCAAAACCAAGGAGCACGGGGATCACTGGGAGTAGCAGGGAGAGGAACAGGGGATCACTGGGAGCACAGGGAGAGGAGCATGGGAATCACTGGGAGCACAGGGAACACTGGGAGCACAGGGAGCACTCGGAGCACAGGGAGAGGAGCACGGGGAGAGGAGCACTTGGAGCACGGGGAGAGGAGCACGGGGATCACTGGGAGCACATGGAGAGGAGCACAGGGAGCACGGGGAGAGGAGCACGGGGATCACTGGGAGCACAGGGAGAGGAGCACTGGGAGCACGGGGATCACTGGGAGCACAGGGAGAGGAGCACAGGGAGCACGGGGAGAGGAGCACGGGGAGCACAGGGAGAGGAGCACAGGGAGCACTAGGAGCACGGGGAGAGGAGCACGGGGATCACGGGGAGAGGAGCATGGGGAGCACAGGGAGCACAGGGAGAGGAGCACAGGAATCACTAGGAGCACAGGGAGAGGAGCACAGGGAGCACTAGGAGCACGGGGAGAGGAGCACAGGGAGAGGAGCACAGGGAGCACTGGGAGCACGGGGAGAGGAGCACAGGGAGAGGAGCACGGGGAGAGGAGCATGGGGAGAGGAGCACGGGGAGAGGAGCACAGGGAGAGGAGCACTGGGAGCACGGGGAGAGGAGCAGGGGGAGCACTGGGAGCACTGGGAGCACGGGGAGAGGAGCACAGGGAGAGGAGCACAGGGAGAGGAGCATGGGGAGAGGAGCACGGGGAGAGGAGCACGGGGAGAGGAGCACTGGGAGCACGGGGAGAGGAGCAGGGGGATCACTGGGAGCACTGGGAGCACGGGGAGAGGAGCACAGGGAGCACAGGGAGAGGAGCACGGGGAGAGGAGCACGGGGATCACTGTGAGCACAGGGAGCACAGGGAGCACAGGGAGAGGAGCACGGGGATCACTGGGAGCACAGGGAGAGGAGCACGAGGATCACTGGCAGTAGCCAGGTAGCTGGATCGCCAGGCCAGCCTCCCTTCCCTGCAGAGCAGTGGGAGTTGTTGAGTGGGGCTGCCCTCACTGTTTTAAAGAGGCAATAAGTTCCATTTGGTATTACTGACATTCTGGAGAGCATTTTCTTCTGTGAGCGAAAGGAATGTCTTAAAGCGCTTTGTTTACCTTTACACGGATATACTGAAAGGGTAATCCTTTTCCCCCTCATCCGCCCACCCTGCACGGGATCCTGCATCATGGGGGAGAGGCAGAAATGTGGGTACCCTGGCCTCGTGCTAGGGGAGGAACAGGTGGACAGATGGACACAGGACAGTGTGATGAGTGACAGCTCAGGGTACCCGGGTGAGCAGAGGTGTCTACAGAGGTGGAAATGGCAGTGAACTTGAAGAGAACATCTGAGGTGGCCGTGAGTCAGGAGCAGAGTGGCTGGGAAGGAGCGGGAGGGTCCCCTCCACAGGACAGGCACCGTGAGTGGGCTCCTACCTCGACAGAGGGATCTGATCGGACCTCTTCTGTACTTTGTCCCCTGTGCACAAGGCAGAGAGGCACACCCATCAGCCCACCACCTATCCCTTCAACACTCGCGAGCAGCTGCTCTGCGCCGGGCACTGGGCAGAGTGGGGGGGCACTTCTGCTCCGTCTCAGAGCTCAGGGTCTAACCGCTGAGCCCCGGGACCAAGTGAATGTATGAAAAGGAAATCAAACATCCCCCACCTTCATTGCCAGGGCGATCAAGGCGCCTTCCGTGGGCTGTCCCATCATGGTGTTCTTCCTGATGACAGCATTGTTGGCGACACAGCCGGCCTGCAAGGGGGCATTTCTGAATCTTTAGTTAATATTCGGAGCCGGCCCCCTACGGGTCCCGGGCCCACTCGGGCTGGAGAGAATCCCCATCAGCCCCATTTTCAATGCATATTTCTCTCACGGCGCTGCTGACACCTACCTCCACCAATTTCCCCACGGAGACGTTGGAAAACTCCTTAACGACTTCCTTTGACGGTAAAAGACAGACTGTCCCTTGGCCATTATACCCAACTCCGCTGACCTGCAGGGCAAAGGGACAGAAAGGATGTCATCAGGAGTCAGAAGTACACTCCCCTGGTTGAGCTCTGGTATCTTTTCTGGGGACTCATCCCAAGGACAAAATCCTGGCCGCAGCCACGGCTTCAAGCATGGAGACAGATGCTCCCGGCAGGACTGCATGTTAGCGGAACACCTCACTAACCGCCACGAGTCATCAACGGCGATAATTCTGCTCTGCAGCCAGGAAACGTCTGGGTAAGAAAACCAAGTAACAGCACAGGAGAGCGCTTATGGTCTAGAAAGAGCTGGGCAAACCTCTCCTTCTAGCGCCAGATAGCAACTATTTTAGCCTTTGTGGCCCATGCACATCTCTTGTGACGACTCAGCTTTGCTGCTTGGCGTGAACGGAGACACTGACTACATATGAACAAAAGGGGTGGCCGCGTGCCAACAAACTTCATTCGCAAAAGTGGGCGCTGGCCCAGGGCTGGCACGGCTGACCCCTTGGTGTGGAAGGTTTTGTGAAAAAAGCAGCAAGATGCAAAACGGCACGTTCCGGGAGCTTACCACCGTGCTGACACAGGGGAGACTCAAAGCCCAAGTGGACTCATCGCGGTGAGTGTACCCTGGGAGGTTGTGGGTAAGAGTCTTCTAGCTTTTCAACTTTATAATGTGCTTATTATTAAAGATAATAAAAAAATGAAGACGGCTGTCTTAAATCAGCCATGCTCCTTGCAGCGACTGGTAACAAGGAATCTGCACAATATAACCCCTATTGGCTTACTCCGTGTTTTCTGGAAGACTCCCTGTGCTTTCTCCAGGAAGGAACGGGTCTGGCAGGCCACACCCTTGTCTTGAACCTTGTAATTCACACAGCACTCACCTCGGCATGGAGCCCATCAGACGTGACGAGTTGGCTGACAGTCATTTCGTTGGCAGTTAGGGTCCCCGTCTTATCAGAACAGATAACATTGCAGCAACCTGGCAGGAGAAACAGCAGTTTATTTAAAAAAAAAAAAAGCAGTTCGTCGCCACCAACTCTCAGGCCTGTGAAATACCCACGTTGAATGAACATGGCACCAAAACATCCATTCAACCCAATTTTTAAGGATTCAGCCAGCTGGCGTCCCTCACCTAAAGTCTCCACGATCGGCAACTTCTTCACAATGACCTGCTTCTTGGCCATCCGCAGCACTCCCAGGACCAGCGTAACCATGACAACAATGGGCAGACCCTCTGGAATGGCAGCCACGGCCAGGCTGGATCGAAAGGCCAAATGGGTCACTTTTAACATGTACTTAAGAATGATATGCGTTCCAACTGGGAATGGCAACACGCTCACCTGGTGAAGCTTGTCTCTAGTGTCCCCAAAGTTCCCGTTCTATTCTCTGTTCCCCATTCCATGATGCACCTGCCTCCTTCTCCAACATCCATTGTGCTGAGCCCCAATCCCCCCCGCCAAAAACAACAACAACACCCACACACAAAAAGTCCTGCTTTTGGAAAGGAATCTCATCTATCAGACACCCACATTTTAGTGTGAATTAGTCTGCTAGCTGTTTTGCCTCTTTAAGTGCTTCTGCATTTAAATTGTTCTCATTTATTAAAGAGAAAAGTTTCTGGGCTCTGGGAAAGGAATTTATTAATCAGGGAATTAGTAGGAAGTGGAATTTTTTGCTTCAGTGGGTCCTCCCTTAAATTTCACTTTTCATTGGTCTAATGGTTTAGACACGCCTGGTAGGGAAGCCCGACAGAAAATTAAAATTGAGGGAGGCTAAGTGACACAGCTATGCCTTTAGCAGATCTGCTTGGGGTATCTGCTCACTTCTTTACCATCCCTCCAACTCTTCATTGTGTGAGCTCGCTCTCCCATAGCCACAGTTGACTGGATTAGAGGAGACCCTGTGTTTGTTCCAAGCTGAACCAATGAGCTTCTAGTATTTGGGAATCTGAACTGCGATTGTGAACATGGATCCCCTTCCTGTGGGCAGGATGTCAACATGTGGGAGGCTGTTAAGAAGGGGCTCTTTCTTTCTTTTTTTAAAAAATATATTTTATTGATTTTTTACAGAGAGGAAGGGAGAGGGATAGAGAGCTACAAACATCGATGAGAGAGAAACATCGACCAGCTGCCTCCTGCACACCCCCTACCGGGGTTGTGCCCGCAACCAATGTACATGCCCTTGACCGGAATCGAACCTGGGACCTTTCAGTCCGCAGGCTGACGCTCTATCCTCTGAGCCAAACCGGTTTCGGCAAGAAGGGGCTCTTTCTACCTCAATTTGGCTCCAGAGCATCAGGGCTGACTGCTCCCCATCCCACATTCCTGGGCTGGCCTGACCGAGGGCAGAGGGCCGGATAATGACCAGCTGACCTCAGGCCGACAGGGGAGGCTGGAGATGAGCGAGTGAGAGGGTCCTTTTGTGCAGATCTGCGCAGTGAGTATCACCACACCCTACCCACCAGGGTCACCTCTGCACGGGAACCTCCAGCAGAACCCTGCGGGCCTTCAGTAAATATTTGCTGAGTGAACGAACTCGCAAGTGAACATATGGCAGGCGTCTCGACCCGCACTGGCCCAGCGCATAGTGAGCGCTCTATGTGGCTGGTTAATCATCAGAAAGCCTAGCTGAGGAGGCCCATTCCACCACAGTCACACACCGCTGACGTATTTCCTCCGATCTAAGGCGAGGCTGCTTGTGAAGGACACCATTAGCTTGTGTACTACTGAGGGAAAAAATACCGCCGATTCATCAGCCACACAGTGCTTTATCGTGAAGTCTGACTTCAGAGAAGTTAAAATGTGAAAAAGGATGTGCATCTTAGACTCAAAGAAGCACGGTACCGATGGTGGCCTTTTGCCCGGAGACAATGGAGCCTTCAGCTATAGAAACCAGGATGACTGACTGGTTGAGGGACTGTGCCTGGTTGCCATGGGGATGGCAAGAAGGCTTGCTTGGTTTTATGGCACAGGCTGGCAAGGCTAGCTAAGCAAACATCTGCGAGGGTTATGAGGGGGACTTTCCCCCGGTGCGGCGTGGGGAGGGTGATTTTTGTACCGGGAAGCTTGCATAGGAACAAAAAAACGAATCCACCAACTGATCAAGATGAGAATGGAAAAGCAAGTGTACCGCGGCCCAGTCCCTCTGCCATCACCCGCCTCTGACGGCCTCGTCGCCTGAGCACTCCCTCCAGGGGCTGACTCCTTCCCTGGCCCTGCTTCTTGCTGGACCCTGCCTGGGGCAGCCCGAGTCACTGCCTCGCTGCTCGGCTCGGCGTGCTTCCTGAACCAGGAGCATCAGCATCCATCCTGTTGCTGACCGTCAGGTAACCGTGTCCCTTCAGTCGCACACAGATAAGCTTGACCACGTACCAGAGACACGCCCAGCCCTTCCAGCAAGGCTCTCCGGCCCACACCGCTCAGCACTGGGAGGCAGCACCTCTGACCTCCGTGTCCCAGCACAGACGGGGTGCCGGTCACTGCGGTTTACTGTAACGACTGTTGCACACAGGTGTCTGCTGACACTTGTTATATATAAACCAGAGAGGCTCCGGGATCCGATCAATAACAACACTCCTGACGATGTGCTCCATGCTCTCCTTTGTCGTCTTTGCTGAGATACGATTCACATGCCCCCAAAGTCACCCTGTTAAAGTATGCAACTCAGTGGTTTTTAGTGGAGTCAGCGTTGTGCAACCATCACCAAAATCGAGTTTAGAACATTCTTATCACCGCGGGGGAATCCCTGTAACTGTTAGCAGTCACCCCTCGGCCCGGCCTGGAGACCGCGCGTCTGGTTCCCGCCTCCATGGAGTTGCCTAATTCGGACATTTCACACGAACGAAGTTATACGGTATGTGGCCCTCTGCGTCTGGTTTCCTTCACTAGCATCATGTTTTTTAAAAATATATTTTACTGATTTTTTTACAGAGAGGAAGGGAGAGGGAGAGTTAGAAACATCAATGAGAGAGAAATACCAATCAGCCGCCTCCTGCACACCCCCTGCTGGGGATGTGCCCGCAACCTAGGTACATGCCCTTGACTGAAATCGAACCTGGGACCCTTGAGTCCGCAGGCCGACGCTCCATCCACTGAGCCACACCGGTTAGGGCTAGCATCATGTTTTCTAGGGCCACCCTAGTCGCGGGCGTCAGTGCTTTTTTCCTTTTTGTGGGTGAATCATGTTCCCCAGGATGAATTTTATCCATTCATTAGCTGATGGGCATCCAAGCTTGTTCACATCACGGGTTTGGTGTCCTACGGGTATGTTTTTGCTCACAGACATGAAAATAATTTCCCATGGACCACCTAAAGCATTTTGCCGACACCAACAGCATGGGGGTCACGCTCCGGAAACCCTGGGGCTTAACGTGAGCCTAGAAATGTGTTGGCTTTTTGTGTGTCCCAGAAGGGTCACCGGCTGCCCCTCTGCTGGGACCTATCCGGTTACAGACCGTCCCGGGCACTCTGCCTCCCTGGCCTTGGCGAGCAGCCGTGGAAAAGCTGGGGCAACTTCAGCCACTGAGCCTGCTCCCTGCTCATCTCCGCATCGCCCACCGGGCCTGGGGGTGTGACTGTCGCTTGTTAGAGTCACCATGTGGAGGGACGGCAGGTTCCTCGGGCTTAAAGCCAAGGGCCCTGGTTCCCAGCCCTGCCATCAGCTGTGTGGCCTCAGTGACACGGCCTTTACCATCTCCTATAGATTCCTCCGTGAGAGAAGGACCAAGACGGTGCTTCAAAGGAATACCAGGAGCAAACACACCCTGTGCGCTGGGACTGTCGCAGGAACCTTCACGGGCTCTCATCTCATCCTCACCACGACCGCAGGAGGGGCTATGTCATCACTCCCATTTTACAGAGGAGAAAACTGAGGCACAGCAAGTGCAAAAGTCTGCCTAAGGTCACACCGCTAGCAGTGGTAAAGGCAGAATGTAACCCTAGGCAGGCAGGCTCTGGAGTCCACACCATTAGCCAGAAAGATCCAAACCCACGGGCAAAGAAGTGGTGGGAACGGGAGGTCCAAATCTTACGCTTTCATTTGTTTTGCAAGCTTTCCCGGGGCACCCCACCTGCCAGATAATGTACTATTGGGGCTGCGCTTGAGGTGAGGAGGGTGCATCTTCCCCACACTGTTCCCGCGCCCCAATCTTCCTGCCTTGTCTTGCTGCACTGACAAGGGAGGGAGGGCCTGGAGCTCTTACCTGACCCCAATCGTGAACATGCTGAGAAGATGCTTCCCTTGCAGCCAGCCAGTGAGAATGATGATGCCTGGAGAAGAGAACAAAATAAAGCAAAACGAAACGTGTGTGTACACACACACACACACACACACACACACACACACACACACACATTCTCCAACATCTAAAGGCATGACAGCATTTTAAGAGTTTACAGGAGAAGAGACACCGGGCAGTGATTAATAACCTCAAGGACTTGTAACCACTTTTTCCTTTTTAAGAAACCCTTGAAACTACAAAGAAGAATGGTTTTACTTGTTCTGGAAAGGATCGAGCCAGTTCAAGTAAAGAAAGAAACAACCAGATTGTTCTGGGCCAGTGGTCGGCAAACTCATTAGTCAGCAGAGCCAAATATCAACAGTGCAAGGATTGGAATTTCTTTTGAGAGCCAAATTTTTTTAAACTTAAACTTCTTCTCACGCCACTTCTTCAAAATAGACTCGCCCAGGCCGTGGTATTTTGTGGAAGAGCCACACTCAAGGGGCCAAAGAGCCGCATGTGGCTCGAAAGCCACAGTTTTTCGACCACGGTTCTGGGCGGTTGTAGACATCTACAGATTATTCCAACAATCCCCAAGTGCCGTGCGGCTCCAGGACGCCCCCTGAGGTGGCTGATGTGGCAGATGATGCCTCTTCCGTGATGGGCAGATGGGTCAATTTCCTGAGTGTTTTTATCTTGCCATGTTCATGATTAAATACATTCCCTTTTCCATTTTCTCCTTCATCAATCATTTACCTAATATTTACTAAACACCAGGCCCTGTGTTAGGCTGGGTGGAGACTGTCAGAGGCAGACCCTTGAGGGTGAGAAGTGGCATGAGCCAGGCTGGGACCCGTGAAAGTTCACAAGAGGTCTAGCAATGGGGAACAGTTCTGGGGCCTCTGGGGTGGCTTCCGTTTACTCATCTGTAAAGTGGGGATAATGACCATGCCTCCCTCAAGCAGTTGTTTCAGGATTTAAGAGATGACAACACATCTGAAGTGCTTAGCTCAGCCCCTGGCCCACAGCGAATGCCCAGTCATTAACTGTTGCTGCAACTGTATGGGAAGTGGTGGGAAGGTGAGTGGCGTTCCTGTTGACACTGAAGTGTTTGCTAAAGATCATCAGCTCTGTTTCGCAGGAACGGGGTGGGGGAGGGGAGCAGGGCAAGTTATGAGCTGTGTGATGGTGGTGGTAGTGTGTGTGTGTGTGTGTGTGTGATCACAACTCCTGATTTGTTACATGGTTGTTGCTTTATTCATACTATAATTAGCTATAGAACTCAGCAGTCAAATGAAATCTTAGCTGGAATCCAAATGAACCCAGATGCAAAAGATTGGAGGGCGGAAGCTGTTAGAAATAGGGGTGGGGCAGTGAGTCTGGAGCCCTACCCATGAGAATCAGAAACACCCCCTTCCCCAGGCCTCCCTGCAGAAGGCTGCAGCTTGCTGACAGGGGCTCACACAAGCCTATGTGCACACCCCACAAATCATGTTCAATAACTTCACATTGGCAGCTTGAAACTGGCCATGCTGAGAGTATTGACACCACAGAAATTGGCAAACGCTACTCTGCCCTGGAAAGTTGTTAAACATTTACCAGAGCACCACTGCTACCCTGCATCTCCCACTCCTGGGTCCTTAGCGATCCATGGGACCCAGTTTCAAAACTCCAGCTCCTCTAGAACAATTCTTGAAATAGTTATTATGAAGTAAAAGGTCTGAATGGTATTGTGGGCTGGCCACAAGCATGCCAATTTAATTAAGCTTTAGTTTAACTTGAGGAATAGTAGCTTAATGCAAGGCAATGACTTTGTAGGACCCCTGACTTGAAACTTTTTATTTTTTATAAACAATTTCATCTTGGGGCAAGTCCTGTGACTACTACCTGCTTGACAACTTAAAGCACATCTACTTGCTATTTGTTCTTGAGGCTCCTGGGGTAGAAAGAGCAGCGCCCATTACAGCACTATGTCCTGCAGGTCACTGCAATCGTCCAGAGCACGTGTCAGGAAACTTTTTTCTGGAACCAGCCAGAGGGTAAATAGTTTCGGCTTTGTGGGCCACATGGTCTCTGTTGCAACTCTGCTTGGCCACTGTAGACAGCAGGTGAATGGGTGTAGCTATGTTCCAATTAAATGTTATTTATAAACACCGAAATCTGAATTGAAAATTGAATTTCATATACTTTTTATGTTATGAAATACCAGAGGCCTGATGCACAAAATTCACGTAAGGGGCTCGGCCCTCGTAGCCCCTCGCAGCCCCTCGCAGCCCCGGCTTTGTCCGGAAGGTCGTTCGGACGGTTGTTCTGCTGTTTGGTCTAATTAGCATATTAGCTCTTTATTATATAGGATTATTCTTTTGATTTTTTTCAGTCACTTAAAAATATAAAAGATATTCGTTGCTTGTGGGCCATTACAAAACTAGGTGGTGAATCCAGTTTGGCCACAGATTCCAATCCCTGCTTTGGAATGTGAAATGCCTCTGGGCATTCTAATCTGCCCTGATGCCTGGGCAGCATGCAACCCCAAGGAAGGCCAATAAGTGGCGCTCACAGCCACCTTCCCTTGTGTCACTCATCCTCCCAGTCCTCTTGGCCATCACAGTACCACAGTCCTCTCACAGCACAGAGCCCCACTGGCTGTCATCAGACTTGGCAGATTAAAACCCATTTTTCATCACAGCTCCAGGACAAAGGAGGGCAGGAAGGAGGGAAGAGGGCATAGAGCTACTTAAAAACAGTAAACTGAGTGAGTTAGCAAACTCTGAGCAGCTAATCCAAAGCGTAAATTTGGAAAGAGGACTAGACTGGAATGTTGGGGAGGGGTGGCCAGGGAGGGAAGCAGAGTAGGTCTGTTCGGGGCATGACAGAAGGAGAGCCCTGACTCCAGGCCACATCCTCTTAACCACTTTGCTAAGTTCACCACCTCCGACAAGCCGTAAAGGACTGGGAGATACCTTCCCTACTTTTGAACTTATTTTTTCCCCTGCCCGGAATTCCCAATCCCCTCTTTTGTCACTTGGCAAACTCCTACTCATCCTGCAAGACCTGGTTTAACGTCACCTCCTCCTTGGAGTCTTCCCAACTCTTCCACACCAGATTAACTGCTCCTTTCACACTTCATATTTGTTCAGGTATCTCTCCCCTATTTGCCTGGGGGTCCTTCAGAGGGAAGACGCTGCGTTTTACTCATCTTGGTGGCCCCAGAACCTACCGTAGGGTCTAGTGCGTCATAAAGCACTCACGTAATGAAATCATGCATCTGGGTGACCAGAGGCACAACAGCGCTGCTGCCGGAAGAGATGGCTGATCCTCCCAAGAACTTCCCCTGGCTCCAGATTTACTAGTCCTTCCTCTTACCACTGCTTGTGCGATGGGCAGCGGTTTTGGCTTGTTCCTTTATTAGCTCATTAACTCAACACATGTTTATTGAGCATCTACTATGGGCAAAGCACTGGGTGGCCCTGAAGGCTGGGAACAAAGGACACAGACTCCAAGCCAGAGCTGGAGCCAGCAGGAGGGAGCAGGCGAGGGGACCAGGGCAGCTGCACAGTGACGTTGGGGTGTAAGACCTGAATTCAGGTCCTCAGCATCACGTGGATGCTGGTTGTGGTGTGCTGCCAAAGCCATGAGGCATAAGACCAGGCACAGCCTACTCAGTGGCACAGAAATATGGCTGGGCACACAGCTAACCCACAGCTTCCGGTCTCCCTTGCAGATAGGCAGGCTGCATGACTCCATCTGACCAACTGAAAATGGACAGGAGTGATGGCTTCACTTCCTGGCTCCATGCCTTAAAATGTTCCCACACAAGCCTCTGTGTTCTCGGGCTAAAAAGAATTATGACCAGCCTCCAAGGACCCAGAGGAAGGGAGAGCAAAGATGCAGTGGGGGCCTGGGCCCCCCGAGCTGCCATTTGAAGGTGAGCTGTCCAGAAAAGCCACTAGACCAGCAGTCGCCAACCTTTCGGACCTCACAGACCACCAGTGGTCTGCGGACTAGACCAAGAACATGCCCGTGGACTATGATATGAGCAGGAAATAAACTTTGACCATGTTAAGTCACTATAAGGCAGGGGCTGCTTGTTACCGTAGTTGGCCTCATCTGACTAATACAGAAGCCTTTTGTCACTGTCAGAGAGTCTCCGACCCCAAACCCCTACCTTTACCCAGGTGAGCAGCAAGCTATTTGAGCGACAGCTGGGCTGTTTGGGGCGCTCTCCCCAATCCCCGGGACCGAGTGCAAAAGCTTCACTCACCAATTATGAAGAACGAGAAAAGTGTCAGTTGTTTCCCCAGCTTGTCCATGCTTCTTTGTAGAGGAGTTTTAGGTGTCTGCAAGGATGGGAACAATGGGTTTCTTAGCTGACATCCCAGCAGCATCCCACAACTTCTGCCTGGCTCATTTCTATCTTGAGCCGAGTGACAATGCCACAGGGGTACACATATGTAAAAACTCATTGGCCTCTACATGTAACGTCTGTGCACCTGATTGTCTGTAAGTTATATCTTGACAAAAATCTTAACACATGTCTTAAAATAAAAATTAATTTTTAAAAATTATACTCACACTAGAGGCCCGTTGCATGAAAATTCGTGCACTGGAGGTGGGGGGGGTCCATCAACCCGGCCTGCCCCCTCTCACAGTCTGGAAGCCCTCAGGGGCAGGAGGCAACTTGGCGATCAGGGGAAGGTGACGCCTCCATCACACCTCTGCTGCTGCCATTGCCGGCAGCACAAGCCTCGGCCAGCCCTGGTTACTAGAGCTTTGGGCTGCCCTGGGCTGCTGGGCAGCTGCTATCCAAGGCTTGCCTGTGCCTCAGCGAGCCCTGGGCAGCTGGGGGGCTGAGGGCGGATCTGGTTGCACCGTGCACCTGCCGCCACCCCCACCCCCCCGCTACCCGCCCCAGCTGGGCTGAAAGGACTGTGGGACTCGAGCAGGGCTGAGGGGACTGGGTGCCGCCATCTTTGTGGCGGCATGATGGTCAATTTGCATATTCCCTCTTGATTAGATAGGATTAACCACATGATCCTCATTCCTAACAGGTGGGCAGAATTGGCATCACTAGCCAAGAAGATGTCAAACCCCACCTCACAAGAAAACCAAAGCCCCCACTCGCCTTACCTCTTCAGCCCGCATCATCTTAAACACTTCTCCGAACTGAGACCTTTCCCCTGTTCCGATCACGACTCCCTGGGTTCAGGAGAGAGAAGTGTGAGGCCTGAGGCTAGAAGCCTGCTGGTGATAGAAGCCACGGCCCCCAGGGCGCCCCAGGGCTCACCTGCCCCTTCCCGTACTGAACCAGGGTCCCCATGAAGACGATGTTTCTCAGGGTGGTGAGGTCCCCCTCGCCTGTCAACGGGGTGTCCGTCTTACTGCATGGCTCAGCTTCTCCCGTGAAACTGGACTCGTCTACCAGGAGGTCTGTGACCTAGGGGAGCAGAGGGAAAGGCCGTGGGATCTGCCCTCTCGCCCTGTGCACTGGTTTTCAGGGCACAGAACGGTGTCTAACACCTTCATGTCAGTTGCATACAGACAGCATAGAATTCCTCGAAATCAGGGGACAACAACCAGAATGTGACCCGAGATGCCTCAAGAACCAGAAAGCTTTGAACGTGTGGCCCCTCTCAAAAAAAACAGGAAAGCACTGTATCTTCTTTTACATTATTTTAAGATTTAATATAACATCTAAAAAGACACATAGGCAATGGCCAATTTAGAATATACCTTTCAAAGCACCCGTGCCTTTCAGCTAACATTCCACATGCTGCCCCCCGTTGAAAGCGGCCCATGAAATCAGTGAGGTTTGAGCATCACTGAGTCAGGTTATCCAGTGACGGCCCAAGGTCATATCAACACCAGAAACATGGGCCCTGACTCATACCCATTCTCATTCATTCATATTCATTCTCATTCTCTCTCTCTCTCTCTCTCTCTCTCTCTCTCTCTCTCTCTCTCTCTCTCCTCTCTCTCTCTCTCTCTCTCTCCAGAAAAGCAGGAGGAAGGTGCCAGCAAGCTTATGTCTTCATCCTCACACCCACCATGAAAGATGCTATTATCTTTCCTGTGGAGAAACTGAGGCACCGTGAGTAACGTGCTCAAGGTTATGCAGCTACTTAGTGGCAGAGCAGAGGTTGAGCCAAAACTCTGCTTCCAAAAACTGCCCTCTCAACCATCTTCCAAAGTGACCACAGACCCAGTAGGTATCGCTCAGAGGGACGTCTGCTGTGGCCGGAACTGTTAACAGGCACTTTTGAGGACATTAGGGGTCTAGGATGGCCCGACCTCTCAGGACCCTGTTATCTGAGCATGTAAGACCCACTTAGAGAGAGGAGCCATCTTCCTGCAAACTCACAAGAGAACCGTTAGTTCAGCATTTCTCAAATAGGAGATGGGGAATGCTCTGATTTAAAAAATTTTTAATTTCATCTTTTAAAAAATATGCCCAATGCCATGGGATCCCAGTCCCCAAGAAGGCAGAGGCTACCACTTGCTGTGAAATGCCCATCTCCCGTTCCTCCGAAACAGCCCCCATGGTGTTGGGAGCGGTGATGTGCTCCACCACACAATCCTCCTTCCCAGCCTCCCTTGCAGCTAGCTCAGTGTCTCCAGAATGAGACAACCAGACGTCAGAAGCCACCATCGTACTGGGGAAGGTCTTTGAAGGTGGCGGAGCTGATGGGCCCCTCTGCCCTTCTTACCTTCCTCGTTCCCCCCACCTGGTGTTGTTATCCTGGAGCTCAGGAAGCCACCTTACAAATCAAGGGGATGGCCACCCCAGGGACACTCCACTTCTGGACACTCCATGATGTGAGAGAGAAATAAGTCCCTGGCCCTTTGGAGCCAATATACATATTTATCTTCATCTCAGGTCATGTTCTGATTTCTGTCCCCTGATTTCAAGTCAGACACAGCTACCAACTGATCTAGAGTTTGCACCTGTGTTTTTTAATCCCCAGAGCATCAAGGGCAAGTCAAATAATCTCATGGGGCAGCTCCTAACCCACAATGAAAGAAAAAAAATGGGAGAACTGAGCCACCCAGCACCACAGGCTGCTGACCCAGAGGCCTGGGCAGCAGAAATTGGCACCACAACCCAGTGGCACTCAGAGATTTCATCCCCAAACCCTGTCTAATGGGAAATGACAATAATTTGGGTAAGTTGTACTTGATTTGAAAATTTGGCTTAGGTTCACAGTTGTATATAAGTTTGAAGCACATGGAATTTGTACTTCAAACTTATATATTTGTTCACATTTAAGTAACACTGTAATAAAGACAAGTCGACACTGGTAAGGAAACCCCTCCACTGGCTGTGAGAGATGTAACTGGAACAATCTGATGATCTAATCGATCTAATCTGCAGCAGAAGGTTGGGGGTAGGAAGTGGAGGATGGAGTGGCTGGTGTGCGGTGTGTGTGTGTGTGTGGGGGGGTGCGGGGGGTGATGAGCTGGAAGAGAAGGGCTTCCTGAGGGTTCTGGGACTGGAACAGACCTTGCAGAATGAGCAGGCATTTGGTGAGTGAATAGGGCAGGCTCTCCAGGGAGGGAAAATAAGGCAATTTGGGCAGTTGATGGTGGGAGAACATGGTAATCACACACTTGCAACTGAGATGGGGGAGACCAAGAAAAGACTTCTCCCAGCACGCCACCAGCACTAAAAGGACAGAAGCCAGGGGCACTGACACCAGTTCACCCTTTGGGGTGCAGGTTCTCGGGAGTGGGCAGAGGCGGACGCAGGGAGGAGAGCTGCCCCTGCCCTCAGGGAGCACTGAATGGAAGATAGGGCTCCACCAAGATGAGAGGGCCCAGGTAAAAGCAGGAAGTTTGGTCCACGTGGGGACACGTATGGGGACTAGTTTGACTACAGCAGAGCATTGGTGAAAAGTGTGGTTGGAACCCAATTGCATTTGGCATTGATTAAGAAATTTGGATATTGCCCGGCCAATGTGGCTCAGTTGGCTGAGCATGGTTCTATGCACCAAGAGGTCACCGGTTTGATTCCTGGTCAGGGCACATGCCTGGGTTTCAGGCTCGATTCCCAGGAGGGGGCATGCAGGAGGCAGTTGATCGATGTTTTTCTCTCATTGATTTTTATTTATTTTTTATTTTTAAAAATATGTTTTATTGATTTTTTACAGAGAGGAAGGGAGAGGGATAGAGGGCCAGAAACATCGATGAGGAGAAACATCGATCAGCTGCCTCCTGCACACCCCCTACTGGGGATGTGCCCGCAACCAATGTACATGCCCTTGACTGGAATTGAACCTGGGACCCTTCAGTCCGCAGGCTGACACTCTATCCACTGAGCCAAACCTGTCAGGGCTCTCATTGATTTTGAGAGAGAGAGGAGGGGAGAGGGAGAAAGAGAGATAGAAAGAAACATCAATGATGAGGATTGAGGCTGCAACCCGGGCATGTGCCCTGACCAGGAATCGAACAATGACCTCCTGGTTCATGGGTCAACACTCAACCACTGAGCCACACTGGCCAGGCTGAAGAACTTTCTTGAACCTGCTGTTTCCTGGCCTTAAGTGGCTTCAAAATTTATATAAACTTTCCTGGATCTCAGAGCTTAAGAGCTGATAGAACTATTAACTGTGTTGCAACATACCAACAGAGTTGCAACATACCAAAACGGAAATGTGTCGAGTGTTCACAGGTGGTAGCTTGGATTAAACCCTTATGGTGTCAACAACCAGGTACAATTTGATTTATATAAGCAGGGCAGGAAGAAATCCAGTTAAGTTGTAAAGGTGTTATTTGGGGTTTTAAAAAATTGTTTTAAAGAACTATTGCAGAGACCGGTAATGATAAACAATGAAACCAGCAGCTAATTCTCGGTGACTGCTGACCCACATCAGGCATTGTGCCAAGTAGGCTGCAGGTCTTAGCTTGTTTCTTCTTCCTGATCACCCTGCCAGGTGGGAGTGAACATTATCCCCTTGGATAGATGAGAAGACTGAGGCTCAGAGAGGCCAATCCCTCCCTCAAAGTCACATGCTGGCAGGTGCTGGGTGGGGATTTGAAACCCAAGGCCCCGACATCCAACACGTGCCCATCACTCACCAGGGCCAAGCACCATTCTGAGCACTTTGCATCTATGAAGTCACTTGATCCTTACAAGCACCTTTTGGGCATTCTCACTCCCTTCATTTTACAGATAAGGAAACGGAGGCTCAGAGAGGTTAAGTAACTTGCGGCAGGTCACACAGCTTGTGAATGATAGGCATCAGGTTCAAACTCAGGCTAACACCCAGCCTCAGCGCACTAACCACTTAGCAGCGCTGCCTCTTCATAGCACCTGTGGTGGAGATGCCCAGTATCAGGACCAACCCTGTACCTCTGGAAACCCCAAGTTGGGAGGCAGTGCCCCCTCTTGGTGGGGAAGTGGACAATGTCAGACTGGCTTCCCAGGCTTTCCGGGGGACAACGGTTACTATAATGGGATCCCAGTGCCCCAGATGTGCGTGCTGAATGCCCGCACATGGAGGAGCAGAGGATGAGGAATCCCTTCTGGTATAGGAAGGGGCATCAGCATGAGGTTGAGAGAGAATGCCTTTCCCCTACCCCCCCCTCCCCGCCCGTAGCCTGGTCCCTGCCCTGCCTGGTCCCTGCCCTGCCTGGTCCCTGCCCTGCCTGTCCCTGCCCCGCCTGTCCCTGCCCTGCCTGGAGATCTGAAAGTCAGGGCAGAGAGGCAGAGAAGCCTGAGTGGCCCTCTGGCCCTGCCTCGACTTCAAAGCCTGGCCAGCATGTTGTAAACGCAGGACCCAGGAGTTGGCTCCTGGCCGCCTCACCTATCTCCGTCCCTCGCCCTTCACACCGCCTTTGAACAGCATGCTATTAACCCTCCCATTCCTGAGAAAATAAATAAATCGGGCAGATAACCTGTGCTTAATCCTCTATCACTAAACGCTTTGAACAATTCTTAGGCATCACTGGAAAGAGTCATAAAATAGATTACTCCCAGCCACAGATCCCTCTGAACTTGATTTCACCTTTGCTCGAGAATCCAGGATTATCTCGGAGCCTCGGGTATTGTTCTGTGAAGCTGTGGCCCTGGCACCCACAAAGGTTAGGCAAATAGCTTGCCTACACCCCATGTCCCCAAACCGAGCAACTATAAAATGCTTGTGCTTCTTCCTATGCTTCATCGGTCTGGTTCCCTTCCCGTTCCTCAGCAGCTGCTGCCAGTCTTCCTGACATCTGTGCGGCTGTTTCTGGAAGGAGCTCTTGCCTCATGCCTCAACCTCACCCTGGTTCAATTTGCTGCTGCAGTCTATAAAAACTAGAGGGTCACGCAACCAACATGTGGGAGGCTTCTAGCTAAAACGACAGCACGTGATTTATGAAATACAATCTGAGGAGCTTTGTGCTTAACGTTAGCTTGTTTGCTAACTCCCTGACTTGTCCGGTGCATGTGTGCGCGTGTGTGTGCATGCACGTGTGTGTGCACGGGTGTGTGTGCGAGACCATGTCCGCCTCCGAGAAGCTAAGGGCCTGCATGTCCCACCGACCAGGGCCTGGGAGCCTCACCTCAGTGAGACGGATGTCTGCAGGGATCCGGTCTCCGATGGAGAGACACACGATGTCCCCGGGAACCAGGTCTCGCGCCAGCAGGTGCTGGAGCTTCCCTTCTCTTACGCTGCATGTGAGACAGTGAAAAGCCAAAGCACGCATGTTAGCATCCCAGTTCTATGCGCTTTGATAAACGTGAGCAACGATGACAGACACACGCTTTCCCTTTCGGCTGTGGACAAACCTCTGCGGTGCCGTTATTTTTTAAACTCGTGTACCCTAGAAGGTGTTTTGGGAGAGTGTGTGGCTTCTGGGAGACCCTGGTCCTGGTCTGAAGCGCAGAGCTTTCCCTGTTTACCCGCCTGGACACGAGGCTGGGCCACACGGCCTCCCTCCTGCAGCTCTAGGTCAGCGGTGCGAAAGCTTCCTTAATGGAGGAAGTAGCTTGTGTCCTCAGAGGAGACACCACCCGGGTGTGCAGAGCCCGTCTTGAGAACTCAGGGATGGCAGAGCCTCGTCAGAGCCCGGAGGAGCATCTTAAGTGTCCGAGCAGCCCAGGACCACCCTCCCACAGGGCCAGGACCATTGCTCATGGCCAGCCGCCTTTGGACAATGGACGTGCTTCTGTGCACAGGTTGCAACTGCAATCCCACCACACACCGCCCTCCTCCAGTGGCCTCCCAGCCGGACTCCTGCCTCCCCTCTGGCCTCCTCAACTCACCCTGCACACAGCAGAGAGCTCTTAGAACACAGCATCAAACCCTCCAGGGGCTCTCTGATGACCTTGCAATCAAACCAAAAGCCCCGCTAAGGCCCTCTCGATCCAGACTTGTCTCCTCCTCACACCAGCCAGCCCTTTGAACACACCCAGCTCTTCCTAGTCTCAAGGTCACTGGTGACCTTGAATGCTGGAGCAGGCATTCCCCTCCTCCTTGAAAACAGAATTCAACCTTGTCCCGGTATCCACCCTTCCCCCCACAACTGTGTGCTCCAGGGATGGGTCCCGACTGGCTGAGATCATCGGAGTGATCCCGCCCCCTGCCCACGATTGGCTTAGGCACAGGCATGTTTTGTAACACTGGCCTTTGCGACATGAGTGGACATGTGATGGGGCTCATACACCTGTAAACACACACACACATACACACACACTGACTGGCCTTTGCGACATGAGTGGACATTTGATGGGGCTCATGCACCTGTAAACACAAACACAAACACACACACACACACACACACACACACACACACACACACACAGCCTCTTCTCCTGTTTGATCCTCCATGTCTGGCTGTGAGGCCTGGAGCTGTTGCAGCCATCTAGGACCAGGAGGGGAACCAGCCGGAGAACAGTCAACAAGCTGAGGATGGCAGAGTAAAGACATGAAAAGGACCAGGTCCTTGGTGGATCTTCAATTCATTAACCCCACTGTCCGCCCCCTCAGGTCCCTTGCCATGAGACAACAGCTTCCTCGTGGTTTGTGCAGTTGAGTTTTCTGATCCTCGTAGCCAAGAGCACCTATTCGATACACAGCGGCCGTTCCCTCCGCTCTCCCCATGTCTGCCTCCTTATCTGTCTCAGGCCTCAACTTAAATGTCAGCTTTCCCTTAAATGTCAGATCGGGGGGGAGGGGCCTGGCCTCTGGCTATTGAAGGTTGCCCCACTCCTCCACCAGCCACCACTGTGTCTCTGTAGGGCTTTTTGTTTGTTTGTTTGTTTTGATTTTTGTGGGGCTGTGTGTGTTGAGGGGTCTTGTTGGCTCCAATGCACCTAATCATGTTCACCGATTATAACCCCAGCACTGTTTCTCCCAGCACACAGTAGGTGCTCAATAAATAGTTAATGGCTGCACCAAGGGTGGAGGCCATGCAGGAGGGGTCTGCGTGGCAGGTGTTTCTCCTAATTTGTAAGACGGGCCTTGGAGACGCAGAGAGTGAGGCTGCATATCTGCGATGCTCTTTCAACTCTGCCAGGCTGCCTGCCACCGCCGTTCCCGAGAATAAAATGTCCTTTAGAGGCAAAACTTCTGAGGACATCAATAATGTATCTATTCACCTCAAAGGTTAAGACTTGATATTTACACTTAATATCACATCAAACCACATTAATCATTTACACTCCCATTTGCTCATGGGATTATGCCGCACATCACACACCTGGGTTTCCGACAGCCTTATCCATCCCATCATTAAGCCCAGACATTTTTACTGTCCCCAGTGACCCTTCCAGAACTGATTCATCCTCTCTCATGCCTCCACATATCCTTTTTGTCTCTATTTTGTTATTCATTATTCTCTGCCGATGTCACACACACACACACACACACACACACACACACACACACACACGCGCGCGCACTACTGGTTCCTTGAGAGGTGGAACTCTGTTTCACAAGATCTTTCTATCCGCCAGCCCTGTGGCTAATGGTGCCATATATACTCAAATATATGCTAAGGTTCTTTCCCCAGAATTATCCTTCAGAAAACAGGTACTGTATGCTGAAGTCCTTCTAAAATACCCCAGGTCATGTAATGCCTGCCCCTGCCACATTTTAAATCCTCAGTAACCATATTTGACTGGACATGTACTGGACAGCACAGGTTACAGAACATTCCAGAAAGTTCTACTGCCCAGCACTGTGCTAAGCAGAAATGCCCACGAGGTATTGACAGATATTTTTGTCGTTTTCCTGTTTAAATATCGTTGGTAAGGGCTGCGTGATCACAAGCAGCAACGTGGAAATGCCTGGACAGGAGAGAGGCTGGTGGGCTGCTAACCAAGTCCCTGGAATTCATTCTCATGTCGTCCGACCCTTCAACCAAGGTCCTGATGCCTCAGCTTGATAAAGCCCTGCATCTCAGCCTGAGTCCTCCCTTTGAGAATCCGGTGAAACCTCTGAACGCTCTCTTTTGGGAAAATGCACAGTTTTGCACAGCGTATGATGGGTTTCATGGGCACCCTCTTCCCGGGGCCATTTCCATCATCCGTGGCCCCCAGGCCAGGAACCCTGATTAGATGCTAATGACAGACTGGAAGCCCAGGGAAGCCGAATGATGCGCCCAAGGACTCAGATAACCCACTGGCAGGACGACCAGCCCAGAGCCCCAGTACGGCGTGGTTTTCCCATGTCACCCTACAAGGGATACAAATTGTGCCAAACTCACCACCAGCCCACCGGCTCCACTGATGAACCAGAAAGTCCCAGGGGTCTCTGACTTACCAGTTACATTCGGGAGGTACCAGCTTGGTCAGCTCTTCCAGAGATTTCTCCGACCTGTACTCCTGGCAGGAAGCACATCACACATGGTTTTCAAAGGTGGGGATTCCACAGAGCTCCCGCCACGCCCGGCCACCCCGCCCGGGACCTCGGGAAATAAATACACACCTGGATGAAGGCGACAGTGACCACGATCAGCACGGCCTAAGGAGCAAACGGAGGGGCGTTAACACCGGCGGCACAGCGCACGAGTCCATGGGAGTGAGGGGAGGTCATCGTCTTTCAAAATATATTTCTTTTTTGTTTGCAAAATAAGTGTACTGTGCAGAAACTCAGAAAAGAGATAAGCCAAAAAAGAGCAGCAAAACCACCCCAAGTCCTACCATGAGAGGTTCAGGTTGTGGGGTACCCCTTTAGATTTTCCTTCACAGACACACTTATCACACAGGGTCCTAGAGTGGAGACATGTTCTTTTACAAACTGCCTCTTCACTCAACAGCATCCTGTAAACACCATTCCACATCAGAAGGTGTGGCTCTAACCCCAGCCTTTTAAACAGAAGCAGCAAATTTCACGGTGTGGAATGAGTCCGTGTTTGTATTTTAGGAGTGCCTGACAGGTAGAGAAAGCCGGAATGACATCCATCACAAGGTGACCGGTAGAAGCCAGGCATAAGAGGTCACATATTGTGTGGTTACATTCGTATGAAATATCCAGGATTGGTGACTCCACAGAGACAGAAAGCAGACTGGTGATTGCCAGGGGCCGAGGAGGGGAGATGGGGGGCAACTATAATGGGCATGGGGTTCCCTTTTAGGACAAGGAAAATGTTTTAGAACTGGATAGAGGTGGTGGTCATACAACATTGTGCATGTACTACATGCCACTGCATTGTTCACTTTAAAATGGTTGGTTTTTTTATGTGACTTTTCACCTAAATTAAAACAAAATTTTTCTTAAGGCGCTCAGTGGTTCTCTCTAGGTAACAGATTACAAACAATTACTCTTTTAAAAAAATATATTTTTATTGACTTCAAAGACGAAGGGAGAGGGAGAGATAGAAACATCAATGATGAGAGAGAATCACTGATTGGCTGCCTCCTGAATGCCCCCTACTAGGGATCGAGCCCACAACCTGGGCATGTGCCCTTGACCGGAATTAAACCCGGGACCCTTCAGTCCTCAGGCCGATGCTCTTTCCACTGAGCCAAGCTGGCTACGGCTGCACGCACAGCCAGGATCGAGCAATTCCACCCGGGTCATGGGAGAGGAACTCCTTGCAACAGAGTTCCAAACGGCAAAGAACAGAAGCCACCTGGGCATCCACCAACGGAGGAATGGCCACATAGATCCCGACACCCCCTGGGGGCAGCGAAGGACATGGATTTGCTTCTCTTTCTTTCTGCTGCATTTTCCTTTTTTTCTCAACAGCCAAGCTCTTTTTTCCTTGCATAGTAAGTAAGCAAACCCCCGGCAATCCCCAGGGCAGCCGCGTCTGGGGGCTGGTGCTACCCCGGGCGGGCGCCGCGCACTCACCACGGTGATGCTGATGGCGTCCTCATAGTTCTTCGTGAGGATGCTCACCAAGGCAGAGGCCAGCAGCAGCAGGATCAGGGGGTTCTTAAACTGAAAAATGAAAGCAGGTGGGTGGGCTCTTCTCTGGGCTTCTAACCGTGCAGCAGCGCGTGTGACCCGGTTCCTCACTCAGAGCCAGGCTCCTAAGCCAACAACTGCAGAGACCCAGGGCTGGGGGAGAAAGACCACCGCCACCCAATGGTCCTCCTCCTGGAATGGCCCCCCTGCATTTTCATTGACATCGGCTTCCGAGGGCCACACAGCAAACAGGCAAGAGGCCCAACGGGAAGCACACACCACGTGCCCCCTGTGCCGCCCTGGCCGTGGACGATTGGGCTCTTCCTGGCTCCGGGAGCCCCTTCCAAGCCCACACGGTCAGGGAGAGGCAGCCAGGGGCTTGTGGGAACCTCCCTCTGCAGGGGAGCTGGTGATCCACTGGACAAACAGCAACAATAAAAACAACCACCATTGAGTGGGCACACGCACCTGTTGCTACTCCTGCTTGGTAAGTGAGCGACCAGAGGCTCTGAGAGGAACCGAATTTCCCCAGGGTCCAGTTAGGTCAGACGGACTCCTTCACCTGTGCACTTACCTGCTACGCTCCCATCAGGGCCAACTTATACAGGACAGCCGTTACTGAGCAACTCAGTATGTGCTAAGCTGCTGCTTATGTAAAACTCAGAACAGTGTTTATTAGTCCCATTTTCGAGATGGGAAAAATTGAGGCTCAAGGAAGTCCAATCCCTTGCTTAAAGTCACAAGGGGGGGAAAGTGGGATTTGAACCCTGAGAGCCTGACTCTAATACGCCTTCGCCTCATGATTCCAGGGCAGCGTGTCGTGGGTCACGCTCAGGTAGAGTTCTAATGGTGAGTCTCCTGAGTTGGAGAAGAGGGGCTGCCTTGTGAAGGGGTGAGTTCCCCGTTACTGGAGGAGACAGACAGGAGAAGCACAACGTCGGGCACACGGCAGGTGCTCGGCGAGTGTGAAGAGTTAATACGTGAGTGCAGATGGGCTTTCTGTACTCAGCAAGGGGGTGGGGGCGGGGCAGGGCCATCAGGAGCTGCTTTCCGGGGATTCCCACAGATGGGCCCGGGGACAGACAAGGCGGAGATGAATAAACATGTCCCCTCTTAGAACGTGAGCGATTTCATTTCTGGAAAGGCCCTGGCCGGAGGCTGGAGGCAGTGGTCGGCAAACTCATTAGTCCACAGAGCCAAATACCAACAGTACAACGATTGAAATTTCTTTGGAGAGTCACATTTTTAAAACTTAAACTTCTTCTAACGCCACTTCTTCAAAATAGACTCGCCCAGGCCGTGGTATTTTGTGGAAGAGCCACACTCCAGGGGCCAAAGAGCCGCCTGTGGCTGGCGAGCCGCGGTTTGCCGACCACGGGCTGGAGGAGAACCCTTGGTATGAGGTTGACAGGGCACAGGCAGGAAGGAGGATGGCTGGGGAACTATGGGCCGGAGGTTTGGGGGAGGGGGGGTCCTAGTGGAAGGGGCAGGCAGGGCAGAACTGAGGAGGCCCGACTGTAGGAGGAAAATGCCCCCCCGCAGCCAGTGTGTCCGCTTCCTTCCCTGAACTCCAACTTCTAGGAACCTCCGCTACCTCCTTCCAACACTGGGGTTCCAGGAAGCTTCTGGGCAGCCAGAGCCACCTGCACGCAGAAGACCCTTTTGCTGCCAACACGCACCAGTGAATGGCATCCCAGTGCACTGAGAACCAACCAATGAGCAGGGTGGGGACTGGAGGAGAGTGTGAGGATGCTGCAAGGAGTGCTGTGATTGGTCCCCGAACCAACCAATCAAGAAACCTTTAAATGCCGAGCCAATAGAACACGGCTGAAGCCTGGATGGGGGTGGGGTGGGGATTAGGGTTAGGAGAGGCAGGTGTCAGGGGTGGGAGAAGGGGTGCAAAAGGCCAGGGAGAAGAAACCAAGGCATCCTGAATGCCTTCAGGGATCTGGGGAAATCTGCCTGCTAATTGGGGCAGATTTCTGAGCTGGTACTGGGTGGGTGATGGGGATCTTAACTTCTAAACTTGGAACTTGCAGCCATGTCCATTTCCAATTTTTCTTTCCTCTTCCCAGTGGTTTCCAGGCATTTGATTTGTGCGCCCTCCATTCAGCACCCTGCCTGCACCAACGGCATCAGTTAAGGGGGCAGGGGCCCTGCAGCTAGGTGCCTGGCTCACTGCCCAGCATTGCCACTTACTGCTGTGTGACCTCAGGCTCCAGTTGCCAGATACACAATAAGGCACCGAGTAAGATCTGAATTTCAGATAAACAAAAAACTTTTTTTTTTTTGTAGACGTAGGTCCCATGCACCATTTGGGATCTACTTATACTAAAATATTGGTTTTTGCTCATCTGTCTAAAATTCAAATTTAGCAGGACATTCTGTGTCTCTGTTTGCTAAATCTGGCACCCTTACACAGTCTGGAAGATATTTCCATTTCTTTGTATTCACCCTCCTCATCTCAAAATGGAGGTTAGGAGGAAGATAAAGTAAGTTAATGTTGACTTACTCACTCAGCTAGCATGGGGCCTAGCCGGTGGGAAACCCTCTGTGAATGTAGCAACTGCTGTTCCTGATCACGGCTGCCTGGGGAGTTAGTGAAGTCTCGTGTCTGTCCCTCCTGCTGGCTGAGAGCAGCCTGAGTGTAGGAGAGCCTTTTTATTTTTGTCGTACAGATGCCCCATGCCCTGGGACTGGCCCAAGGACACCCTCGGTGAATATTTAAAGAGAGACTGCCCAGCCGGTGTTGCTCAGTGGTTGAGCATCGACCTATGAACCAGCACATGCCGGGTTGCGGGCTCAGTCCCCAGTGGGGGCATGCAGGGGGTAGCTGATAGATGTCTCCCTCATCAATGTTTCTTTCTCTCCATCCCTCTCCCTTCCTCTCTCTCTCTCAAATCAATAAAAAAAAACACACATAGTTTAAAAATTTTTTTTTTTTAAAAAAGGAAAGACTGCCCACCCTCCCCATTAGACATGCAGGGAAGGAATGACGCCTATGGTCCTACCTGATCAAGATATTTCTTCCACACGGGTTCAGTGTTGTCAGCGACAAACTCGTTCCAGCCGTGGACCAGCCTGCGCTGTGTCACCGAGAACTCTGACAGCCCATTCTGTAAGTCCACCTGCAGGGAGACGGTCCAGCCCCCGCTCACCGGTGGGCCAGGAAATGCCGAGGAGCCCAAGCCACAGAGTCCCCACTCTGCACCCAGCCACTTGCACCATCAAAGACCGCAAGCGCGTAAGGGCAGAGAGAAAAGGAAACCCACAGCCCCAATTCTTTTTCAATTAGACTGCACTCCTGCCCTACAATTACAGCACAAAACAACAACCCGGGGCCTAAATGTGTCACAGGGAAATGCAGAAACACATCTCCTTCTTGGAAAAAAAAATATAGGCCTTGGGAATGTAAAATGGTACAGCGACTGTAAAAAAAACAACAACACAATATGGAGTTTCCTCAAAATATTAAAATAGAACACCACACGATCCAGCAATTTCACTTCTGGGTGTGGCTATTCCAAAAGAGTTGGAAGAGGATCCTGAAGAGATATTTGTGACGTGTGTTCATAGCAGCATTATTCTTAATAGCCAAAAGGTAGGAAGCAGCAGAAACGGGGAGAGATTGTCCAATGAGTGCCGAGTGTTGCAAGATGAATGAGCTCTGGAGATAGGTTGCACAGCAATGTTAATGTACTCATCACCACTGAGCTGTACACTTGCAAATTCTTATGATGGGAAGGTTTATGTTGTGCATTCACCACAGTTAAACATAAAAGTAAAATAACAGAAAGAAGGCCTGTCCCTAAACACAATGCTAGCTAAAATTATTATACCATGCACGCATTGTGCCAGGCACAGCTTCAAGCTCTTTACACAAACTAACATTAAAATAGTTCATTTGAGTTGGTAATTGTGTAAGGAAACTGCACTGTTCTGGTTGCAGCAAAGGTACCCTTGTTTTTAAAAAGTTGACAAGACAGCTCTCCCAGGTGGTAGTGGTGGCAGGGAACGCTGAATTGGTTTCTAGATTCCTTTCAGTAAAGAAAATCAAGCTCATTTTCCAGGTGTTGTAAAAAGTCTAGGCAAGGAAAAAATATTTCCTTTCCTCTCTCCAAATACTAACAAGCAGAACTTGAATTTAAACAGACTTTTGAATTCTTCTCCAGGAAAGCCTGGCATGAAACACGGACATCCAACTTCCCTGAAATTGTGGCACATGCCATTTATTAGTAATTTTTTTTAACCAAGTGTGGTGGGTTATGAGTGAACAAACAAACACAACATGATATTTGCTCAGTTTTCTAGGTAAAGAAAATTAAACACATGGAGCAAGCCACATCCTTCAGCCTTAGAGAAGAGTTTCATAGAGTGGCGTGTTCCTTTTCATTTCTTTCTTTTAGTTTTGCAATGGCCAGGAATTCAAATTCACTTGAGAAATGTAAGAATTTGGTTTCTGGAATTGGCAACATCATAGATGATAAAAGATGAAGGGTGTGAAGAGGAGGTGGTTAAGAATTGAGCTTTGGCCCTAGCCGATTTTGCTCAGCAGATAGAGCATCGGCCTGTAGACTGAAGGGTCCTGGGTTTGATTCCAGTCAAGGGCATATGCCCGGGTTTCGGGCTCGATTCCCAGTAGGGGGCCTGCAGGAGGCAGCCAATCAATGATTCTCTCTCATCATTGATGTTTCTCTCTCTCTCTCCCCCACTCTCCTGTCCTCTCTGAAATCAATAATTTAAAAAAAAAAAAGAATTTGAACTTTGATGTCAAAGCACCTGGATTCACCACTGGCTGTGCTACTGTATAGCTGTGTGGATTATGACTTCTCTATGTCTGATCAAGAGAAACAAGTAATTGAGCATCTGGGAGAGGGGGGTGCCAGTCCTCTGGTAAGGGCCTCATGGGAAATCAGAACAGTTCAACTTGGAGGGAGAGAGGGAGATGGAGAAGGAGGGAGGGAAAGAGAAACATAGATGTAAGAGAGAAACATCAATGGGTTTCTCCCACATGTGCGCTGAGAATCGAACCAGAAACCTAGGTATGTGCCCTGACCAGGAATGGAACCCGAAACCCTGTGGTGCACGGGATGACGCTCCATCCAACTGAGCCACCCGGCCAGGGCAATAGCATTTTTAAACAATGATAACAAAAGTGTCAGCACAGAATTCTAGAGCAGCTTTCAGGACACCGTGTTCCTCTCTGCTTCATCTAAAACCTTTCCCACAACTGGCATCAAGTGCAAATCCAATGCTTACGGAAAATGCTTCGGCCAAATCTTCTCTGTGGCATTTGCTCGCCTCCTTGGGTGGCAGGGCGACCACTGTCTTCTCTTTCTCGATGGCTTTCAACTCACATTGTTCATCAAACTGTGAAAAAAGCAGATTGCTGCTAAGCAAGTTGAGGTTTTGTACTTACGCGTCTTTTGTTTGTTTTTGTTCATCCTCACCCGAGTATATTTTTCCATTGACTTTTATTTTTTTTAAATATATTTTATTGATTTTTTTACAGAGAGGAAGGGAGAGGGAAAGAGAGTCAGAAACATCGATGAGAGAGAAACATCCATCAGCTGCCTCCTGCACACCTCCTACTGGGGATGTGCCCGCAACCAAGGTACATGCCCTTGACCAGAATCGAACCCGGGACCCCTTAGTCCGCAGCCCGACGCTCTATCCACTGAGCCAAACCAGTTAGAGCTCCATTGACTTTTAGAGAGAGTGGAAGACAGAGGGAAAGACAGGGAGAAACATCGATGTGAGAGAAACGCATCGATTGGTTGCCTCCTGCACGTGCCCTGATCAGGGCCCGGGCCAGGGAGGAGTCTGCAACCGAGGTACGCAGGCCGACGCTCTATCTACTGAGCCAAACCGGCTAGGGCCTGATGCGTCTTTTTAAAGTATGACATACACATAGAGAGTGGGCGTATCTTAACTGCACAGATCAAAGTCTCACAGACGATCCAGATAACCAGCCTCCAAATCACGAAGCGGACAAGCCAGCCCAGGAGCTCCTGCAGGCAACCTAACCCCCTGGAGGGGAATGGCGCCATGGTCTCGCCACCATGGATCAGTTTTACTGGGGTTTGAACTTGATATAAATGGTTACGTGTAACACATACTCTTTCCCACCTGGTTCCCCTCTATTCAGTGTTGTTAGTGAGAGTCACAAAGGATGTTGCATGCAGCAATGGTTTGCTAATTCTCATGGTTGTATAATATTCCACTGAATAAGCATAGCAGCCTCGCCTCCCCATCCATGGTTTCAGTTATCCACTGTCAACTGTGGCCTGAAAATATTAAATAGCGAAGTCCAGAAATGAAAAATTTACAAGTTTCCAATTGCTCTCTGTTCTGAGCAGTGTCATGAAATCTTGCCCCCACCAATTCCATCCTGGCTGAGATGGGAACCATCCCTTTGTCCATGTACCCATGCTGTGCACACTCCTCGCTCGTCCGTCAGTTACCGCTGTCTTGGTTATCTGATCGACTGTCACCGTATGGCAGTGCTGTGTTCAAGTAACCTTTATTTTACTTGGGAATGGCCCCAATGCACAAGAGGAGTGATGCTGGCAACTCAGATATGCAAAAAAAAATTAAAATAAAAAGTCATGCCCGGCCGGCGTGGCTCAGCGGTTGAGCGTCAACCTCTGAACCAGGAGGTCATGGCTCAATTCCCCGTCAGGACATGCCCAGGATGTGGGCTCAATCCCCAGTGGGGGGTGTGCAGGAGGCAGCCAATCAATGATTGTCTCTCATCACTGATGTTTCTATCTCTCCATCTCCCTTCCTCTCTGAAATCAGTAAAAATATATATTTTTAAAAAGAGTCATAAAGTGCTTTCTTTAAGTAAAAAGGTATGTATGTACAGAACAAAACCCTATAGTATATTTAGGGTTCAGTACTATCTGACGTTTTAGGCATCCGCTGGGGGTCTTGGAACATATGCCCAGCAGATAAGGGGGACTACATACATCACGAGGCATGTATCTGTTCTGCTGTTGTTGGACATTTGGGCTGTTTCCCGTTGTTGGCTAATACTGACACATCTGTTTTTTAAAGCAACCATATTTAATAGAATTGGAACTCACAAGGCTGACAGAGCAGGGCCACAGTTTACATAGTTAGAACCCTGAACCTTGACCCTCCGGGATTCTCAATCCAGCTTGCAGCCTATTGTAGAGAGTGTCCCTGATGGAGACAGGGGTCTCACAGCCTGTGGAAGAGCCCAAGAAAGGGGGAGCCCCGCTGAGTCTGGGTGTCTGACAGGCCTGGGAAGAAGCACAGGAAACACCTGGAGGGCATGGGAGGCCATAACACAGGAAAACCTCAGACCCAGACAACATGAAGTGTCTGCAGAATTATTCTGAGAACTCCTGGGCCCAGGACATGATAACCATCTTTTCCTTCCCACCAGGTTGTCGGGCCCGGGAAGGAGGAAGGGGAGGCAGCACTGGCTCACCTCTTCCCTCTTCCTGCAGCTGGAACAGAGGAGCAAATGCCTCTTCTCCTTCTCGCCAGCCCCCCGGCAGCCCCCTCCCACACCCAGCACACCCCACCTGCCTGACTTGCTTAGAAATGTTCTACTAACCACATCGGTCCCCGGGGGGTGCTGCCCTCTTAGGCAGGGGCCAGGAAGCACGCAGTGATGGCACAGGCCACTCGGCAGGCTCCCCGGCCGTCGTGAGCTTTCCTTGGGCCACCGTCACGGTCGCTGTACGAGACTCACTAAGAAAACTGTGCCTCACAACATGACACAGAACGCTGCTTCTGTCCTCAAGAGCTGGCTCCACGGGCCGGGTAAAGGGCTCCATTCTGGCTCACACCACAGACAGAGGCGTGCTGGGGTTTTAGGGCCTGCTCCCCCGGCTGGGCTCGGTCTTGCCATTTCTTTCCGGCATGACCATACCTGATTCACTTCTTGTACCGCATCCCGAGTGGCCCTGGAAAATGTGAAGCCAGGCCTCCCCTCCAACCACCACCTCTCTGCCCTTCTCTCTCACACACACCATGCTTGGAACACCTGGGAGATTCCAGTTGCTCTGAGGAGGAAAACCCAACGGCCATCAGGGGGCTTCAGCAGACCCACATGCCCACCCCCAGAAGCCTGGTACTTTGGGGCAGCAGCACACCAGCAAACAGCCTGCTTCCGGGGCCCACGAGACACATGCTGTCCATGGAGGAGCCCCGTGTCCCCCAGGAATGGGCCTTGCCAGTGGCCCTAAAGGAGTCCCATGCACATTGTGTGGCCACCACACCAGACTCTAAAGCAGGATCCTCAGCCAGGAGCGGTTTGCCCCCAGGAGACTTGGGCAACATCTGGAGGCACGTTTGGTTATCATAACTGGGGGGCGAGGGTGCTGCTGGCGTCTGGTGGGTAGAGGCACACATGCTTCCAAGCACCCCCCAATGCACAGGACACACACACCCCCCAAAAAAAAAAGGAATGATCTGGAACAGAAAGGTCAGGAGTACTGAGAGTGAGAAACTCTGCTTTGAGATACAGGGATTATTCTGTCTTGACATCTTCCCAAATATATTAGTCAACCTGCTCTGCCCTCAGCATCCTGACTTTTTCGTGATGCCACCTACGCAATCACCAGCGAGTGGCTGTCATTAAACGCCTTCATCCGCTCACAGCGCAGCCACTCCAGAAGGCGGGACCAATGTCTGGTACCCCGGGCTGCTCCCCAAGTGTTTGTCAATCAGAGCTCAGGACACTACTGGAAATGTGCATGCAGTTAGTTCTCCTGGCTATGTGGAACGAATACAGGCTCTCAGCCACAAACCTCAGTTTACCCGGCTGTAATTTCCTCATCTTCAAAATGGGGTCAATGATGTCTTCCGGGTCATGCTGTTGCAGAGTCAAGCAAGCGCATGCGTATCGATGGCTTAATGCAGCCCAGACCCACTGCGCGCTCCCAGGAAGTGCCGGCTCAGTGCCTGCTGTGGGGACCAGGCCTCCAGCACTTGGCGGGAAACACGGCGATGGGGCATGGCCTGGTGGCTCAGCTATGTTTAGGAAACTCAAGAACAGGAAGGAGCAGAGGGCAACAAAAGGAGCACAGCGGTTGGAATGGCACAGACCGGGTTTCCATCCCGCTCTGTCACTGGCCAGCCCTGTAGGGATGAAACAAATTCATGGAGACAGGAAGGAGCATGGTGGCTGCCAAGGGCTGGGGAGGGGAAGGGCAGTTAATATTTAACGGGGACAGAGTTTCAGTTAGGGACAATGAAAAAGTTCTGGATGCCGACAGTAGTGATGGTTGCGCAACAATGTGAATGTACCTAATGCTGCTGAACTGTACGTTTAAAAATGGTTAAGCCCAGCAGGCATGGCTTGGTGGTTGAGTGTTGACCTTTGAACCAGGAGGTCAGTGTTCAATTCCTGGTCAGGGCACATACCTGGGTTGTGGGCTCGATCCCCAGTGTAGATTGTGCAGGAGACTAATCAATGATGCTTTCTCATCATTGATGTTCTATTTCTCTCTCCCTCTCCTTTCCTCTCTGAAATCAATATATATATATATATATATATATATATATGTATATATATATATATATATATATATATATATATATATATATATATTAAGTGGTTAAGATAGTAAATGTTATCTATATTTTACCACAATAAAAAAAATCCAGAAAAACAACAAAACAACTCCCCTGCCTTTGTGGGTCAAGGTTAGCAGGAGTCACCCTAGCCCAGTGGTCGGCAAACTGCGGCTCGCGAGCCACATGCGGCTCTTTGGCCCCTTGAGTGTGGCTCTTCCACAAAATACCACGTGTGGGCGCGCATGTACAGTGCGATTGAAACTTCATGGCCCGTGCGCAGAAGTCGGTTTTCGGCTCTCCAAAGAAATTTCAATCGTTGTACTGTTGATATTTGGCTCTGTTGACTAATGAGTTTGCCAACCACTGCCCTGGCCAGGGCTGCTCAATGACTGGAGCATTGGCCTGCAAACCAAGGGGCTCAGGTTTGATTTCTGGTCAAGGGCACGTACCTGGGTTGCAGGTTTGATCCCCTGCCCCAAGGAGTGCGTGGGGGAGGCAACCAACTCTGACATCAAAGTTTCTCTCTCTTCTCTCTCCCTCCCTTCCTTCCCCCCCACTCTCTCTCTCCCTCCCTTCCCCCCACTCTCTCTCCCTCCCTTCCTTCCCTCTCTATCTCTCCCTCCCTTCCTTCCCCCCCACTCTCTCTCTCCCTTCCATTCCCTCTAAAAATCAATGGAAAAATTATCCTTGGGTGAGGATTAACAAAAAGGCTAGCAGGAGTGCCCACCGTTTCTCAGGAATTGGGGGGCTCTGACAGGTGCAGGGCAGGGCTGCCCAAGCTCTGAGAACCAGGCAAGTGGCTGAAAGAGGCCTGTGGGGCTAAGGGGGGGGGGGGGGAGGGGGGCAGGGACAGGCAGCCTGGAGGGGAGGTCTGGCTGAGGACACGCCTATCAGGGGGCAGAGTCTGAGACCCAGTGGGAGGGCACCCGGCCTTCAAAGTAAAAGCCATCCACACACTCCCAGGTACGTGACCACGGGAACGGAAAGCAAGGACTCACATGAAGGCATGTTCATGGGTGACCACAGCCGCACCATCCACAACAGCTGGTGCCCAACCACGAGTGGGGGACAAACACAATGGCTCCAGCCACACAGCGGGACCTTAGTCAGCCACACAAAGGCAGGGGGTGCTGACACATGCTATGCTGTGGGGTTGAATCGTTTCCCCTCAAAACAACGTATCTTGAAGTCCTAACCCCCAGGGGAGAGGGGTGGGCGTGACTGCTAATGGGGTGAGGCTTCCTTTAGGGGGTGACACAAATGTTCTGGAACCCTCTATTGGGGTCCCACTAGAAGTCGTGGTCACACAGTGTTGTGATTGTCCTAAATGCCACTGAAAATGGTTAATTTTATATTATGTGAATTTCACCTCCATAAAATGAAAAAAAGAGGAAGCCATTATAGGTCACAGATAGGAACTCCCTCCACAATCTGGAACCACCTGGAGGTCTCAGACCTCCGCCCCGCCACCCCCTCGGCCTCTCATTTCCGCTGTCCCCACTCTCTCCCCAGAAGCATTTCAATACACTTTTAGGTTTTTCACCTGAATCAGCGCCTCCTGCCTGGGCTCACAATGGAGATGTCCACACTTCCTTCTCTCATTTGCCACACTCAGGCTCGGTAACAAGTTGTCTACACTCGCTGTCTCCAAGTTTTCACCTCCCATCCACTTCTCAACCCACTTGGGGGGTCTCCCAGGTCCCTCCTGTGGTCCGAGGCTGCTAGGATGTGGCCCGGGACCCGAAACATCACCCGTGAAGGCTCACTCCGTCTCATCCGCAGAGAGCGGAGCCCTTGGGCTCGGGACTGAGCACGCGGCCCCGGCCCCTGCCCGCATGGGGGTGACTTCTGCACAGGGTCACGTGTGGCCTCCTCGCTCCCTTAAGGACACACATACTTTGTCGGCGTCTGTCCAGCTTGAGTCAGGACATGTTCCATTGGTAACGAGAGTGGCACGTCCTGATCGAGGTCAGACGCCCTGTGGGGCACCCCTGATTCTCGCTTCCTGTCAGACCTGATTCTGGGGGAGCCACCCCTTCCTTCTCCTTTGTGTCTCCTTTTTTTTTTTAAGTTCCTTTTTATTAAGGTGAGATCCACATAACGTAAAATTAACCATTTTAAAGCGTTCAGTGACATTTAGCACATTCCCAATGTTGCCCAACCACCACCTGTATCTAGTTCTGAGACATTTCCATCACCTCAAAAGGAGACCCCATCCCATTATCAGTCACTCCCCATTCTCTCCCCGCCCCCCCCCCCCCCCCCCCCCCAGCTCCTGGCAACCACCAATGTGCTGTCTGTCTCTATGGAAAGACCTACTCTGCACATTTCGTATACATGGAATCACACAGTGTGTGACCTTTTGTGCCAGCTTTGTGACCCCCAAAGTATTGTTTGCCCACAGCCAACAGATCCATGCTGGCATCCCAGGGCAGGCGATGGTGAGTGGGGCCGTCCTGAGCCCCAAGGAAATAGTCTGGAACGAGGATGTTGAGTGTTTTCCCAAGCAAAGACAGCTCAGCGCCCATATTTAACCTAGCGGAGCTTCCGGAGGGAACCGCACAGGGCAAACATGACATTGCTGAGCGATGAGCTGGCTGAGGGAGCGAGCACGTGGCACCCGGGGGTGGACCAGCCTCCCGAGCCAGAACGGGGCTCTCTCTGCCCTTCCTCCCGGCTCAGAGTCAGTTCATGTCAAGCACCGACTGGCTTAGACCCCAAGGATTGCTTCCCTGTCCAAGGACTGATGCGAACACTTATTTCTTCAACGTATTTGTCAAATCCACCCCTTGGCTGCCTCCGTTTCCCCTCCTGAAAGCGGGGGTTATAACAGCAGCGACTCCAAAGTTGAGGAGCCTCTGGGATCTTGTAAAAATATACCTGCCACGGCCTATCCTGATGGCTAGGTCAACAGAGTGGGGCCTGCTTTTCAGGGTTCCTAAAAGCTCAGGTGATTCTAATTTGCAGCCAGAGCTAAGCTGAGGCTACCTGGCTGGAGAGGCATTCAAAGACCAATTCCATAGGGTCCTGTTCTTAAGAGGCCACCACGTTGGAGGACCGAAAAGCCCATGGCTCGCAGGCCAAACACCAGGTGGGGAGTGCCTGGGCCCTGGAGAGCCATGGGAGTCCAAGCCGGGAAGGGTCCTGCCGCTTCCTGGGGGAGAGGGGAGGGCAAGGCCCAGGGCAGCAGGTGCCCCCAAGACTTTCTAGAAGTTGGACAGTCAAGGGAAGGAGCTGGACAATAAAGGGGTGTCCAAGGACAGCTAACAGGCCATAATGATGACAGGACAATACAGCCCATCTGAGGTGTGTACCTGGGTGCCGTTCTGCACATGTGCACCTGAGGAGCCCCACCAAGACGCAGCCTGGAACCTCTCCAGCTCCCGGAAGTTTCTCTCGTGCCCTTTCACCCTGCGAAAGCTGACCAACGTTTGGACTTCTATCAACACGGATGTGTTCTGCCTATTTTGGGACCCCACATACATAAAATCGTATTAGGTACTCTTACGTCTGGCTTCTCTCAATCAATGTCATTTTGCTGAGATTCATCTGTGTTATTCCATGAACATGGTTTCATAGCTGTGATTCATTCTCTTTCGTTGCTGTGTAGTATTTCAAGTATCCCATTGCATGGATATGCCATAATTTATTTTACTACTGGAGGCCCGATGCACAAAATTCGTGCAAGAATAGGCCTTCCTTCCCCCAGCTGCCGGCACCGGCTTCCCTCTGGCACCCAGGACCCGGTTTTCCCTGGCAGCCCCAGCTTCATCCGGAAGGTTGTCTGGAAGGATGTCCGGTCTAATTAGCATATTATGCTTTTATTATTATAGTTAGATTTGCATGTGATTGGGCACTTAGTCCAGTTTGGCCTATCAGACATGTCACTGCTTTGAGCAGATTTAAGCCCTCATTTCTCCTGGGCACATCCCCAGAAGTGGAACCGCTGGGCTGCAGGTATACACCCCTTTGGTTATAGTAGACACTGCCCATCAGTTTTCCCAGGAGCGGTACCAGTAGCAATAGATTGGGAAGAAAAAGACGTACAATATTGTAACACATTAGCCTATGTAACACAGAAAGGAGAATGCGTATTTGCTTGTTTATTAGGCACAGCTCACACCAGGCTGGGAGACAGAGGCAGTGAGAGGCTCCTAAGGACACCCTTTTGTACCTTTTTGAATCCTGCACCACCATAAGAATTGATGATTCAAAGAGGGAAAACCCCGTCCTGACCAAGCGTGGGGGCAGAGCCCGTGCAGGAGGGAGCGTCCTAGTAAAGGGATGCTCAGAAAATGGAAGACAGAGCAGATGAGCAGATGTTAACTCAGGAAGGTGGGGGAAGAGAGCCCCAGGCAGGGCACAGTGTGGGCAAAGCTGTGCACAGAGGAGGCACGAGGAGGCCGGCTCTCTGCGGAGCACAGGAAACAGGAGGCTGGATCCTCGGGCAAGAATCACAAATGAACTCAAGAGGACCTGCCCAACACCTTTCAATGTTAGGGGGGAACCCCTAAATGTAGCAAGCTGGGGGAGGGAGCATCACTAGGCCCACATCTCACGAATCTCGGCTTTAAATCTAGTCCCCCTGGCTACCAGCTGTGTGACCCTCAGCAAGTCCCCCACCTTCTATGAGCCTCAGTTTTCTCCTCTGTCAAATGGGAATAAGGTGATCCATACGGAGGATTGCTGAGGCAGGGCTTCTTCAACTCCAGTCTCAGGTCAAGATGGGTTCAGAGGTGTTTCCCAGTCCTTGAAATTATAGCTAGGTACTGGGTGTGAGAGTGTGTGTGTGTGTGTGTGTGTGTGTGTGTGTGTGTGTAATGGTGGTGTGGCCCCAGTATCAAAGAGCTACAATAGGATGAAATGTGACATCCAGAGTACATATCTTGTTTACAGGCAGTCAGTGCAGTCAAGGCCCAAGTGAGGAGATGGCCAAGCTAGGTGGTGGCCAGTTCGACCTGGAGCCAACAATTGGCTGGCAAGGTAAGGAGACTGCTTACAGACAGGGAGGTTGTGCAATAAGTAAATATACTGCGGATAATGGGAGCTGCTGTTGGTGAAGGGAGTTACACATATAGAGAGCTGGCACTGACCCTGTGGAATTTATTGATTGCAATCTATGGTTTCACACACACACACACACACACACACACACACACACACACACACACCCTCCTCTGAGAGGGCCTAGAAGCTACGACATCCACTAGCATGCGCACACCTGGCCCCAGATCTGGTTCTCCATACCACTCTTCCAGCAAACAGAGCCGAGAATCCTGGGAGAATTGGCTGATCCAGGGCTGGGGCAGGGAAGGTACCGAACGAGGCTGGAATTTCTTATTGTGCCAGAAAGTAGGAATGTGCTCAAAGAATGATGAAAAAAATGTCCAAGATTCAAGATGTCACCATGGAGGGGCTCTTGTTGGCCAAATCTGGGACGATCTGAGCATCAAAGTGAGAGATACTAACAAAATTTCACACCCTTAATAAAATAGGAATCCATGAGTTGACAATGTTACATGAATGAGTAAATAAATGACCAAATACGCAGAGGAAAGGGGAAGCTCTTCCTCATGCCAGAATGCCAGGTAACCCAGTGGGGAGGAATGACAGAATTAGAAAACCGCCGTTTCTCAGATGCTCTAAGAGCAATTGATTCGGGCAAAGATCATCAACGGATGCTAAAACTAAAGAGTGAAAACGGTCTGAGGAACAGGCTACTGACAACCTCAACACGTCTCTCCATAAAATACTTATTAATGACAGTGGGGGAAACAGCAACGTATAGAGAGAAACGAGGCCAGGAGAGAGAAAACTCCAGCACAGAATCCAGGCAGCCCTGGGTTCCAACCCTGGACAGGTCACTGCACCCTCAAATCCTTACAGCGGGGACGTTTGTAAGGATTCAAAATAACATGGTGCCTCCACAGATGTCCATTGGGACTCTGTTCTAATCATTAAAACAGGAAACCATCTGAATGCCCATCCACAGAGGTGGGTTAAATAAAAACGCCTACACAGCAAGAACCCTCTCCTGAACTGTATAAACTTCAGAAATGGGGAGGGTGCAGGTGCACAGAATTACCCTATGTATATTTTTAAAAATATAAGTTTTTTTTAAAAAACATAGGTTTGCTCCATGGTAGGAGTGTCGGCCTGGTCAAGGGCATGTTCTTCGGTTGCAAGTTTGATCCCAGGTCCCAGTTGGAGTACGTGCAGAAGGCAACCAGTCGATGTGTCTCTCTCACATCAATGTTTCTCTCTCTCTCTCTCTCTCTCTCTCTCTCTCTCTTCCTTCCTCCTCCCTCCCTTTATCCTTCCCTCCCTCCTCTCTCCCTTCCACTCTCTCTAAAGATCAATTGTGAAAATATCCTTGGGTGAAAATTAAAAAAGAAAAGAAAAGAAAAGAAAAGAAAAGAAAAGAAAAGAAAAGAAAAGAAAAGAAAAGAAAAAGCATGAGTTGGGTGTGAATAATAAATACTGTGGTCAGGTGCTGCCCTAAAAGCTTTCCGCGACCATTCCGCTCCACAACAGATCTCTGCCGTGTGTGCAGTCATGACCTCACATCCAGAAGGAAAACCAGGGGCATGGCAGACTGAGGAATGTGCTCCAGGTCTCACTGCTGGCAAGCGGCAGGACCAGAATGCGCATCTAGGGAGCCTGGACCACAGGCTCCGGTGCTGCTAACCACAGCCTTTCAGGAACGGCAAGGACAGGGGCCAGGGCCGCCCATGCAAACAGCCATCTGATTACTGCACACCGATTTGGTGCAGACAGTGCGCACAACCTCCACGCACACCAAGGAGGAAAGTGGGAGCACAGTGGGGCCGTGAAGGAGAATTCCACATTGTGCACGTGTTTCTTGTGGTTTTTGAAAATAACCACGACAGGTTGAGAAAAGAAAAAGAAAGGGAGGAAAAATATATATAGTTCCTGGTTCATAAAAAATAGTAGATTAAAAAACAACTACTAATAGGAGCATAATTCAATGAAGGCAAAACTGTCCCTCAAATGTCAATATGCTGGTATTTGGGGGGGTGGGGGGACAGTCACAATTGCACTAGGGACAATAATCATGACACGCTGAAGGGATGAGAGTTTCTCAGTGGCTCGGAGAGAAAACCAATGGAGTCCTCATGCAGCAGGTGCTCGAGGCATCGGGGAGTTAACCCTAAAGTGTCGAACCATTGAGAAGTGCCATCGCAGTGCTAGTGGGGCTTCGTGTGAATCCAGTCTTTGTACACAGCTGCCTGCCTGCCACAGTGGATGAGCGGCAAGTACGGTAATCAAGCCCAAGTGAAGAAATATTCTTTCCACAATGGCCGCCGCTCACCTCTTCGTCCAGCGACTCAGCCAGTTCTACAGTTACCCACTGACAGCCTTCCAAGTGGACGCTCACAGGCTGCTGGTCCCACACTACACTAGCAAACACATTTCTGAGACATTTAAATGCCATTTTGTACAGGTAAGTAGACATTCTCAGCCTGAGCATTATCAAAATCAAATTTAAAAGAGTCTAAATAAATAGAGCTCAAGACTAATAAAAACACTAACAGAACTAGCTAACTCTGAAACACACCATGCAGGTGGTTTTTATGTGAATGATCTCATTAAAAAAACAAGTTCTTCCTACCACTTGTAGACAGAGGCCTCTAAGACAGCCCCCAACCATCCCAGCCTCCCCGTATTCACACCCTAGTAATCCTGCCCCCTTGAGAGTAGGCTAGCCGCTAGACCATTCATCCTTGGGGAAGCATTCCTGAGGCAGCCCTGGGGAGAGGACCATCGTGCCTGGCTCAGAGACCTGCAAAGCAACCACGGGAGTGAGCCTGGGAGCCGATCTTCCTCCTGCCGTTACACGAGTCTGCTGGAACCCAGCCTTCCCCCTGCAGAGTCCCAGGAGGAAAAATCCGCTCACCAACCAGAAGGCAGTGCAGGTGGAGCCACGCAGTCTCAGTTAAGAGGTGGGAGCCCTGAGGGTCCAAGACAACTTTCACAGAGTCATCCTGGAAGCAGGTATTTCTGGTCCAACATTCTCCTTACCCAACCATCAGGTCAGCAGAGAGAAGCTTTTTTCCCCAGTAATTAAGGGGGTTTCTCTTATACTTTTTTTTTTTTTTCATTACAATAGAAATACAGCCAGAGTGAGATGTCCTAGGAGCCATGAGAACTGTGTTTAGTTCCTGCCTCTGATGCGTCTAACTTGCTCCACGCTAGTCCCATCTCAACCACTTGTCCCCCACCCAGTCACTCTGTTCTTTATTCGCCGTCATACCCGAGACCTCTGGATGTTAAACATCTTGGTTTCTCTGTTGGCTGTCAGCCTCCCCCAAGAACTCTGTTTTGTACAGAAGTATCGTTAGCACCTGGCCCCACTGTGAGCCTTAACACCCTCATCTCTCACGGTTACAATAAAACTTCTCTTTTCCTCCTGAAGAGACCCAGGAGGAAATGCAGCAAGTTCTTAACAGTAACCATTATAACTGGGTGACTGGGCAAAGTGGTTGGGAGGGCCAGAGACTGCCCAGCATGCCGCATACAACAGCCTATCTAATAAAAGAGTAATATGCAAATTGACTGTCACTCCAACACACAAGATGGCCACCCCCATGTGGTCAAAGATGGCTGCCCCGATGTGGACACAAGATGGCTACCACAAGATGGCCGGCAGGGGAGGGCAGTTGTGGGTGATCAGGCCAGCAGGGGAGGGCAGTTAGGGGCAACCAGGCCTGCAGGGGAGGGCAGTTGGGGGCAACCAGGCTGGCAGGGGAGGGTAGTTAAGGGTGACCAGGCCAGCAGGGGAGGGCAGTTAGGGGCAATCGGGCTGGCAGGGGAGCAGTTAGGCATTGATCAGGCTGGCAGGGAAGTGGTTAGGGGCAATCAGGCAGGCGAGCAGTTGGGAGCCAGCAGTCCTGGATTGTGAGAGGGATGTCTGACTGCCCGTTTAGGCCCGATCCCATGGGATTGGACCTAAACAGGCAGTTGGATATCCCTTGAGGGGTTCCCAGATTGGAGAGGGTGCAGGCTGGGCTGAGGGACACACACACACACACACACACAGACACCGTGCATGAATTTCGTGCACCGGGCCTATAGTGTGCTCATAAGAGTTAGGACTATTGTGGAAACATGGCTTCTTTTTTCAAAATTTCTTGAGAGAAAAAGAGTTCCAACTGGAGGGCATAAATGTGAGAGCAAAGGAGCTGTTCGGGCTCTGAGCTGAGCTGGCAGTAAGCAGGTCGCCTCACGGGGGTGGGCTGGCCTCCCTCCCTCATCACACTCCCCATTTGCCTTTACACTGTGTTTCTCAGCCTGCCTTTGATGCTGGCTGCCTGGGTCACGCTACACTGACAATCATCCCTTCAGGGTGCAGCTGAGAACACAGGTCCACAGCCCAGAGGGTGAGCCCCTGCCCCTCCACACCTACAGACAGGCAGAAGCCCTGAGGCCCCTTTAAAAATTTGGGGGGGTGGGAATGAAGTCCACTTTGGTGCAGAGATCAAGCTCACCCCAGCAGCTCTATTCATGCTATTTCATCCCCATGCCTGGCACACCTGGATCATACTTGGGGCACCTGGACATCTCATAAAATCTGATAACCAACTACATACACATCAGGAGGGTTTGAAAAATACCAAGCGTAATGCAAAAATCAAACAGTGGAAAGAAAAAGAACATAGAAAAGGCAACCATGTTGGCAAACCAACTTCAAACTTCTTTAACAAAACGCATCACATGGCATATAAGTAGAGAAATGGATTTTGGCAAAATAATGGAACTCTTTACCCCAGGGGTCCTCAAACTTTTTAAACAGGGGGCCCGTTCACTGTCTCTCAGACCGTTGGAGGGCCGGACTATAGTTTAAAAAAAACTATGAACAAATTCCTATGCACACTGCACAGATCTTATTTTGAAGTAAAAAAACAAAACGGCAAAATCACCCGCATGTGGCCCGTGGGCTGTAGTTTGAGGACGCCTGCTTTACCCAATCCATGTTTAACACACACAGTGCTTCAGAAAAATAAATGTGAGAACTGCTAGTTACACAGCCCTGTGGTCCACCACCCTAGTGCCAGAATATTCACGTGCTAATATCCTATATAATAAAAGGCTACTGTGCAAATTGTCCCCTCAACTGGGAGTTGGGGGAGGAGGGGCAACCGCCTCCAGTCCCTCCCTCTCAGCTGGCCCCGCCCCAATCACTCCCCCCATGGGGGGGGGCTGCCTGCATCCCTTTCCCTCCCGCCACCACCAGGGGCCTGATGGCCCGGATGGGGGCTGGCCGGACCCCACCAGCGCATGAATTCCAGCACCGGGCCTCTAGTCCATTTATAAAATGCCATTTTAATATGCACCAATATTTAGGAATCCTACAACCAAACTGTTTGACTACTTTCATTCTTTGGGAGGAAATTAAATATTTTAAATCAAGTATTTCCAGCTGATCTCTTTCGTTACAAAGTAAACAACTTTCAGGTTTCCCTTCACCTGTGGAAAGGCAGGGTTGTAGTCTCATGAGCGCCCCCCAGGGGACTATTTCAGGATTTTACTTTTCAATGACTGGTGAAGCTTAGAAATCGGGTGCCCTCTGCTCTGGTATCCTGCTGTGAGTTCTGATTACAAGCTCAGGAGAAAGTAGTAAAGCCACCGGTCACCACTGTCACCTCTGGCTCCTCCAAGTGGAAGGGCTTTTTGGGGGACAGCTCTGTCTCAGTGTGTGGGCTAGCAAACACTCCCCTCCCTCAGAATCCTGTTGGTTTATTCTAGAGAGTCTCCTGAAGGTTGCAAAGTCAACATACAAACCTGAGTGGTTTTTTTTACAAGGGCACTGGAGACAAGGGGAGCAAAGCTGGGAGGCCTGGCTCCTACTACCTTGATTTTCACCATTATTTCTATGATTGCTAAAACAGGTGCGCAGTTTTCTGTTGTGGTTGGTTTTACATCACTCCTCCCCCACCCCCCAATTCAAGCAGCTTTTAAAAATCCATAGAGCAGCCTAGGTGTGGAGACCCGGGGATTTCATTTCTCCGGAGTCGGAGAAACCTAGGCTAAGTTCCCAGCGAGGTGGTTTTCTGGGCGGGTGCCCTTTGAGGGACGTCTTTGCCGTGCCCCGCGCTCAGTTTCGCATCCGCAAAGTGGGGTTACGCGGCAGGAGCGCTGGGCCAGCGCAGAAACGCGAGCTGGCGTTGCTACGAAGACGCTTTTCTCCAGAACCCGGCGGTGGAGGGCGGGTTGGAGGAGCGCACCACGCGGACGGGATCGGGGCGTGGGGTGCGGAGGGTGGAGGGTCAGGTCCCACGCTCCGCGCCCGGGCGTCCAAACTCACCGAGGTTTCCAACTCGCCCCTCTCCAGCCGCTCGTACTGATGGCCCGCGCCGGAGAAGCCGAGTTTCTGCAGGAACCTGGAGAAGCGTGTCTTGACCATGGTGAGCGGGCGGGGGCCCCTCGCCCAGCCTCCTGTCCCGCCGCCGGCGGCCCCTGTGTGCGTGTCCGGATCCCCGGGGAGGCCGAGGCTGGCTGCGCGCGCCCGAGCCTCCTGGGCCGGGGCCAGGTTACCGGGGAGCCGCCTACCTGCGGCCGCAGGTGAGGCCCCGCCCCGGGGCGGAGCTGCGCACCGGGCGGCTCGGGGCGCACCTGGCTCCACCCGCCCCGCGAGCTCCCGGGACTTTCAGGAGAGGCCCGGGGGCTGCAGCTGCGCCTCAGCATCCCGGCTGTTTCCTAAACTTGCCAGATCTGAGAGCCACCTGGAGCAGGGGACGGGGAGCGAGAGGGCGAGCAAACGCTTGTTTAAAGTGCGCATTCTCTAACCTTGAGTTCTCGGGTCTGGAGCGGCCCCAAAGCCGGACTTGAACAAGCCCAGGTGACTCGCCTGCGGGCAGTGGTTAACCCCAAGGTGCCAAGAGCACGTGGACAGGAGCCGAGTGAGGCTCCTGCCGCTGCCGTGGCCCCTGGACCAGCCACGGGGCCTCTCTGAGCAGAGGCTCCCCGGTCTGGGGTGGGAAAAGGCCAAGACCTCACCTCGAGGGAGGGCCTTGAGGCCCCCACAGCCTTTGTGCTGTGTGTGGTCTTGGGTGACCTCTGAGCCTTTTAGTCTCATCTGCAGGATGGGTTTCTGCACTTGCCCATTGAGGGATCTCGGGCAGTTTTCTTAAAATTTCAGAGCCTTAGTTTTACTGCTCTGTAAAATGGTCACCGTGATAGTGCCTCCTTTTAAAAATCCATATAGCAGCCTGGGTGTGGATGTATGAAAAAGTGTAAGGGCTTTGGCTTCATATGGGACTGGAATCCATAACAAGGCGCACCACCTAGCGGGGTGGCTTTGGGGAAGGCTGTGCCACGCCTCTATGCCTCCGTTTTCTGTTTTATAGAGTGGGGTTACTTAAGGAATGTAGGACATGGCATGTGTATGTGTCCATTACATCGGGCTGCCCCTTTTGAGCAAATATTTGCCACCTACCTCAACTGCAGGGAGTGGCCACCTCAGCCCCATTCGACCTGCCGGGAAGTTCTGGTGGCCCTTCGTGTTTATCCTGACTCCCTCCCCTTTACAGAAATAAAAGAGCCTACCAAGACTGTACTGTCTGGCTCCACCCATTTCAACAAAGGCCCAAGGATAATGGAAAAAGCAGAACTCTGGTGTGAGTCCGTCCAGATTTGAATCCAAGGCCTGTTCCTTTCAGATGTGTGACCTTAAGCAAGTTTCTTCACCTCTCTCCACCTCAGTTTACTCATCCACAAAATGGGGATGACACAACCTACCTGGCCACGATCCCAAGAGAAACAGATGCCACCCTCAAACTTAGTGTTCCGGGGAGAGTTGGATAAACAGGATATTTACAAAGGGGTGGGCAGGGTATAGAGAAACCAGAGGGATTCTGCAATTTCCCAAGGTTAGCAGCCGTGAAAAAAATGCTACCATCCAAGGCCTGGGTGGAAAGGGGAGAAAGCAGTGACTTGGAGGAGGTATCTGTGTGGAGCTGAGAACGTAGGAGAGGGAAATGGCTCTGAAAGGAAGCCAGGGGTGCAGCCTCCTGGACCAAAAACCCGAAGAAGCAGGGAGGAGAGTGAGGAGTGGGTCTGCAGGAGCCCAGGGGGGATATCGGAGCCTACTTCACAGCCCTGTGTATACGGGTCTGAGCTAATGTTTGTGTAGGTAGAGTAGCTAGTTAGGTCTGACACTAGTAGCTCCTCAGGAAATTCCATCTCTATATATAAAAGGCTAAGTGATCAACCGTTCATCCGACTGACCGACTGACTGACCGGCCGGCCAGTACATATGACACGCACTGGCAATTTAGAAATAAACGTGGATTCACGTGATACATGTAAAGGTCTCGCTGGCACCAATCGCACGCATGTGTTTCCATCTGCCATTGTCGATCGTGAATTTGGTTGACACTTCTATTACGGAGAAAGGGTGAATAGCGATATTAAAATATTTCTTCTAGTTAATTTCCTTTCAATGTGCACGAATCCATGCACCGGGCCATGAGTTATTAATATCAAAGATTCATGGGACCTTGGCTTAGTTATTCCTCAGGTTCTTTCCAACTGAATTCTGTTATTTTAAGATAGTGATGGATCCAGGGAAGGAAAATGTCTTGTTGGCATAGAACTTCATGCTTCCCCAAGGGTGCTATCAGGTATCCTTTCTTCAGGTGGTGCAACACATCCAGGGAGGGATGTGTTGGTCCAACGCCTTTCTCTTGAAAGCCTGGCCTCTTGGATCCCATCACCATGGCCTCTGCTCCCACTCAGAGATGTCAGGCTGGAATTCATAGATCAAGTTGGATAATGCCCAGGGTGTTCAGGAGGAAAACTCTAGGTAGTGGATATTGTGAAACACCTGGACCTGTTGGAATGGAGAAGAATACGGAGTAGACCAGCGGTGGCCAACCGGAGGTCCGCAGACCACTGGTGGTCCGTGAGGTCCCAAAGGTTGGCGACCACTGGAGTAGACCACAGCGAATGCACTTAAAGAGATAAGCTGTGTGACTGGAAGCAGCTGAATGGGCACTCTTAGGCTTAAGTTTATTTAAATTTTGTGTTCTTGTTGCATTGTGATCAGAAAATGTAGCCTGCACACATGTCTACTAAATTTTCTTAATTTATTGAGACTTTGTGTCTGGTTTGTATGCACTATTTTGTAAGTATCTAATGGCACGAGAAAAGTTGGTATATTCTTCATAAGGGTACTGGTAAGCTGCACTATTTTTGTAAATTAGTTCTGTAGCTATTCATTCTTACTTTTTAGTTATATTGTATGTCCTTTCCTTTCTTTTTTTTTTTTTTTTTTGACTAGTGGATCTGACACAGGAAAATAATGAAGTTTAACACTTACCAGTCTAATTGCTTTCCTGTCCATTTTTCTTTTTTCTGTCTGAACTTTTACTTCTTGTATTATGCTTCTTTGTTGGTTAGTGCATATGATTTACGTGTTTGTTATAACTCTTGTAACTGTGTAATATCATCTGTAACCCATTAAAATATATTCCTTAAATTCTACTTTGTAGAGTTAATATTGCCACTGTTTCTTCCCTGTGGCTTAAATTTGTGTGATCTATACTTGATCTTTTTTTGGCCATCTCGTTTCATTCTCCACAGACTGCAAGCTCTGTGAGAGCAGGAACTCTTCCTCATTGTGTGTCCACTCAGTGTCTGGCATGGTAGACAAAAATATTTATTGACCACGTCTCTCATAAACAGCAGATTATTGAAATTTGCTTATAAAAGAGATATGTATTGTGTCTACCTTGCCATAGTTGTTACCATTAAATTGACTTCTATCATCCTCATTTACATTTTATTCCTATGCTTTTGAAGGCATATGATGCAATTTACTGTCATCTTTTACTTTGATTTCAGGATAAGCATTCCATTGAAAATTTCATAAGGAACTATCTGAAAGCATTTCAGAAATGTCTTTTGATTTCCTCTTACAGATTTAAAGGACTTTTGTTTGTGATTTTTTTCTTTTTCTAACTTTTGTTTCTTTTTCTATTTTTAGTAATTTGATGTCACTACCCAAGTTATTATTATTTGTTAGTCTTTTTGTTGTGTGTTCTCCACTTTCTCCCCAGAATTACACCTGCTATTTATATTTGTTTTCAACATCCTTTCTGAGCTCTGTCACTTTGTTTAAATCCCGTGGTCATCACCACTGACTTCAAGATATTTTTCCTCCTAGAGTTTTTTTCCCTGCCTTTAAACTGCAGAATGGTAGAGTCTATGCTGAATGAATCAATTCCAACAAGACAGTTTTCTGGGAAACTTCCTGAGGTTTGACTCAGAGCGATCCTGATGTCTTGGCCAGCACTAAGTCAAGGGCGGGACTCGGCAAAAGCAGTCTTTCTTGAATATCTGCTCTGGGCACCTTGAGCAATGAGGTCACGCTCTCCAACTCCCATTCACTCTTTACAGGAAAATGGTGTCATTTCCCTTCCCATAAATCATCTCTCCAAAATACACCTGTTGGGAAGCCTTGATGCAATCCCAACACACCTGAAATTTATAATAAACCTCACAAATTATAAGGTTGGCATTTGAAGGCATTAAGGGGTATAATACAAAGGGCATATTTTGCACACATATATGTCTTTAATTTTAGGACTTAGTATAAAGTTATGTCTTTTTACATAAACCCTCAATTCTGTTTTTTTATTTTTTATTTTTAATACTTTTTTTATTGATTTCAGAGGGCAAGAGAGAGAGAGATAGAAACATCAATGGTGAGAGAGAATCATTGATTGATTGCCTCCTGCAAGCCCCACACTGGGGATCGGAGTCTGAAACGCAGGAATGTGCCCTGACCGGGAATTAAACCATGACCTCCTGGTTCATAAGTCGACACTCAACCACTGAGCCATACCGGCCGGGCTCTGTTTGTTTTTTAAATGGCACACAGGGAATAATCATTTCATAGATAAAAATTTGTAGTTTAAGAAAGTAAGCCCCTTGCGTTCACTCAGCAAATATTCTTAAGCACCTGCTACGTGGCATTGGCGATAGACCCCTGAACACAACAGACTTTATTCTGCACTCTTGTATCTTATTTCCTAGTGGCTGCCATAGGCTGCAAACAAGTCAATGTGTAATGCAATGCCGGGCAGTGAATGTAGTGGGTTGAGCAATGGCCCCCAAAAGCATATGCTCACATTCTAATCCTCAGACACTGGGAATGCAACTTTATTTGGAAAGACAATCTTTGAAGATGTAATTAAATCAAGAATCTTGAGATGATCATCTTAGATTAACTGGTTGGGCCCTAAGTGCAATGACTGGAGTCCTTATAAGAGATGGAAGAGGAGACACACACACATAGGGAGAAGGCCATGTGAAGATGGAGACAGAAATTGGAGTGATGAGGTCACAAGCCAAGGACCCCTGAGGCCACCAGGAGCTGGGAGGGGTAAGAAAGGATCCTCCCCTAGAGTCTTCAGAGGGAGGGTGGCCCTGGCGACACCTTGATTTCAGACTTTTGGGCTCCAGAACTGGGAGAGAATAGATTTAAGCCAGCCGGTGTGTGTGTGTGGTCACTGCTGCCCCAGTCCCAGGCCACTCGTAGAGTGAACAGTGCTATGAGGAAAGTCCAGACTCGAACAAGCCAGAGCCACCAAGCCCTGGCCCCCGACTCCCTCCCCACCTGCCCACTCCACCCATGCCAAACCCCTTCTCTTCCCGAAGGCACCCCAGTGCAAGCTCTCTGCCCTCGCCCTTTGCTTGAGCTGTCCCCTCTGCCTGCATTCCTCCGTAGGGTCCCCTCACCCAAACTCTTTTCCCTCATAAGTCCTGCTCACTCGTCAGGTTTTATCTGAATTGTCCCTTCTTCTGAGAGATGGACCGAGTGAGATGTCCTGCAAAGGGATCCCTACCATCCCTGTGGTTTCCACAGTCTTGGCACTTTATTACACTCACAAGTTTAAACAAAGGTGCTCAAGACAAACAGCTCAGATGCCTATCGGCAGGGCGTGGCCCATCCATGTGGTGGAATAAAAATGAAGTACTGATCATGCTGCAACATGGATGAACCTTGGAAGAAGCATGCTAAGTAAAGACACTAGATACAAAAGGCCACATATTGTATGATTCCATTCATATGAAACTAGAGGCCCAGTGCACAAATTTGTGCACGGGTAGGATCCCTAGGGCCATGTGTGGGGCAACCAGCGGGGTGACCAGTGGGGCAATCGGGGTGCCCCTGCTGGAACCCACCTTGGCCAGCCTGGCGCCAGCCCCGCCCCCCACTGCCGCCTCCGGTGGCCTCCTTCTGCGGGGCAACCGGTGGGGTGATCAGGGGGCCCCCTGCTGGCACCCGCCTTGGCTGGCCTGCATTGAACATCTGCCCCCTGGTGGTCAGTGTGCATCATAGCAACTGGCCGTTCCGCCGATTTGCATATTAGGCTTTTATTATATAGATGTCCAGACTAGACACCTCCATAAAGACAGAAAGCAGCTTAGTGGTTGCCAGGGCCTCAGGGAGGGGGGAACTTGGAGGTATGGATTTTTTTGGGGGGTGGGGTGGGGTGGGGGAGGTAATGACAACATTCTGGAATTAGAGGGGATGGCGGCAGGACCTCGTGAATATAGTAAAACCCCTCTGAGTGGCACACTTCAAAATGGTCAAAAATGGTAAATTTTATCTCAACAGAGATATATTTTAAAAGGAGGCCCTGAATACATATTTGTTAAATGGGGAATGAATGAGTTACTATTTTAGTGAACCAGGAAGCTGAGTGTATGATTTCTGCTGGCTTTTTAATATAATCAATATCAAAGTTCCTAGTTACCCACTCTGGAAGCTGCGAGAGCCCAAAGGCTCCCAGGTCGGCTTGTGCCTGAAGGGGCGGTGAGTTCTCAGGGAGGGAGCTGGTGGAAGGGGCATGACCATTTCCTGGGTTTGGTGAAGCCATTTCCAGACTCATCTCTCTGGGGCTGAGGTCTCCTGAAGGGGCTTGGAATCCCTTCCAGGTGAGGAAGCAAAGAGGTGGGGTCTCCCTCCACCCTCCCGGCTCCCCCTGCCGTCAATCCTCCATGAAGCATGAGCAAGCTCATAGCCCCCCATGCTTCCCACAGCAGGTGCCACTGGGCACATCCCATCCGTCCGCACTCACCTCGAAGGGGAGGCTTTTTGCTTGAAGGGTTTTATTTTGGCGCCATGGGCCAGACATGGAGTTAATAGCCTGAGGCACTGTCTCCACGGTGTCCCAGCACCCTCCCAAAGGATCGGGATCCAGTCCCCCACAGAGGTAATCATCGGGAGAACACACCCTTTATTCCTCCTGTCTCACTTCCCCCCTCTGCTACTTTTGTTTCCTGGGATCTCACCCTGGGAACTGGGAGCCCGTGCCATAAAGCCAGGCTCCTCATACTGGCCCACAGGGTCCCCGTTATCTGCCCCATCGGCCCACTCCACTCCTCCTGCCCCAGCCCCACCCCGCCAGTCTCTTGGCTGTTTGTCAAACAACTGAGCGTGGTCCGGCCTCCCGGTCCCTCCACCGGACTGTTCACCCCCAGCAACTCGCAGGGCCCAACCCCCATCCCTCCAGGCCTGGACGTCAGTGTCCCTCCCCAGGGAAGCCTTCCCTTCCCACGGATTAAAGCACAGCCTCCCGCTGCCCGGCGGGGCGCCCACTCTGTTCTAGTTCATTGAGTGGAACTTGTACTGGGTGTACTTTCCTGTAGGCAAACTTTGCTTCAATAAGAAATTCTGTCCCATTTGTTTTTATAAAGCAGGTGGAAGTTTATTAACACCGTCTTAGAGTGTGTCCCACGAAACAATTACTAATTACGAAGGGAAAACGGTCGCTTTCCAGTGGAGAAACGTGGCAGACCCCACATTAACCAAGGAGGCAGCTCCATGACCAGTGAGGCAGCGAATGACCCCGTGTGGCTCAGAGAGATGGGCCAAGAGCAGTGTCACCGCTGGGCGCTCCTGGTAAAGGGCTTACACATCTCATCACCAGGAAGCACCACATCCACCCTGGGGGCTTCCGAGGAACTCAACGGGCCGTGCTCTTCAAAACTGTCATCGTTAGGGAAATCAAGGCATGTTCCAGATCAAAAGAGACTGAAGAATCATAACAATTAAATGCAACCTGTGATCCTGGGCCCAGAAAAAATATCTTTATCTTTTGCCCTGAAGAACATTAGTGGGGCAATTGGTGAATTTTGGGTGAGGTCTGTCGATAATAGTATTATACAGTGGTAGGCAAAAATAAGTTTACAGTTGTTTGTAGGGAAAATAATACAATAACTAATAAATAATCCTCCTATATAATAAAAGGCTAATATGCAAATTGTCCCCTTGGGAGTTCGACCACCCGTGAGTTCGGCCGCTCGCTATGACATGTGCTGACCACCAGGGGCAGCGCGGAATGAAAGAAGGTCCCGGCTGGCAGCCGGGGGAAGGAAGGCCCCTATCGGCCCTGATTGCCGGCCAGGTCTAGGGACCCTACCTGTGCACAAATTTCGTGCACCGGGCCTCTAGTACAAGAATAAACCGTTTTGCAGACTCCCAACTGTAAACCTACTTTTGTCCCACCAGGAATTAATATGAATTCTCTGATTTTGATCATGGTACTCTAGTTATGTAAGGGAATGTCCCTTTTTGAAAGTACACCCTAAAGTTTTGGGGAGTAAGAAAGGGAGGGGAGGAGAAAGAGTGTACACCTGTGCAGGGACTTTGAGAACTGGATGAAGAACACAAGCAAATCTGAAAAGGTCACATGTTGTAGGATTCCACTCTCTGACATTCTTGACGTGACAACAATATACAGCTGGAGAGCAGGCTATTGCTCGGCAGAGGTTAGGGGTGGTGTGGGGAGGAGGGCGGCTGAGCTGTGAAGGCATGAGAAGAGCTATGGGTGATGGGACAGTTCTGTATCTTGATGGAGGTGGTGCTCGCATGAATCTAAACAAGCAACCAAATGCCAGAAACCACAGGCACACTGTGCCCATCAGTCCCCTGGCTGTGATAAGGCACTGAGGAATGCAAGGTGGAGCCGTCGGGGGAACCTGAGCGAAGGCTGCACAGGGCCTCTCTGTGAATCTATAACTATTCAAAATAAAAAGTTGGAAAAGTAAAAAGAAATAGTGTTTCTCTGCCACCTTACATTCCCCTACCCTGATTTATTTTTCTCCCTAGCTTTTATTCATGGATTTCACCCATTTGTTTATGGGTACCATCAGAGCCCCCTGCTGGCCTGTCACACGTGCCCTTTCCTGCTTTATTCCCAACACCTACAAGAGTGCCTGGCACATCGTAGGCAAATTGATAAACAAATAAGAGCCATAGCTAGAAGCAACTGAGTGTCCTGGCCACAGTGAAACTGAAGGGAGGCAAGCTCAGGGCAACGGCCATCTGAAAGCACATCAGGCCCCGCTGGGAAGATGGGGGCCCCAGGGGGGCAGGCCTAGATGCTGCCGCTGTAATTGCTTCCTCCTGGCTGTGGGTCTCCTACCACTTGTACCGTGTAGCCTGGAAACAAAGAGACGTCTGATAACCAGTTTGGGTGGTAACTGCGAACCCAGTTAAACCAGTAGGAAAGCTGGTTTATTCATTCAACAAATATTTGTTGAGAGCCAGCAGAGAGGAGAGAGGCTGTTTGCAGCAGGTGATAACAATACGAGCACACAATACTGCTGACTGGGCGGCGAGCGCTACCTTCCCTTACATAACCAGGTTTCTGCCCTCACTTCCGCCACGTGCCATGTTCACGGTCAGCGCCCCGTTTCGCTGGGGAGGGAATGTATGTGGTCTTCCGCCCAGGTCCCTGGGACCTCTTCTTGGGGGGCTCCCTCTTCTAAAATCCAACACCGGTGCATCTTTGGAGGCCAGATCTGGCAGTGCCCAAGACCAAAGTGCCTGGACGTGTTCTCATCCCCAGGACTTCCCTTGACCATGACTGGCAAGCCCACGGCAGAAGCCCAGCTCCTGGCCCCCAGGAGGGACAACTCAGGTCAGGTCAAGCTCACCCTCCAGAGCTCCCTGCTGGCCAGGCCAAGCTGGGGCCTGACCTGAAACCACACCCTTGCCTCTCCTATTCCCTTCGCGTCCTTCTAGTTGCTGCTGGAATGACGTCCTTATCTCAGGGTCTGCTTCTGGGGAACCCGGCCCAGGACAGAATTGGAGGCACAGAGTGGTTGAGTAACTGGACCACAGCCACACAGCTAAGAGAAGAGGGAAAGCCAGAGGTTGTGTCCCTGGAGTCAGATTCCAGAACCTGCACCCCTACCCACCATGCCGCACTGCCTCCCCGGAGGGACTCATTCATTCACTCACAATCCTGTTGTGACCATCCCCGCTGCCAGGCTCAGAGCAGAGGGGATTCTCAGGCCCCTCTGCAGAAGCTCTCAGCCTCTTCAGGAAGGCAGACTCAACCCCATCCATTCGATCATTCACCAATTCAATAATCCAGTGTCGAGGACCTACTATGTGCCTGCACCATGCTAGGTGTTGAGAGGGAAAGGACTTGGACATGGTCCCTGCCCTGCAAGAACTCTAGGTCCAGTGGAGAAGGAGCAAACACGTGGCGAGTGTCGCAATGTTTCTGCACGCAGGACCCGCAGGGGCACAACAAAGCACGTGTCAGTCTGCAGGGAGCTGATACACATCTGGATCTAAACAGAACAGAGAGACAGGTTGAGGGGGGCGGGGGGACGGGTGGAGATGCACTATCTAGGAGAGGAGCAGTTGCATAACATCTGAGGCCCTTGGCTGGGCTGAGAGGAGGACGTGAAATCACAGCAGGTGTGCTGTTGCTTGGGATCTGGAGGAAACACCGGAGGTGGCTCAGGCATCACGCCCTCATGTGGCCCGGCACCCAGGCTCCACTTCTTTGGGACCTTGAACCACGTATCTCACCCCTCAGCCTGGGCCTCCCTAAAAGGGGAACACTCACACACACCTTGCAGGTGGTCACGAAGGTTACCTGAGGATGACCTCGCCCTGAGTAAGCCCTGGATGGAGCCCACAGGGCTTGGGCAGGGGTCAAGGGGCACCAATCACATCCCTGCAGGTGCTCATCATAGAGGATGGGCGCCCTTTTTGAAACCTGCAAAGCCTGCAGGTGGACTAGCAGCAGTGCCGCCTACGGGGGCTGTCATTGCTGAGACCTGCCGGGGGTGTGTGTGTGTGGGGTCTTTGGTGCCCACACGTGAGCCCAACCTGAGCACTGTTCATCGGAGCCTGGAGCTTCACAGGCTTCCATGGGTCTTTGGGCCACGCCGGCAGCGCCAAGGACCTGGGGGCCACTGGGCGGGGTTTCAGTAGACAGGATTGGCATAGACGCTTAGGGGACAAGTCCACTCTGGGCCAGTTCTCACTCTACCACCGACTTCCGGAATCCTCCACAAACTGCCCCACTTTCCGAGCCTCACTTCTTACAAGCAAGAACAGAAGAATGCCCACCACCGGGCTGTTAAGGATGGACCGACACGAGCTTACATGAGGTGAGGCTAAATTACTCGGCCAGTTCGTTCAGCTATCTGCCTCAGTTTCCCCATTCCACTGGTCAAGGAATTTCCCTAGCTTCTTACTGTCCTGCCTCAGCAGGACATCAGGTTCGCCAAGACTAAGCCAGGGGAGGGAGGGAGAAGATCTGTCCTTCTCAACTTCCCTCAGGGGAGGTGGGGCATGGTTCCCGGCCGCCCACCTATCCATACAACACGCAGTTATCAAGTGCCTTTTATGTGCCAGAGATTATGTGGGACGCTGGGGGTGGGTGAGGGGGGTGGTAGAAACTGCAGGTAAACTAGCACAGGTACTCTCTCCAACCCATGTGTAGATGAGCCATTGCCTCCCACCTCATTGCACGTTTTCTTAGTGTCTTGCTTTGGGGTCCCCCAGAAGCAAACTCTGAAAAAAAAGATTGGAATGCAAGTGGTTTTCAAGAAACTGGCAGTGGCCACGCCCATTCTGGCCAACCATCTCTGTCCCCAGGGGTGATTGACAGGCAAGTATCTTCCCTATGTCACCCCAACTTTACTGGGCATGCGTCTGTCTTTCCCATGTGCTCCCCCCGCCCCCCGTGTTTTGCAGGGAACATGCCCATAATGTCCGGCGTTTCCCTTTGCTTCTTTCCTGTTGTTAATAACTAGCTAATTACAACGGTATCAGAATCAGCTATTTTTCCAAGAAAACCTGCTTTGAAATTTTTAAGAAAGGGAAATGGCATTTTAAGACCACACCTGTGTATTAGGCTCCAAAAGTGACCTCTTTTTCTAGGTCTTTACAGGGGGGTAGCGCTAGCTAATATGAGTGGGGTCTTTTTACGTGAAATTCGTGGTGAGTTCACACCATGAACCTCCACAATGTCTACACGTGATGGCTGCTCATCCCACTGCGAAGCTTGTTCCTGATCTGCTATTTGATTGGCATCTCTGTCCTTTCGAAGGTGTCAATCCTATGAGCTTCTCTCACATGCTCGGAGGTAAATGAAACAAGGTTTCTGTCTCCCTGTTAGAGTTCTCGTGTTTCCCCAGCCTTGGCGACAAGCAAACCCGGGGCAAGTCACCTCGATGCTAGCTCAGAGCCCGGCCCCAGCCTCCTCGCCTTCCGCTGTCCAGCTCCTCCACGCCTTGTTCTCCCTGTGGGCCCCAGGGGACAAGGACTTCCTTTCTTTTCTTTTTTTTTAAAATATATTTTTATTGACTTCAGAGAGGAAGGGAGAGGGAGAGAGAGATAGAAACATCAATGATGAGAGAGAATCATTGATCGGCTGCCTCCTGCACGCCCCACAATGTGGATAGCGCCTGCAACCTGGGCATGTGCCCTGACCAGGAATCGAACCGTGACCTCCTGGTTCATAGGTCAACGCTCAACCACTGAGCCATGGCGGCTGGGCAAAAACTTTCTTGAGGCTCCCTGAGGCACCACAGCTCTTGCAGCTCAGAGGCCCCCTTGGACAAGGCCCCCTTTCTGGGACTTGGGGAGCCCTGGGCTACTACAAGCTCCACCCTCACTATCTCTTGCCAGGTCACTTGCCTTGCAGCCTCCCCACCTGGTCTGGGTGGGGGGCTCCCTGCTCTTCCCAGCAGCCCCCAAATCTCCTTCCCCCTCTCCCTCAGGAGCCCCCCCCCCTCAGAATCAGGCCCCTGGTGACGTCCTGGAGCTTACTCTCAGGAGTCCTACGACGGCATGCGGATTAAGCCACTAGCTTGGCCCTGCCATCCCTGTTTTGGTAAAGAACAGCTGGTCCTTTCCTAACACTTGATAGGTCCCAGGAGGCATTCTACGCGCTTTGTATACCTTAACCAGTTTCCACCTTAAGGCCAGCGTCGGAGGCAGGTGCTATCACCTGCATTTCATGGGTGAGGAGCCTTTGGTTCAGGGTCACCTAGGACATGAGAGAAGGAGCCAGTTCCCACCCACTGACCATGGGGCTCCAGACGTGGTGCTTCTAACCAGAAGACAATGCAGTGCCACTGAAGACCAGTCCTCCGCATCCTTTGGGGAAGGAGCCAGAACCTGCATAAATAAATGGACTTAATGTAAGAATGGGACCTCTCCTAGGCCAACTGTCTTTCTCTAGGACAGTAGTCCCTGAGCTTGAGCGAGCATCAGAACCCCTGGGGGTGAGGGGTGTTAAAACACAGATTGCTGGGCCCAACCTAGAGTTTCTGATTCAGTAGAGCTGGGGTGGGCCAGGGAACCTGCATTTCTAATAAGTGTTAACAGTGGTGCTGATACTGATGCTGCTGGTCCGGGGACCCCACTTTGGGAACCACTGCCCACCCTGGAAGAATAGGACGTGGCTCTTTGCTCCCTCCCAGGACACAGTGTGGCGGTTCCAATGTGATTCTTCTCGTCCAGGTGGTCCTATGCTAACTTACCATCGCGTTAAAAAAATATTAACCCTCCTTGCCGAAACCAGTTTGGCTCAGTGGATAGAGCATCGGCCTGTGGACTGAAAGGTCCCAGGTTCGATTCCGGTCAAAGGCATGTACCTTGGTTGTGGGCACATTCCCAGTAGGGGGTGTGCAGGAGGCAGCTGATCGATGTTTCTCTCTCATCGATGTTTCTAACTCTCTATCCCTCTCTCTTCCTCTCTGTAGAAAATCAATAAAATATATTTAAAAAAATATTAACCCTCCTCTGGCAGAGATGCATTCTGAAGCAATCACAGGGGATGTATGTCATGTCTGGGATTTACTTTAAAATATGCCAACCTCTCCCCTTACAACAAGTTGAGGGTATAAATGAGACAACGGTAGCTGGCTAATGAGTCCAAAAAGGTTATACCACTTCCTATACCTAGTTTATATTTGCAAGTGTTAATAATCAACCTTGTTTATTTTGTGGAGATAAAAAAAGCTCTGGCTCCCTCACCTAGTAACTACATGAACATGAGCCAGAAGTTGCACTATTTGAGGCGCAGTTCTTTCTGCTATTGAGCAGATGATGGCGTCTTTCCATTGTTGAGGGGACAGTGGTGTTCGACCCGGAACACCCACCCTGGCACATAACTCATGAACTTGTAATTGCTCCCATTTATTCCGCTCTCCACATCCTCCGGCCCAGGCCTGGCCAGGGCAGTGCCTCATGGGCAGGCGACTCACTCATCTCAAGGCACCTGCTCAACGGGTTCCTGGGTGGAGAGTGGAGCAAGCCAGGAGCCTGCCTGTCTGGCAGCAGGGGGTTGGTGTGGAATGTGGAGCAGATAGGTCATGCGTGCGCCCTGAGCGTGAGGCCTCCGGGCAGTCATGGGCAGGATGGCGGCTGAGGAACTCCGCTGGTCGCCACGCACAGTGGCTTGGACCTGTGGGGCGTCTCTTGGCCTGGTAATCAAGTCTGGGGCAGGAACCCTGGCATCCAGTTCAAAGGTGGTTGCCAAACTGTCCCCATCCAGGTGTTTTTTGCTTGGTTTTGATTGCAGCTAACAGAAACTCATTTATGTTTGCCTAAGCCCGTGGTCGGCAAACTGTGGCTCGCGAGCCACATGCGGCTCTTTGGCCCCTTGAGTGTGGCTCTTCCACAAAATACCATGGCCTGGGCGAGTCTATTTTGAAGAAGTGGCATTAGAAGAAGTTTAAGTTTAAAAAAATTTGGCTCTCAAAAGAAATTTCAATCGTTGTACTGTTGATATTTGGCTCTGTTGACTAATGAGTTTGCCAACCACTGGCCTAAGCCAAAGTCAGGGGCACTGGCGACTGGGGACCATGAAGTTGTAAGTCGTTTCCTTGAACTTCACTATAAGGAGGGCAGCCAAATCTCTTATCAACTGGAAGCAAGTCCTGGAAAGCTGTCAAGAGCCCCAGTGGTTTCTCTCTCTCTCTCTCTCTCTCTCTCATTCTTTCTCCTCCTCCCCTCCTCTTCCTCCTCCTCCCCCTCTTCCTCCTCCTCCTCCCCCTCCTCCTCCTCCTGCTTCTTCATATACACAGCAGGAAGTAGCCTCCACACAGTTTGAGTCCATCACTTCTGTTCATTCAAACAGCAGAGCCTGCTAATGTCTGCCCAGTACTTCCTGTGTGCCAGGCCTTACCAGGGGTGGGGAACCGTTTTTCTGCCAAGGGCCATTTGGATGCTTATAACATCATTCATGGGCCATACAAAATTACCAATTTAAAAATTAGCCTGCTATATTTGGTCAAACATTTAATTAACTCACCCCAGACCAAATGATTTTGCGGGCCTTATACAGCCCTCGGGCCGAATGTTCCCCACCCTCGAAGCTTAGGCACAAGGCTTCACCACCAGGATTTCATGTCATCCCTCGGCAGCCATGGAGGAAGAGCTGTTTTCATCATTCCAAATTCCAGAGAAGAAAACCGAAGCATTGAGGTTTCAAGAAACTGCCTGAAACCACACATTTGAAGTAAGAGTCAGAGCAGGATTTGAAGGGTATTCTAGTCCCCTATCACATTAACTTCTCAAGTCAAAAAGACTCAGGAGCACATTCCTGGCGGGGGTGGGGGGGGGTGGGGGGGAGGGGGCGGGATTCTGCTGATTGGCCTAGCCTGAGGCAGGTGTCTGTTTCTGGACCAATCAACTTTGGCCAAGAGCACCAACGTGGGACTCCCAGGCCCAGCATTAGGGAGCCATACTCAGATGGGGCAGTGAGCTGGCACATGGTCTCAGCAAGATTCCACGAATGTCCCCTCCCTCCTTCCTAGATATACCATTTCCTGTCTTCCTCAGGCACACAAAACCCTGCTGCATTCATCTGTCCACTAAGAATTTAGAAGTGGCCTGAGTTCAAATCCTGCCTCTGCCATTTTCCTAATGGTCTGCTCTTGGGCAAAGTCTTCATCTGGATCACAATACTGGCCTCTCAGGGATGTGGGGAGGATCAGATAATAACCCAGGTAAACTCTTCAGTGTTTCCATATTGGTTTCAGGGTCAAGTTCAAACTCAAGATGTGAGTTGGCCGGCACCTGCTTAACTTTCTACCCTTTATGTCCCTACTCCCAGAGTGGCCCCCTCCTCCAGCCATGCTCAACTACTTGTATGTAGTTCCTTGAACTTCTCTGGTCTGTGCCTTTGCACATACTGTGCCCTCAGCCTGGGATGCCCTTCCTCTTCTCACACCATCTAACTTAGCTAACTGGCTCCCTGTTGTGGATTGATTTGTGTCTCCCAAAGGATATGTCCGCATCCTCACCCTCAGAGCCCAGAACCTGTGAGTGTGACCTTATTTGGAAGTTGGGTCTTTGCAGATGTATCTCAATTAAGGCTCTTGAGATGAGATCAGCCTGGATTTGGGATGGGCCCTAAATCCAACAACAAGTATCCTTAGAAAAGCAAGGAGAGGGGAATTTAGAACACAGACTCGGAGGGAAAGGCCGTGGGAAGATGGTGGTGGAAATTGGAGTGATGCATCTACAAACCAAGCAATGCCATGGGTTGCTGGTAGCCACCCAGGAGCTGGGACAGAGGCACGGACAGCTTCTCCCTCAGAGGCCTCAGAAGGAGCTAACCCTGGCGACACCTTGATTTTGGACCTCTGGCCTCCAGAGCTGTGGGAGAATAAGTTCGTCCCTGTTGTTTAAAACCACCCAGTTATGGTCATTCGTATGGCAGCCACTGGGAAACTCACGCTCAGAAACTTACCTCAGACAGCGCCTCCCCTGAGAAGCCCTCCCTGACTTCTCACCCTGACTAGGTGCCCAGGGCCCGTGAATGGCTTTCCCCTAGCACTTCCCAGGGTGCCTGCGATGGCCCACACACCGGTGTGTCTCCTCCGGACAGCAGGTATCTTTGTCTCCAGTGGCTTAGACGACAGCAGCCTCTCCCAGGGGAAAGGAGTCCACAGTCCAGCAGGCCTCAACACTCAACCCAGCTGAATTTCAAGCAGACAGGTGCTTGCAGGGAGGAGTCTGTTTGGGGGCTGGGCACCTCCCACCCCAGGGCCTATTCCCCTCCTCCCAGGTGGAAGCAAGGGACCCTCCCTGGGGTTATAAGATCGGATTTATCCTGCACTTTCATCTTTGCACTTTCCCTTTAGACGACCTTGCTGACCTGTGTGGGAATGTTCTAGAAAAAGACTTGGGATCAGGCACTTAGTTAATCCTGGCAGCTCAGATGGAAAATGGCCCCAGGAAAGACTGTCACTGTCCCTTTACCCAAGGAACACAGAGGAATTTGGGACAATTGTGTCATTGTTCCTTCCTGCAGAAAAGCTGCTTCAGTGGGGGCGGCCCCAGGCAGGCCCTGCCTTTAGCCAAGTGCCTGGGGGGCCAGTCACTTTTCAGTGGCCTCAGAGAAGCCCTTTGTCTCTGCAGGCAGGGCCGGAGCAGCCCAGGGGCCTGTCCATTATTTCCCCGTCTTCCTGGTGCCCCTGCTCCTGGGCCCTGTTAGGGGGGACCACGCCCTCTCAAAGGCTGAGTCCCCCCCACCTTCCGCCCCTATGGCTGGGACACAGGCCTCAGACAGCCTCAGAGGTGGTGGTCATGGCTTCTCTTGTCTCCTCAATATGGGAGGTCTCGTGGGGCAAGAAAGAAAACTCCAGATGGGGGACTGGGAGCAGTGGGACTGGCCTCCTGCAGTTCATGAGACAATGGGAGGTGGGGCCCTGGCGTGTCAGGGGCCCGCTCTGCCAACTCCATGTTGGGTGGCCTTGGAGAACTGCTTCACCCCTCAGCTCCCTCGGTGGGACCGGAGGAAACCGAACACGCTCTGTGACGGTGCTGGTGCCAGCTTCCTGGTGTGATACTGTCCTGTGGTTACGCAAGGTGTCACCGTGGGGGATGGACTCCCTGTTTGTTTCCTTGCCTGTCTCATAAGGGTTCCATTGTTTCAAATAAAAGGTTTTGAAAAATTGGTTTTTAAAAAGAAAAGAATACAGGTGGATGACCTGAGTATGAGACGCAACCTGACCGTGACAATTAATGGCTCCCCCAAAAGTGTTTTTTTTTTTTTCTTCCTACAATCTTTCCCAAAGGGCTTCCTGTAATTTGCGCTTCCTAGGAGATAAACCGTAACATCTCTACTCCTATGCTGCCGATAAAAGAATTTCAAGATGCAGCCAACATTTCATCAAGAACTCAAACAATACCTATGTGTATTCATGTAACTACACAAATTGAACGCTTTTTCTCGCTGTTTAGTAAAAGAAAAAGAACCCTGGCCAGTGTGGCTCAGTTGGTTGGGCATCATCCTGTGCACCAAGGGTTGCAGGCTCCATCTCTGGGAGGAGGCGTGCAGGTGGCGGCCGATAGATGTTCCACTCTCACGTTGATGTTTCTCTTTCTCTCTCCTTCTCCCTTCCTCTCTAAAAATCAATAAAAATGTTTTTAAGGAAAGTTCCTGCCTCCCAAGGACGCTGGGATGGGGTTACTTAGGTCTGTGTCCTCACTCTGCCACGTACTAGTGGGTGACCCTGGCCAAGTGACCTGATTGCTCTGAGCTTCAGGCTCCCTCACCTGTAAGATGGATGTTTGTAGTTCTTCCTCGTGGGCTGGGAGAGCTCAGATGAGTTGTTAGTTTCTGTAAAGGGCTTACAGGGCACCTGGCACATGGCCTGTGCTCAGAAGGTGCTGGCTACTGGGTTAGGATTGCCACGAGAGGCAACGAAATAACACAGGCTGAGTGGGTACGAACAGACGGAGTCCCCGTAATGCTTACTTGCCCACCTACTGCTGCCTGGCTGTGGGTGACTTGGGCAAGTCACAATACGTTCTGTCTTCCCTTGTGAAATGAGGTCTCTGGAGTGGCCATCTAGGAGACAGTCTGCCCACCCCCCCAGGTGTGCATTTTCCCCGAAACGCCTCCAGGTGCGCCATCCCCACCCCCACCCCATTGTGGTTGTGATGGGGGAGCGGCCAGTTCCTTTTCACCCTTCCTGGGGCCTCAGCGGATGGGCCCAGATCTGGGCGCCTTCCTAGCAGTTGGAGGGGCAGCAGACAGTTGTTCATCCTATTCAGGGTGTGGCTGTGCAGTGTGAGAGTCTGAGCTGCCAGGGCCACGTTCCACACCGCAAGGGGACAGAGAGACTGGGGGACTCCGACCCTGGTTCTCACTGTCCCTGAAGCCCAGGTGAGGCCCTGTCTTCCCAGCTGTGATCGGTCAGTTCTTCCTCAGAGGTGATAATAACCACAAGAACAATAGCAGTAAGGGCTTACATTAATATATACTACTAGTGGCCCAGTGCACGAATTTGTGCACATTGAAAGGAAATTAATTAGAAGAAATATTTTAATATTGCTATTCGCCCTTTCTCTATAATAGAAGTGTCAACCAAATTCACGATCAACAATGACAGATAGAAACACATGCGTGCAATTGGCGCCAATAAGAACTTTATATGAATGGCACATGCACAAGTCAACTTAGCCTTTTATATGTATAGAATAAACTTGCTTAATTAGATCTGCTTTCTGATTTAGCTAAACTTTTTCCAGCCCAGTGAAGCACCCCAACTTCTCTTTCAGGTAATTCAGCAACACAGCAATAAATATCAACACGAAGCAGATTATTATTGTAGATCACGCAGGGGGAACAAAGGGTAAAATATTTAACTGCAGCAGTGTTTGACTATATTCTGCACAGTGAGAAAACCTAAAGTCATTTTCAAGGTCAACATTTCTTACTTCTTTTCAGTTGGGTCAAGTTTCTAAGCTTTCTAAATCTCCATTTTCCGGCTAATCCAGGACTTCTGTGAGGATCAAATGAGATGAGGCATGGAAAAAATGCTTCATAGACATTTGGTGAAAGTGTAGAATGTTTCTACCTGGCTATAAAGCAAGTCGTATTCCTGGGCTAAAGAATTTCTAAGGAGGCTAGTCACTAGGGAAAGAAAGCCAGGCATTGCTATGTGATGGCATTACCCAAATGGACACTTAGCATATTGGCCTTTTATATATATAGACTAGGGGCCCAGTGAATGAATTCATTCACCTTGAAAGGAACTGTGAGCCATGAGGCTGCAGTGGGCACAGGGGCAGGTCTCAACCCATCCTCCACACTCCCACCCAGCCCCTCCCACCGCGACCCCCAGTCCCCTGTCTGCTGGCAGCCCCGCTCCTGCTGCCACCACTCCCATGTGCTAATAGTGCCGGCCCACTTACATCCGATGACAGCGCAGAGTGATTGGGGCCAGCAGCGGGTTTGAACAACAGCTGCTGCCCCAATTGCCCTTCAGGAGAAGGGGGAGGTGGAGAAGCCCTCAGGGGTGATCAGGGCTGGCAGCCGCTGCTTGCACGCACTGATGGCACCAAGCGATTGGGACTGGCGCCAGGCCCCGGCAGTGGGTGCTAGCAGGGCTGTTGCTGGCAGCGGATGTGAGAGGCAGCTGTTAGCCCTGATCACCCCTCAGGAGCAGGGAGAGGGGGAGAAGCCCTGAGGGACAAGTGGGCCGGTGCCAGCAGCAGGTGCAAGTGCTGGGCGGGATCATGGCTCACAGGAGCAAAGAATTTTCAGTAACCACCAGAGGCTCACCCAAGATGACAGTGACTACTGCCCTGCCTTGGTCTGGTGCCCCCGCTCACCTGTTCCACCATCCCGCCATGGCCGATGCCCGCCATGTTCTGTGCATGCCCCCTGGTGGTCAGCACACGTCATAGCAATCGGTTGTTCGGTTGTTTGGTTGTTTCACCGTTCGGTCTATTTGCATATTAGGGTTTTATATATATAGATGAGCCAGGCATTGTTCTGAGAACTGCATATATTTTAACACTTTTACTTCTCATAACAGCCCTGCAGTATCATCACCCCCTTTTACAGTTGGGGAAATGGAGGCACGATGAATAACTTATGCAAGGTCACACACTAGCAAGTATCAGAGCCAGGATCTGAACCCCATCTGCCCAGCACCAAAGCCATACCTCTGACCACTCCTTCACCTGCCCTTCCCTGAAGCCCCATTTGCCCAGCTGGTTGGAGTCGGGACTCTGCCACCACCACCAGCCCCTGGGGCCCCTCCATCCCAGGCCGGGCCTCCAGTGTACCCTCCGTCTTCCTCTGCCTCTTAGACCTGGAAGACCCTGGACAGGCTCTTCTGGGTGTCCTGCCGATTTCACACCCCTCATCTCATTTGGTCCTGGGGAAGGTATGCCAGGTCCTATTCTCCGTTCCATCCTGGCAGAAACTGGGCCAGTTCCAAGCCCAAAGCTGTCATTCCCGGGCAGCTGGACCTCTGCTCAGACCTTCACTCAGGCGACAAGCACCGTCACGTGGCTCCCAAACCGATCAGGTCCAAGGAAGGGCTGTGCCAGCTCCCAAAGGGACCCTGCTCTCAGCTCAAACCAGGAAACACAGCCACTTCCCAGATGGGCCCTGAGCACTTACCTCACGGCCCGAGATCACGGATTCATCCGTGTGTCCCCTCCGGACTGAGAACCCGGGGCAGGGACACAGCAAGGGGGCAGGCAGGGGAGGGCAGGGAGGGGCGGTGGGACGGCGGGCGGAGCCCCTGCGGCCAGCAGGCCCGGTTGAAGTCCCCGCTAGAATGTGAGCGCAGTGCAGACGGGGACCGTTTCTGGGCTGTTCCTCTCCACGTCTCAGCATGACAAGCAGCACTTACCGTAGTTCAAGCATCACTTTGTATTTGGCCAAAGAAAAAGCACCGCCAACTACACTTTTGGGCAGGGATTGGGTGCTTCCACCTTTCTATTGCAAACCTATTAGAAGCCTGATGTAGACGTAGATTTCAAGCATGTACCATTCTGTACAAACCTCAGAAGAAAACACCAGTGAAATAAATGGGAGAAGGTTGTCACTTTATAAATGGGAGAAGGTCTTTCCTAGGTTGTCACTTTGGCACCCCACCCTTCCGAATCCCTTTTCGACACAGAGTTGCCAGTATCGGAGTTTTTCTGCTAATGGGGCTCTCTGACCCCCCCAAAGCTCTGGTGACACAGAATTTCCTGGAAGATGGTTCCTCCGTTGTCCCTGGACATTTCCAGCAAGTTGCTGACACCCAACCCGCACATTTCCACGTGCTCAGATGCAGGCCGTGGGCCCTGCTGGCTGCTGCCGTGCCTGAGACACATCCCAGCATCAGGGATGTGGACAGGTGAGAAGGCACGCATCTTGGATTTACCAAGAAATGGTGGTTAGTGCCTGGTAAATACGTATTAACAGAATGAATGTATGAATGCATGAATGAACAGGTGATGAGTGAGTGGGAAAGTTAATTCGTCCTGAACCTAGGAGAAATGCTCCAGTGGGAGTCACTGATGGATGAAGCGATAGCAATCATTTGGGCTTCAACCAGAGGTTCTCAGCGGGGGCAGTTGTGCCCCCAGAAGATGACTGAGCCAGGAAAATAATAATAATAATAAGGAATTATAACCATGCCCATCGAGCACTTACCATCCATCCATCATCTCACACAATCCTCCCCAGCAACGCTGAAAGGCAGCCACTCTTATCACAACCCATTTCACAGAGGAGGAAACCGAGGTCAGAGAAGGTAAGCACCTGGCGCAGGATTGGAACCCAGACTGACCGGTCTGTGCTCGCTCCGCCCCATCTGATGGGCAGCCCCCTAAGTGGGGATGAGCTCAGCCCTGTCCCCAGCGCCGTGTGTGGGACGACACACCAGCAGCCCCGCTCTGGGCCTCGGGGGCTGGAGGGATGCGCTCGATAGGCCAGAACTAGCAGAGCAGCTGGGCCCCTGGAGCCCGAGCTGTGGGCAGGACAGGCCCGGCTGGAATCCGGGACCCGGCACTTACTGGCTGTGTGACTTTGGGTGAGTCCTTTCAGATTCCTGACCCTCCAGTCTCGGCTGGCTGTAATTGTCTGCTTCCACCGTGTGTGGCCAGCCCTGAGCGGACAGTCCCTTAGACCAGTGGTCAGCAAACCGTGGCTCGCGAGCCACATGCGGCTCTTTGGCCCCTTGAGTGTGGCTCGGCGTTAAAACCACTTCTTCAAAATAGACTCGCCCCGGCCGAAAACCGACTTCGGCGCATGGGCCACGAAGTTTCAATCGCACTGTACGTGCGCGCCCGCATGTGGTATTTTGTGGAAGAGCCACACTCAAGGGGCCAAAGAGCCGCATGCGGCTCGCGAGCCGCGGTTTGCCGACCACGGCCTTAGACCACGGTCCTCAGCCCCAATGAGCCCTGTTCCTTACAGACCCCTCTCTCTCTCTGCCAGGAGCTACCGCCACCCCAGCCCCAGGTCCCTTCCAGACCAGTGAGATCCCCCCTCCTGGACATGTGGGAGACTGGGCAGGTCTTGGGTCACCCAAGCGGTGACCCCTGGCTTGCCCCACAGGAAGCGTGTGAGTAAGTTCCACTCTGAGGCTTGTGCCTGGAGTGAACAGACATAACCTCATTCTCTGAAATGTCTCCTGACTGGACGTTCGTGGGCAAAGTCGTCCTTCTTTTCCATCAACGTGAAGGTCCAGTCCTCCCCAGGCGGCGTGACGGATGCCCACTTCGTGCCCCGTTTACAGGAGTCACTCGGCTGCTTCTCACTCGTGTTCTACACACGAAAGCAGTAAGACAAGAATCCCTTTGAACGCACTGACGCTCAGAAATGACACACACACCAAGGCCATCCATCTCCACGTTAAGCGGGACGTGGACTATTTTCCAAGAGAACGTGTATAGTGTGCATGGGGTGGGGACGTGCAGGGGGACAGGGGACAGGAGCGTGGCTTGTTTTTAAAATATGGGTACTCAGGCGTTGCCTCCACATTTGGAATGCAAAAGGTTGAAGCCTGCCAAACAATTCATTGATACCAATCACCACAATCTGTTTTTAGAGCAGGTTGTGGGCTGACCTGAATCAGTTCCCCCACAAACCTATGAGCATCTGTGTCCCTTTTTCGTGCAGACGCTGTCGAGATTTGAATTGTGTAACAGATGCCCTCCGGGCTCTGCCCAGGCCCCTGTGGGCCCTGTGTGCCCAGGAGGGGGGCTCCCCTGGAATGGACGGCCCCTCCCCAAGGGTGGCCCTGCCCCCTCATGGAGGTGCTGGGAGCCTGACACACACTCGGCACCCCTTCCCCCGATGGGCGGATTCCACAGATCGCTTGCAGAATGAACACGTAGGCTTCAGGCTCAACCATCGCTGAGAATTCATTATGCCAAGCGCAGGGCCTCTGAGTGACCACACGGGTTCCTGCCCTGGAGCTGGCCTGGTGGGACTCAGGCTGCCTCGAGGACGCCCAGGGGTGGCACCAGTGACCCTCTGCAGCACCCTGACACCTCCCCTCGTCTGACCTTTTCCCCTCCTGTCCCACTTCTCCACCTGCCGCCTGTTCTTCCCAGAAACTTCCATAATACGTCACTTTCACCAAATCCTCCTCCCAGGACCCAGTTCAGAGGGATCTTAACTAAAACAGCCCACACGTGGCCGGAAAGCAGGGCTGAGCTGACTCCCCAGCAACACCCACCCTCCCTCTCACCCCCAGGAGCCCGTGGCCTCAGCCCTGGTCCGACTTAAGGCCGTCCGGTGGTTAAAGCTATGAATCACGCATGGATAGGTACGTTCATCTTCATTTTATGATGAGCGAATGTATTGGGAGAACGTGGCTATATTTTGAGACTCTGGGAGGGCTGGGTGCGTGCCCACCAGAGTCGGGCCTGGACGAAGACTGTAAATGACATGAAAAGGCACTCTGACTTAGGGAGGAGCTTCGCCCGTGCTCACAAGGCAGTGCCTTCTTCCCAGGTAGCGTCTGTGAGATCCAGGCATTTCCAAGGCGACAGAGCAGGACCCGGCGCCGGTCAGCGGCTCCCACCGTCACCCAGCCAGGAGGGCACTGGGGATGAAGCCGGTGTCCTGTCTCTCGGCATCTCTGAGGTGATGCTCTCTGAGCTGGGCATGACCTCTGAGGGTCAAAGCATTCTTATACAACGGTGTCCAAGGCTTAGCAGAAAGTGAGGAATGTCCTTTCAAATTAGCTAAGAAGAAAGCAAAGAAGAAATGAATATGAGCCATTGCTTAGGCAATACGTGGGGTCACAAATCTGTGTCATCCTCTTCCTTCTTCCCCACCAGACACCAGAAAGGTGCCAGTTCTGCAGAGACTAAATTCTTAACGCACTGTGACATCCCTGGAGGTACCACCTTACTTACTTCCTAACACCTCCCTCCCATCATTCCCATTTTATAGGTGAGGAAACTGAGGCTGGAGAGTTGAAGTCATTGCCTAGGTCATGTGGTGGCAGAGCAAGAATTTGAGGCCAGGTCTGTTGGCTCCCAGAAGCCATCCAAGAGGCCTCTCACAGTCTGTCCTTCCCTCCTGGCCCCCGGCACGTGCACGTTTAAGGCTCACAGCCCGCGGTGGGTCAGACCCGCTGCAAGGACGGTTCCTGTCATCAGCAGGTAATAGACTTGCCGCGTCAGTCCCCACTGGCTCGAGATTTCCCAGGAGGTCTCACACCAGAACGTTCTGGAATCTGAAACCTGATGCCTTTCAAGGACATCCTGGGGAAACTGCCCGTTTCCAAGGGCTTTTGTTGACCATGTGTCGACGTTCAGCTTTCCCAGGGGATGGTGGGTATGAGGCTTTACCTGCTAAGACCCCTCCAGTTGCTGGGGTCCCAGAACCCTTGTGTTCACCTGCATCTGAGAGCAGAGCCTGTGCCTCACCATACCTCCTCCGGGGCCGGCCTCCCCAGCACCATTCTGTCCCCGGGGCTTCCCTGGGGCTCCTCTAAGCCAGTGATTTCTAACCACTGTGCTGTGGCACTCTGGGGTGCCAGGAGAATTTTTAAAACATGCAATACCTAACTGTTTAGGCACAGGCCCTGACCACCTTTCCCTTCGATTGCCAAATAAAAAAATAACTACAGCCCAACCGGTGTGGCTCAGTGGTTGAGCGTTGACCCAAGAACCAAGAGGTCACCAGTTCGATTCCTGATCAGGGCATATGCCCGGGTTGTGGGCTCGATCCCCAGTGGGGCTGTGCAGGAGGCAGCCGATTCATGTTTCCCTCCCATCAATGCTTCTATCTCTCTCTCCCTCGCCCTTCCTCTTTCTCTAAAAATCAATAAAACATATATATTTTTTAAAATGACTACAGCCAACACAACAATAACCATCTGGTGTGAATGAATCAACATGATACCAGGTGTGTGTTTTTCTTTGTCAGATGGGCAAACTTAATATATATTTTTGGTGTGCCACAGAATTTTAGTGATTAGTGTGTGTGTGTGCTCTGGGATGAAAAAGGCTGTAAATCGCTGCTTAAGCCAAGATCTTTCCCGCATCAGGACGTTTCTTCTTCCGGCTCTATTTGCCTGGGTGCTCATTCTCCAGGTCTTCCGACGGCAGCACCTCCTCATCTCAAGTCTTGGCTCCTCCCCCAGCTTTCCGTGACCCCTGACCCCGTCTGAAGCTGCTCCCAGCCCAGGCTCGGCTACTCCGCACCACATCGCCTGTCCGCTTCCTTCCCACTACTCGCTGCAGCCTGTCCCTTTCTTGCTGGCTTACTTGTTGACTTGTTCAGTCTCCTACTAAAGGATGTAGGAGATGCACCCCCCCCGCCCCCACAGCAAGAACTCTGTCTGCTCTCTTCACTGCGTCACCCCCACAGCTCCCAGCCCACTGCGGTGCCGTGCGTGACTGTTGAGCACCTGCCTATCATAGAGCTGGCCCTCGAAAGAATCGTGTGACAGAGGGAGGGACAGATGTCATGGGACAATGGAGGGCTTGTCTGCCTGTTCACGGATGCATTAAGGCAAGGACTGGAAAGTTAAGTTACAACTTAGTTGAGTCTTTGGATGTAGGTCTGGAGGGTATAGAAACGCCCACTCTAACAACACAAAGAGTTCTCATCTGTTCACTCTGAAATGATGAGGGAGTTTAAAATTCTACCCGCAGGTGAAGCCCCATTCTCACCCTCCCACCGGTCAACTTTGTGGTGAAAGCCTCCTCGGATAGCTGGCTGCACAAATCCCCCCTCCCTGCCATCGACTCCCACCTACCCCGTGGCCGCTTTATTCAATGTGCCTCTGTCGTCCTTTTCCATGTTCCGCCACGTTCTTGGTGTCACCCTCTGCAAAAAGAACAGGGCTCTGTCGGGACCGGCATGTCGATTCCTGCTCAAAGCCTCACCAATCACTGCTAAGTTAAGTCCAAATACATCAGCCTGGCCCTGTCTCCCCGTTTCCCACAAACGAGGTACACAGTCCCCCCCTGCAGTCCCTCCCCTTTCCTCGCCAGGCCCCATCACCTGTGTGTCCTGGCCCTGCCCACAATTCTGGCCTCATCTGCTGCCACTCTCCCCCTCGCTCACTAAACGCTCCAGCTGCACTGATGGCTTAGTTGCTGCCAGGATTTTCACACCTGCTGTTACTAAAAACCCACTTGGCTTATTGTTTGAATTTCCGGTTTGACATTAGCTGCATGATGGCAGGGACTGGTCTGCCATGTTCACAGACGTAGCCCAACTTCCAGCACAGAATGAAGAATAGAATAAAGAACGAATAAGCATAGAATGCTTGATAAATGCTTAATCAAGATATGATAGATGCGTGGGATGATTAAATCAATTATTGGATGAAAAGATGGCTGGCTGGATATAGATAAATGGATGCATGATTGAATAAATTATTAAATGGATGATGAATGGATAGATGATTGAATTATTGGGTGGACGGAGCAATGGATAACTGAATGGAATGATGGTGTCAGCCATATTTTCCAATTCTGTGAATGAAAGTCTCTCCAATCCCAGGTTCTGATGTTTGATGTTTACCATGAAACCACATTTGCTGTGAATGCCTCTCGACTCATACCTCCTCCGCCCCGCATCAGACAACAGCCCTTTTACGTTGTTGACCAATCCCGGCTTCTATTTTGTCTCCTATGAGACATCCCTGAGCTGCTGCCGCAGGCCCTCTCAGCCACCAGTCTAGCGGCTCCTCCACCCTCCAGCCTGCAGCCTGAAAGGGCTCCCGTCCGTGTCAGATGCCACCTGGAGGACTGCCCAGGTTGGAGAGACTTTCAGAACAGAAATATCTTGGCGTCCCACCCCCGCAACCCCAGAGTGTCATCTGATGACATAAAAGCACCTGGGGAGGTTATGGCCATTTCCCTTCTCAGCAGCTTCAAACGATAGTTCTCCTGAGAGTCCCTGGGCCTTTCTTTTTCTTCTCCACCCAAGAATGCTCACTGTCCTTTTTAGGACTCTGTCAAGCAAAAATGCTTCTTCTCTTACCTGGATACTTTTTGTGAACTGTATGTCTTTGGAATGGCTCTTCTGGAAAACAAGTGAGAGGATTAAACACCTTGCCGGAATTTTAGAAGGCCCAAACCACTCTCATGCGAATACTAAAGAACTGCTTGTGTTTTTCATTCTCATTCTAACAAGAGTGTACAGTAGACTTTGCCAGAGGCTACATGGCTTTGGTATCGCAGCTGATCCAATGCAGAAGCAGATGTGAGAATCCAGTCCTCTTAATTCATATACAGAATTGTAAAAATGTAGAACCACACCATTCCTCTCACTGGTATTTTTTCTGTTGAAATATGTTATTTTTTAAAGAAAAATGTTACTTCTGTTTACTACATAATGAATTTATCATTGTTATTTTAATGAATTAATGCATAAATACTTTTAGTGTCTCAGCTTTAGTTTCTAATATGGTAAATATCACAGTCATACAGAGAAGTGCTCTGTGGGGGGGTCCTCATTATTTTTTTAGTATAAAGGGGTCCTGAGACCAATGATGAACTGGATGCAAAATTTCAGCATATTGTTTAGCAAATGTTATTACAAAATATGTTCACCTGGGGAGTAAATAGTATTGTTTTAGTCCTTTCAAAAGAGATTCAAATGTCATTACTGCAAATGACAAAGTAACTCGAGACTGAATCTTCACTTAACTGCTTCACCAATCCTCTCTGAGCCTCAGTTTTCTCACATGGAAATGGGCATAAAATCAGTACCTCTTCAGTTATTGTGAGGATGAAAAGAAATAATTTCATTTACAACACATGTATGCAAATATTAGAAGAAACCATATGAAATTGACATTTTTGTGTGTTAAAAAGTGGTCAACCCTTGGCAATTTCATGTCTCAAATGGCTTCTCCCTGTTGAGTGCCATTAACCCCACCTCTTCCCTCAGCCCCCACAGCAGGAAAACATTTGGGAGAGAGTGGAAATCTGGTCAGAACACAATATTTCACATGCCAATGCCAATATTGGGCAGCTCACATCTCCCCTGCAGCGGCTCAGCCATGTCTGACAGCTGCAACACTAACAGATCACGTTTGGGCACCTGAAACTCATACCATGCTATATGTCAATTATGTCTCAATTAAAAAATCACCTTATGCCTCGCTGAACCTTTTGTTTCCTTTTGTGCTGTGGTCACCCTTAAAATCATCTGGGTGTTTGGGACCAGCACTGACAGTTACTGTACAGGCAACAGGGGCCAAGGGGGGCAACCCGCATGCTGGGGTGGATAGCTTATCTGCAATAAGCCAGGTTCAGGACCTTTTCCAGGCCCGAGGCTCTCTGAAACATTCCTGCTCCTGCCTCTCCCTGGGATGAGTTTTGGCTGGTCATGCCTGCTCACGACACAGCCGGCCAAGTCACCTGTCAGAGGGCCCAAGGTACTATTCTTCTCACTTTCTGTTCGTCTAAAATATGTAGTTTAAAAAATAAATAAATAAAAGGCTTCTTCCCTGATCGCTCTGGTTCAACAGTGCCCCTCTCCCCCCTGAGACCTTTGCTCCAGGGAAAGTTGTTGGAATTCAGGGTGGTTTCAAACTCCCTAAAAGTACCAACAATTCTAGTTAAGTGGAAATCCCCCTGGGGCCAAGGGTAGAAGTTTCATTTGCATTCCTATCTGCAAGGCTCAGATCTTCCTGTGGAGGGGAGGACACACACACACACACACCACACACACACACACACACCACAGTTCTTTGGAGCAGGTGAACAGGCTCCAAATTCCCATTCTGCTCCTTGTTAGCTGTATGCACTGTCTGGGCAAGGTCTTGAACTTGTCCTCCCTTTTCCATAAGACAGAGAGATAGTGGCATACATTCCCTGAGGACCTACTACGTGTCAGGCGCTGCTCTAGGGGCCTTTCAGGTGCTCTCTCATTCAAGCCTTGTCACTACCCCAGGAAGCAATTACTATCATGACCATCACTAGCTCCTTTTACCAATGAAAAAACGGAGGCTAGGAAAGGTTAGGTGACCTGCCCAAGGTCACCAGAGAAGAAAGCCGTAGGATTCGAACCCGTTTCAGTGGCTCTGAGCCTGCACTCTAAGCATACATGACACTGCCTTCTGGTCATACCCCGCCTTCTGCAGGCTTGAGCTAAAGCGTAAAGGCGGTGTCTCTGAGGCACTCCATCAACAGCAGGCATCACTTCATCGATCTCTTTGCTTATCTCTGGCCTTGAAGTGGCTTTCATATAACGAAATGAGCAAGATCAGGGGATGATAAAGGTGGAGTGGTTCCAGGCCTTTCCAGTTATGAAAAATGACACTACAGTCCAAAGGACGCCTGACTCGCCCGCAGCTCGCTTTTGATAAAGGCTGCTCCTCTCATACTCCAGCGTGTTCCTGCAGGCTGGCCTGCCCTCGGGGGTTTGCATTTGGTGGACCGCATACCCCATCTTCCTAAGGTTTGATTTTGGCGTCTAAAGTTTCTCTTCTGTGCTTTGAAGCACGAGGCATGGCCGCTTAGCCATTAAAGCCCATTGTACAGATAAGGAAAATGGGGCCTGGGAAGGTTCTACTATTTGGGACACACAGCCATGAGGGGCCGGTGGCCATTGGAATCCCAGGCTGTCAGGCTGGAGAACCTGCTAGTAACCCAAACAGCAAGTGAAATGTTGGAGAAGTCACAATTATGCCTAATCGGTTCAATTTGTTTCAAAGCTCAGAATTCCAGCGATCAGGGTTCTCAAAAACAGTTCTAATGTCTCATAATTTTCTTATTTGCAGTTACAATGATGCTAAATGTACAACTGATTTAATGTGTATGTCTTTCTCGAAACACTTGAGAGAAATAAATTTATCAAATCGGGGGGGGGGGGCGGAAGCTTTGGCCGACCATGCACTCTGACGTGTCCTTTTGGCCAGGAGGGTCACTGTAATTATCCTTGATCTTGACTCAGAGGGCAGAAGTGGGGACGTGGGCCTTGGAGTATGTGGACTCGAAGCTCCAATGAGCTCACCTTTGATAAGCTGCCCTACATCTCCCCAAAGTTCCAGATTCTTCACTTGCCACACATTTCTTCCAAATCCACACCAAACCTCTCAACCTTACGTCTTGCATGAGGCACATGTGGGTTTTAGGTACCACCATCCAGTCCTTCCACTCTTGGGAAAATTATGCAAACTAAAGTGATGCTATTCATACTCCCCAAAGACAGACTAATTAAGCCACATTGAATGAGGGTTCTCAGATAATTCAAAACATAGATACACAGGTGGATATAAAATCTCAGATGTTTACTGAGGCCTTTATGTAGGATTTAAATGAACCCTCATAATAGCATGAAGTGTCCCCATTTTACAGACAAGAAACCCGAGGCTCAGAGACTGAAGCACTTGACCCCAAGGTCAGCCAGCTAGGAGGCGGCAGGGCTGGCGCGGGGGAAAGGATGGAAGATTTGAAAGAGGGTCATGGTGGTAGGACAGAAAGCCCGCAGCCAGGCTCCGGGGGCCAGTGGTTTCATCTCGACATGTGGGGGTTACAGGAGGGTGAGTTTGGGCGGGGCTTGGGCACCCACACTCACCTGCTGGGCCCTGCTTGACGCACTGCCCGCGGTTGGGGATGCCCTTGGCCATGTCACCCGGGCTCAGGATGTGGCACTCGTAGCCTGAGGGACAGAGGAGTGGCTCCGCCCCGTCCTCTGTGGTGCTGCAGGTCTCTGCTGTGGGAAGGACACATGCCATGGAGACAGTGAGCGCAGTGAACACGTTATCCAGAGGGGCCACCTCTCGACTGTGCCCCCAGGTTCCAGGCTGAGCCTTGGTTTTCACTCAGTGTCATGTGTGCACATGCACATATGCACACATGAACACATACACACACAGGGAGCAGTTCAAAGTCATATCACGTGCCCTCAGATGCATAGTGCTATGCAAACATATGTTCACTCACACACTCTGAAACACATATGCTCATGCTTATAGTCACATGTGTACACACATATTCACACACAAAAATCCTGAAACATACACACACACTCACACATCACACACACACATTTTCACCACCCCCACAAGTCCTAACACATATATACACTACACATACAACCATCCACACACATGTTCACATGCACACAAATCCTGCGCACACACACACATCCACACTTATAGTTACACACATTTACATGAACACAGATGCACAAATATTCAGACATACACAGCCAGTTTCTTTCACAGCTGTACACTCTCATGGACATAGTCACACACACAGAAGTGTGCAGAATCACAAGCACATGACATACATGAAGGGTGCACAGTTGAACCCTACAGTTCTCTAGGTCCCGGGCCCACATGTGGTTCCCATCACCATTGCTCCCATCATCAGGAGGCAGCAATCCCCTTACTAGGATTTTAGGGATCTGCAAACCAGCCCCAAGCACCCTCCCTCTCAATTCTCCACCAGGAAGGGGGCCCCATTCCCAGGGAGAGTCAAACTCTGTATTGTCCTGGGGATGCTGAGAGCCTGGCCAGGCCCCCCTCCCTCTGTGTTGGGGTGGGGGAGGCTATAAGAGGTCTGAGTATTTGGGGGCAGGCAGTGTGCTGGAGCAGAGGAAGCCCCTATTATCAGTATTCTGGTGGCAGCTTGAAAAGGGGGATCCTGGCTATGACGTCAAGTCTGGGCTTGATCCTGTAGGTACCTTGTAACACCTCCTCAGGGCCATCTAGGAGCCAGCCGTTGCCACCAAGCCATCGAGGTTTCGGCTCTACCAGCCAATCTACAACTAACAAAATAACACATGGTTAAATTGAGGCCGCCCTCAGGCAGCTGAGAAATGCCCCAGCCTCTGGGGGAGAAACCATGGTGGTTCTCCAGCATACACTTGCCCTTCCCTTTTAGTAATAAAACTTTGCGTTTCGGCTGGCCACTGTGTGGCCAAGCTGGAGACTACATTTCCCAGCCTCTCTTGCAACTAGGTTTGGCCGTGTGACTGAGTTCTGGCCAATGGAATGTGAGCAGAAGTGATGGTGTAACTTCTGGTCTTGCTCTTGCATCAATGCCTGTTTTCTCCCCTTTGTTTCTCTCTCCCTCTTCCCACAGGCTGGGAGCCACTATGATCTTGTGGAACAACAAGATGGAGGGAACCTGGGTCCTTGGATGACTGTGGATCAGAGCCACCTGGCTGCCATGAACCATCTGTCTACCTCTGGCCTATTAACTGAGGGAGAAGTAAACGCCTCATAGGTTGGGCCCCTGAGTTTATGGGTCTTTTTGTTACAGTAGCACAGCTTGTTCTATAACCAGCACATTTTTAACCAGAAGAGTGACCCACTTAGACTGAAAGGTCTTCAAAAATCCAAAGCAGGGGTTGAAAGCCCAAATACTTCCCGGAGGCAGATAGATAATATAAAGGAGAGAATCGGGCCAGGTGGGACAAACAGATATGGCAAACTAGAGCGGGTTTCTGCCTCAGTGGGTCAGCTGTTGGTCAGCTTTGGTCAGCCGTTCCCAGTGTTTCCAGAGCTGATTTTTGATTTAAGCTATAAATCTAACTAATATAAATCTTCTGGTATTTAAATGTTTGGCATCTAGTAATTTAAAAATTTTAAAGCACTTTGGAGATCAAATGAAATTGGTCTGAGATTACATTTGCTTCTGACCTCTGCTTTAGTCGGAATCAGAAACATGATAAAATTGAAGAGGTTCATGTGCTGTCTAGTGCCTTTGAAAGTACATAGATGGGTATTGGTAAAAATGCTGGATCATCTCACAGCGTGGAAATTGAAACAGCAGGGGAACAAACAAATAATTTGCAATTTCCAAACAAGAGGGATGGCATGATGACGCTCCGCAGCCACTATTTCCAATCTTGTGGTTTTTCCCTTCTTCTTCCCACCACACAATAGAAAATGTTTTCAGTGCTATCTTTTACCGATAGGAAACCTATCAATATTTATCATTTGTATTCTCCTCTGCATTGGTCAAAGGTTTCTGAGCAGCAGGGAACTGTACACATTTTGCTATACTTTTTGGAATACTGAAACTTGGTTAAGACCTGCCATCAGTTTGCAGACTCCTAAAGGCCTGAAGGCCCACAGGCTCACCTCTCTGCTCCTTCACTAGAACTTCCTGGGGTCACCTGCTACCTAAACTCCCTGTACCCCAGCCCTTATCTCAAGATTCACTTTTTTGAAAACAGTCTCTCCACCCCCCCGGGGAATGCAATGAAGTGTGTAGGGCCTGATGCACTCCAAGTCATCTGCTCATATAAGATCATGGTTCTCAGTCCGAAGCAATTTTGTTCTCCACGGAACATTTAGCAAAGTCTGGAGATATTTTTGGTTGTCACAATGTGGAGTGGGGGTGGTATTGGCATCTAATGGATAGAGGCCAGGAATGCTGCTCAATATCCTACAATGCCCAGGTCAGCCCCGCAACACAACCTCAAGTAGAATTATCTAACCCCCAAGAGTGCCAAGGGTGAGGAACCTTGTGTTAAATATCATTACCATTGTTATTATGACTAACTAATGTCTCTTTCTGCTGGCCAGTGAAAACTAGTCATTTTATTATTTTATGAATCATTGATTCATTGAATAACTTTTAGGGGCCCAGAGACTGTTCTAGATGGTGGGGATATAGCAGTGAATAAAATAGACCAAATTCTCCTTGTGGGGCTGACCTTCACGTGGGGGGAAATAGTCAGTGAACACACAAATAAAACACAATATTCGGAGTGGACTATAAGGGAAACTGAAGCAGGTAAAGAGGGTAAGGGATGGCTGGAGGAGGGACTGCCATGCAGAAAGGGGAATCTTCCCCGAGAAAGTGGCCACCTCCGGACAAGGATCTGAAGGAGAGGAGGAAGTGAGCCGTGTGGGTGTCTGGGATTGGGATGTTTCAGGCAGTGAGGGGCCCTGTATACGGCAGGTACTGAAGCAGGGGCCCCACAACCCTGCACTCGGGGCCTGAGGCAGTGGACACCTCACAGATGACTGGCTGAAACTCTAGCTCTGCCTGCTGTATGACCTCTGCAGGTGGCTCGGCTCCTCTGAGCTTCAGTGTCTTCGACAGTAAACTAGGGCCGACAACAGTCTCTCCACCTCCTGGGACTGCGTGAGCATAAAATGAGATGATGTATGGAAAGGCCGCCAGGAATGTCAGGGACAGCTGGCCAGCTGTGCACTGCTAGGAGCAGCTGGCCTGGACGGCAGTGAGGCTACAGTCCCTGTGCCGTGTCGCAATCCCCAATCCGCAATCCGCAATCCCAAGGAAGGGGCAGCGTTTTTTACTTGCACACCTGGAGGGAAGCGCCCAATTGCTTCTTCCACCAGGAGGGGGCGCCATGTCGTCTTTCTTATAAAGGGCCTTGGAGGAGCCGCCTGGTCCTGAGTGCCAGCCCAGTCTCTGAACAAGAGGCAGTGCTCAAACGCCCCGGAGACTGTGATTCTGAGCAGCTTTAAGGGCTGTGATCTCACTCCAAAGGAAAAAAACTGTGGTCGCTCTAGCTTTGGCCTCGGGAGGAGAGGAGAGGGGCTAACCTCTGAGCCACCTTCAGTAACTGAAGCCCATGGAACCCTCAGGTGCAGTCCAAGCAGGACTGAGAGTGGAGACTTTGCTGCCCCCTTAACCAATTAGGGACACGTTTTCTCCATCCAGAGGGAGGTAGCTGTCCATCTCCCCTTCCCTCCTTTCCTCCTTCCCGCCACCCCCCCCCTCAGTGTTCCCCACGGGCTCCCTTCCATCCTGTCCTAAATCTTCTCTCCAGAAGGAATCTGAAATTCCTTCCTTTCAAAGATGAATCTCTGAGAACTGTTTCTCCCAAAGTCCTCCTTAAGATTATACATGTTATTGATGACCTGCTCCTAGCCCTGCGGGGGCCCAAGCGCGTCGGAAGGATCAGGCCCGCCGTAAGCTGCACTTTCTCATTTCCGCCCCGTTCTACTTGTGTTTGGGGGAGGGGGGGAGGTCTAAGGAGGCCACCAGCGAGCCGGCGAATTTGAACCCGGGGGTCTGCATCCCCCTGCCTCTCTGGGCACACCCCACCTGGACTGCTAAGGTCCCAGGTCTCCATCTCAAATGCCCCCGGGGCCAGGCATCGTGAGTGAAAGGGACCTGGACCCTGGTGGAGTCCGTGCAGAACTGGAGGCCCCCTTGCCACCCATGGGCACATGAGGCTCCAGCAGACGGTGGCCCAGGGAATGGGGTCCGGTCTTTTAATGAGAAATCTCCCCCATCTTCACAGGAGGGGTCACCACCCCCCCACCACCCCCGGAGCGCACGTTTCCTGCCCTGGAGCTCCCTGAGGGCAGCGCGCTCAGTACACCCAGCTTGGAGCTGGCTCAGCGAGCCGCAACCTTCCCGTTTCACAGACGGGCACGCCCACCTGCATTCCTCCCAGCCCACACCTCTGGGCAGGGCCCGGCAGGACAGTTCACCTGGGTCCTCCTCCCCCCTCCCTCGCCCACCCGCACCCGCCGCCTCCCCATTTCCCCAGCCCCGGGGCGCCTACCTGGAGGGGGCGGCATGGCCTCCAGGCAGGCGTAGGCGCAGCCGTTGTAGCAGCAGCGCCGGCGCTGCGGGCACTCGGAGTGGGCTTGGCAGGGCTCCGCCTCGCAGGCTCCGGGGGGCAGCGAGCGCGGGGGCGGCGGGCAGCGGTCCGCGCGGGGCTGCCAGGGGCTGGCCGCCTCCTCGGCCTGCGGGGGGAGGGCAGTGTCAATGGCGCCCAGGGCTGCTTGGAGCTGTGCGCAGTGGGCCAGTCGCTGGGCCCCTCTGAGCTTCTGAGTCTTCGTGTACGCACAGCAGAAGCAGCCTGGGCGGGTTGCTCTGAGGATTAACGAGGTTTCTCTGTGTAATAGCCTCCAACTGAGATGAGGGCAAGCCGATTGGGCAGCAAAAAGGATAAACGAATGTGACCAGTTTGTATGTTAAGCGTCTATCCTGATATATATACACAAATACATCACATGTATTTTATACATGTATCTATAACAGGCTAGATATGTGTGTCTATATGTATATATAAAAACGTGCATATGTGTGTACATGCACATATATATCTATATGCATATATATTTTATAATCCATATGGGGCTTTAAGAATTACAATTCATACATAGAATGGATAAATCCATACAACTTGGGTAAATCTCACAAACATAATATTGATTTTTTTAAAAAAGCCAGCTCACAAGAGAACACACAATCTGTTTATATTCTAGTTCAAGAAGAGGCAAAAGTGTTGTCTGGTGAGAGAAGTTAGGACAGTGGCCACTTCGTGGTTGGTGGCTGGGAGAGCAAGGGGATCCCTGGAGGCCGGCCCTGCTCTGCTTCTTGCTGGTTCACCTGGTGCAGATTTGTGGAGTTGGGCACACGATTCTTTGGGCCTTTTGGTATTATGTTTCAATAAAAGTTAAAAGACACAGTGCTTAACATATAGGACTTGCAGGCACGTGACTAATACAATAAGCATGTTAGAGGGGAGGTTGGGGGAGTTGGTCACACCAGGCAATTCACCCTTGGCCTCTCTGACCCCATCCATACCAGGAACACTGTCCTGCTCCTGGATATGAAAGTGGGGTGTGTGGAGGGCAGATCTTATACATCCATACACACACACACACACACACACACACACACCACAATTAGATATAGGACAGGTTCATTGAGAAGAAACACGGTGTCTTGCCCTACCCCCTGGCCTATGCCAAAACTGCTCCTGTCATCTACATTCCTATTTATAAACCCCCTCATTCCCCTGCACACATATTTCAAAATCCCACCCACTGTACTGTCCAAGTAAATAATGTCTGTCTGCAGACTGAAGTAGGATGTAGCCGTCAAAACCTACCCCTAACCTGCTTATGAAAGATCACCATGACATTGTGGTTCATGAAGAAATTAAGGTAAAGAACAGTTTGTTTGTTATGCACCTAACTATGTTTTCAAAGATACATATGCACACATGTAATATGTATATATTTGTACTAGAAGCCTTGTGCATGAAATTTGCACACTGGTAGGGTGCCTAGGCCTGGCTGGCAATCAGAGCTGATCAGGGCCTTCCGGCTGCTGGCCGGGGCCTCCCTTCCCCAGCTGCTGGCTGCTGGCTGCTGGCCGGGGCCTTCCTTCATTCCATGCCGCTCCCTGGTGGTCAGCACACATCATAGCAAGCAATTGAACTCCCAGTCTCCGGGTCTAAATCCCAAGGGAACACTTTGCATATTACCCTTTTATATATATTTTTTGGAAGGAGATACAAGAATACACAATCAAGGATTGCCTTTAGAGAGAAGAATTAGGTTCTGAAGCCAAGAGAGATTTCTCCTCATTGCTCACTATTTTATTATGTATATAACTAGTGCAAAAGAGTTTTGCCATGAACATGTTAAATTTTTCAATTTAAAGAAGACAATTAAACCTTTAGAAGTACTTACGAAGAATTTTTAATGACAGGAAAAACACTTATGTTAGTAAAAAAAATAGAGAAGGCAAGATACAAAATGGCATATGCCATCTGATCTGGACTAAAAAGACAGAAGGTCAAGGATGCCTAAACATCCTTCCCACACAGCTATTGCGGTGGCTGCAAACTCCATGCGCTACTCCTAATGTCCTATAGAGGGCGTCAGGCCACCGAGAGTAGGTCCAGAGGAGGAGCATCTTGGAATTGGTGTAATTACAAGGACTAGTGTTTTTCAAACTTCCTCCCAGGACTCCTCACCCCCACCCCAAGTCCCTACCCCCACCCCCACTCTCCAAAGAGCTTGGGCAGGTTGGTCTCTGGTCCCCACCCCAGCTTCATCCAGAGAATTCATCTTTTCTTCCTAATATAGGTTATTAAATTTGTGAAAAGTAAAAATGAGCACAAAGCCAACACGTGCAGGTAAGGAATGGAAGGTTTCAGGAAATTGGTGGTTCTTTCCCAAAACAAAGGGGAGATGGGAGCATGGAACTTCTGTCTCCTGGTTCAGCCTTTTCAATCTGCCCTGCTCAGCCCAGGCCCCCTAATTCCAAGTGCCATTATGAATAATTTCCAAGCTGCAAGCAGGGGGCATAATCCTACACCATTAGCTCTTAATTCATTTTCTTCAGAATTAACGACATTGGACTCATGTCGGGGTCCCACCTTTTAAATCCTGATTGAATGTGACAACGGCCCCGGCCTCCTTCAGGGGGTGGTGGGAATGCGTGGTCTGGAGGAGCCGGTTGGTTTTTCCACTTAGCCTGTTTTTATATCACGCCTCATTTATGAAATTTAACAGAAACTGGAGATAAGAAATGAAATACTTTTCACCACCTTCGACGCCTCCCAGGCAAGTACTCCCCTAATGGCACCCCCAACTTAAGGGGTATAGAGAGAGATCAATTTTAGATGTGCCACTACTCTCAGAGGAAAGTTCAAACGTTTCACAGAATTCAGAGAGAACAAAAGAGATAAGCGCCTTAGAAGTCAAATCTCCCGGAGTTATTTAGATGGGGCCTTGGAGACAACAGATGGTGATGGGTGGTAAAGGACTGATTTCCCCAAGGGGCCCAGGTGAAAGGATGAAATGCTTGGGGAAATATTTCATGTTCTGCAAGGTGATATTCAAAGAAGGTCCTAAACAAAGGATGTTTTCTGGAGTTCTGAGAAAGAATGGACTTTCATCAAAGAGATAAATAGATCACCCTTCAATGGCTTCCCAGCCACCAGGGGAGGGTGGTGTTGAAGGGCTAAAGGCCAAAGTCCTGGGCCTAAAGATCAGACCTGAGCTACGCCCAACCCTTCCATGTCTCTGACCTCCCTCCCACCACTCTGCCCTTGCTCATTCCTGTCCAGTGCCCTGGCCTCCGTGAGCCCCCTGGAACACAATAAGCCCATCCCACAGCTGGGCCTTTGCATGGGCTGGGCCTCTCAGCCAAGATCCCTGCCTGGCTCTGGCCTTTAAGTAGCTCCAAACCCCTGCTCACCATGGGAGCACTGTGTTTGACAGACTCATCAGTTTCTTGTTTTTCTCCCCTTACATAGGACTTGGTTTTGTTCCCACCTGTGTCCCAAGCACCTACACTCTCTGCAGCCCCAGCCCGCCCACCCCTCCACTGCCACTGAGCCTAAATAAAATAACGGCAGGTCAAATCCCCCTGGTCAAATGGCAGCTCACCTTTGGCTGACAGCATCCTTCATGAAAACCCAGAGGAACCTGGGATCTTCATCTGTTATTTCCATTCCTGCTAAGGGACTGTATAGCAGGTCTATTATCAAGCAGCTGCGGGACACATTTACAGTGGGCGCTTTCCAGTACTGCATGCCTTCCTTGGATATAAATGACTCTCTTCAATGAGAGTCATTGGCCTGGGGGCTACTTTCCCCTCCTTGGAGGCCTCTGTAGATGTGCCAAGCCATTCTGCTGCTATTAGGCAAGCAGGTTAGGAAAATGTCAGTTCTGGCTCCATGGTAGGAAGCCCAATGCTGCTAGTCTAAGTCTGATTCCTGGATGTCCAACCAAAGGAGGCTGGATAAATAGATAATGGCTCATCTGTACCTTGGAGCACCATAGCAGCCTTTGAAAGGGGCCACAGATCTACCATATTAACATACGCACCATATATGTTCAATGAAACACACAAGGTACAAAACAGTAAGAATAAGCCAGACACAATTCCATGCACTACATGATTCCCTTTATATGAAACGAGAGGCCTGGTGCACAAATTCGTGCACGGGTGGGGTCTCCCGGGATGGCCTGCGAGGATCGGGCTGAAACCCACAGTCCAATGCTTCCTACAGCTTCTACCTGCTGCTCCCGCTCGTTCCAGCCCCCCTGTCCCAATCAGTCCCAATTAGACGAGGCTTGCCACTGCAGCAGTGCTCGCCAGCCTTGAGCCCTGCGTCTGGCGCCCTCCTGAGGGAAGTGGTCTGCGGGATCGGGCTGAAACCAACTCTCTGACATCCCCCAAGGGGTCCTGGATTGCGAGAGGGCACAGGCCAGGCTGAGGGACCCCACCGGTGCACAATCAGGGCTGGGGAGGGACCGTAGGAGGGCTCCAGGGCGTGTCTGGCCCATTGCGCTCAGTCCCGATGGGCCAGACCCCAGCAGCAAGCTAACCTACCAGTCGGAGCAGCTGCCCCCTGGTGGTCAGTGCACATCATAGCAACTGGTCGACTGCCCCCTGGTCTTCAGTGCACGTCATAGTGAGCAGTTGAGTGGCCTTAGCATATCATTAGCATATTATGCTTTGATTGGTTGAACAGTTGACCGGTCACCGGACGACTGGACACTTAGCATATTAGGCTTTTATTATATAGTATGTCTCAAACAGACAAATGCAGAGAGACGGAAAGCAGATAGGTGGTTGCCAGGGGAGTGGGGAGTGACTGCTTAATGGGCCTGGGATCTCCCTTTGGGGTGATGGAAATGTCTTGGAACTAGAGAAAGGTGTTGGCTGCACAATATCGTGAATGTCCTAAATGTCAGTGAATTATTCATTTTAAAATGGCTATGTGAATTTTATCCTAATGAAAATTTCTAAAAAACAATACGAGTAAAATCCTATTAAGAAAAAAAAAATGCATGCAGAGTACAACGGCTTCAGTAAAGTCTAGGCAAACACACCCTAAAATGTCAACAGAGCTTATGTCAGAGGAAGAGTTTAAGTTATTTTTACTTAGGACAGTCTATCTGTACTTCTTTACAATAAACATCATTTTTATAATCAGGAAAAAGTTTGAAACCATTTCCATTTAAGGAGAAAGAATCCAGTCTCCAGACCCCTCCCAATTTCCCCGAGTCCCTCCCGCAGCCCTCCCCACCCCATTCATTCCATTAGCAAGAGCTTTCCCTTTCTTTGGAATGTTCCAGCAACTTAACCGTCAGGCCAATAAAAGCGCACCCCAGGACTCGTTTGTGTGGTACAGGAAGAAGGCCAATGTTCCTCTAAGCATTATGCACTCTTCCTTAGGAATTTGGACGTCACAGATCTAAAAATATGCCTCTCCCTAGAACAGAGGACATAGGGTTCCGTGTGCACTGGCGAATGCCATTTCCGGATGCCCTGGGACCGCAGCACTGGGCTCTGAGAGCAGGATTTGGTGCACGGCTAAAGGGACTTCCTGGGAGAGGTGCCCCCAAACTGGGACCTCACCCTGGGGACAAGCCCAGCTCATGCAGGCTGAGAGCAAGACTGCAAACTCGACCAATCCTTGGGTGATCCTTGGGTGTCTGCTGAGCCCTGCTGTGCACCTGGACGCCTTCTAGAACGTTCCATCCCCTCTATCCTGTTCTGGAAGGTTTTCATGTAATTTATTCATCCCTTTAATGGTAACTTCATAGTTCCCAGGCCAACTACATGCCAGGCCCGGGGGCTGGGAACAAGGAGAGCTGAGCTGAACCCGATGATGCTGTTCTTGCCTTCATGTGCCCCGGCTCCAGGACAAGGGACAAACACCAAACAAAAGGTCACACCGATAAAGCAAAGTAATTGCTTTCCTTGGTCATCTGCCAAAGTGGTTCCTGAAAACTAAACCGAGCCACACGGGAGAGAAGGACCAGCTCGGGAGCCTGAGGGACATGCACGGGCTGCCAGGTCCTACAGGGCTTTTGTGCTCGTCCCCAAAAGACAGTTACTGTGGATGCAAACAGGCAACAGACAGGCCCAGTTCAGGTAAAGAGCGGTTGAATGGCCTTAGCATATCATTAGCACTTTATCAGGGAAGACGCCAGCCCAGGACATGACTACCCACCCTAAACCGCTGTTCAGCTCCGGGTGGACGAAGCGCGAAGGGCGGGCGCCCGGGGAGCAGGATGCATGACAAAGAGCACCCTTGCTCCTGGCTGCTGCAGGCCCTCCCTGTCCCCTCCCCGGGGCAGGCACCTCTGGGCAGGGTGCACACTGCGCAGCCACTTGCCGCTGCCCTGGATGGGAGCTTAGGGGCAAAACAGACCCACAGCACAGCGCCGCGCTGGGATGGCGGGGCCATCCAATCTGCGGGCTGGCATGGCAGTGGCAATGGGCGCCACCCGGCAGATGCGATGCGTTGAGAGGCTCCTGCGAGTTAACGCGTGGCCAGCGCTTGGCCTGACGCAGAGGAAGTGTTCTTACGTGTTTCAGTCAATGCCAGGAAAGAGGCCCCGAACACCAGCTCCCCGGAACTGACCCTGAGCTCCCAGAACAGGCCACTAGGCTACTAACGAACATTCCACTTCTGTCTTATCTAGCCTCCTAAACGTTTGGCTCTGCGTTCTGTTTTGTTTTGTTTTGCTTTGCTTTGCTTTGTTTTGAATAGTGCAGATGTGGAGAAGGTGGCTCTTTGCCAGGCACAGAGCTCAAGGCTCTCCACGGTCTTCTCATTGGACTGCACAGCAGGCGCCCAGTGCTGCAGAGGAGGAAACTGAGGCCCAGAGGGGAGAGGCCTTCTCCTTACAGGCCTCCATAGGGGTCCTGTGGGAACAGAAGGCACGCCGTCCTCTCTGGCGCTGTCTGAGTCCCGGGCTGTAACGTACACAGTGTTCAGGAAATTCCTCGGGCCCGTTGCCCACTCTGCCGAGGGACGGGGCTTTGAGAAGGTGAGAGAGGGTGCCTGCGGCAGCGGGCAGACGGCCAACAGTTGGTCAGCGTCAACAACCAGCTCTCAGGTGCAGCCTTGGCCAATGTCCATAGGCTGAGACTCCCACCGTGGCTGGTTTTAGCCACCTGCAGAGGGTGCTGAATGAGGAGAAGCAATAGTTCCCCAATATCTACTATTTCCACCATACGGATACCATCGGCATTAGCAATCTTGAGAGCAGAGGGGATAGTGAGATGTAGTGGAATACGTAGGAAGTGATTCATTTCTAATGAGTGCTTCCTTCCTTTTTACAATTTAAATCGTATGATTTAATCTTTAGTAAGGGCTCTGGTTAACTCTCCAAGTGGGTCCAACCTGGCTTCAGCGTGCTACTGGGTCCCTGGCCTTGCCCCCGACCTTGGCCTGCCTTCAGGGCTGAAGGTCTGACTCAGCTCGGGGTGGGGGCAGCGGGGGCCACATGGGAAAGTCCTGTCTGAGTGTGTGGGCTCTGCTTCCTAGGACTCCTAACTCCCCTGTTGAACATTTGCTTGGGAGTTAGAATCAGAAAGAAAAGAGTCCTGGAAGCCATCTGGTCCTCTGCCTTCATTTCCCAGGCAACAACCTGAGGCTCAGAGAGGGGCAGGGAGTAGCCCAAGGCTGCACAGCTGGCGAGATGAATTCCTGGGCCTGGACCCTTTCCAGCCTCCCTGTCCTCTGAGCCACACTTCAACAGGCTGTCGTTCCCCAGGGGCTTGCTCTGAGGCAGTGCTTGCACTAACCTCTCCTGTGTCAGCACTGGGCTCGGGGGAGGGTGCTGGTGCTGGAGATCACCAGGGAGACTTCCGACCCAGCGAGGGCACACTTCAGGTGCTTGCTCCTGACAAAGGATGGCTAGACGCAACTCACTCAGTGTCTGAGGCCCACCCCGGCCTGTGTTGTTGTTTTTTTTTAAATTGATTTTTAGAGAGACAGAAAGGGAGAGAGGGAAAGAGGGAGAGAGGATTGATGTAAGAGAGAAACATCAATTGGTTGCCTCTCGTACACCCCAACCAGGGATCAAAACCGCAACCTAGGTGCCCCTGATTGGGAATCGAACCCACTACCTCTTGGTGTACAGGATGATGCTCCAGCCAACGGACCCATCTGGCCAGGGCCAGGCCTGTGTTTTAAGGAGACTACCTCATCCCCTGAGTCCATCACCCTCAACACCCCAGACTTGCCATTCCTCCCAGGGAGATGTCTGCTCCTAGGGCACCCCCCAACTAGGTGGCGATAAGACCAGGTGATGTACCAGAAACCCCTCTGTGGTACCAAGTGCCAATACCTAGGAGGATGCAGTCATCCTTTAGGCCAGCAAAAAGCACGGAGCAGTGAAACCTGGGAGGCTCCCTCTCCCTCCTTCCACACACACAGCCCTCTCCTGTAGGAAGGACGGCCCCTCGGGGCTCTGACACACCAGTTCTGCCCCCAACCCTCAGCCACATGGAGTCTTCTTCCGGGAATGGCCTTTCTCAGCTTCTTTGTTTTTCCTTTCTCCAAATGGTTGTGTGTTGTTGTTTTTTTAATATATTTTTATTGATTTCAGAGAGGAAGGGAGAAAGAGAGATAGAAACATCAATGATGAGAGAGAATCATTGATTGGCTGCCTCCTGCACGTTCCACATTGGGAATTGTGCCCTGAGTGGGAATCAAACCATGACCTCCTGGTTCATAGGTCAATGCTCAGCTGCTAAGCCACGCCAGCCGGGGCTCTCCAAATTCTTAATAATTCTTCAAGATCTGGCCAGGGTCTCGCCTCCTCCAGGAAGCCTTCTGTGACTATACCATCTCACATGAGCTTTTCTTCTTCCAAACACCTATCCTCATTCCAGCCACTACTACTTTTTTCCACTCCCAGTGACCTCCTGCATGGCCTATAAAATGTAAGCCCTGGAGGCTGAGATTAGCCTCAATATAGTTTAGTACACCTCATAGTACCAAGGTTCATTAAACAGTCTTTCTCCCATGTCTCTACCTGGCAAACTCCTATTCATCCTTCAAAGCCCCAGATTGAATGCCCCCAACCCTGGAAAATTCTCCCTAACTATCCTGGGGCAGAGCTGCATAAGTTCTCCTGTGCTTCCATTGTATTTGCCCATAATTTCCCCACAAGAATGTATTGGGCACCAACTTAGTGACAGCCACCTGGCAAGACATCAGGAACTACAAAAAATGAGACAGAATTAGGCTGTACCCTGAGGAACCTATATTCCACCTGGGGAGGCAAGCATCAACTTCTTTCACCATTATTTAATTGAATGTCACCCACATGCACTGACCACTTGCTATGTGCTAAGTAAGCACTTTTTGCATATTGAGTCACTTGATGCTCACACCTATGCTGAGCGCTGGTGTTATCTCCTTGACCTTCTATGCTTCTGTGCTCCGGGGTGGGGAGGATCTAAGATTGCACCTTCCTCCCCCCTCCCACCCTCTCTCCTAGTCCCCTTCCTGCTTTATTTCTCCCCTCAGCATTTGTCACCAAACCCACTACGTTTTCCTTTTATTTCTCACTTATTTTCTGCCTCTCCTACTGTAACGTGGACTCCTGAAGACAGGGATCTGATGGCTGTGTCCCCACAGCCAAGGACAGTGCCTGGTAAACAGTGGTGAGCAAACACCTTTGTTGAAAGAAACGTATCATTCTGTCTTTTTCAAATGAGCAGATGAGATCATGGGTGCTCAGAGAGGCCAAGCGATTTGCCTGACGTCACACAGCTGGTGCGCAGCAGAGCCTGAATTCAAACCCAGACACCTGGCTCCAGGGCACGTGCTTCTTGTCACTTGTTATGTCAGGCCATCCCTTTGTTCTGCCGTCACCTGTCACCTGACTGCCGCCCCCACTTGCCTCTGCTGCCCTGAAGGGTGGGAGCTGGTATTGCCATTTTGTACCCACTGGACCCCCCACAGTGCCTGGCCCAGAGCAGTTTCCAGTAAACATTTACTGAATTAGTAAATAACTGCATGAATGCATAAGCACATTGTATAAAACTTTGGTTGAGAGACAGCGCTCAGCCTTAAGTCCTTGGACCGAGGGGCTGCTTGCCAGGAGAAAGGAGACTCGGTAGGCAAAAGCACATCACAGGCCCCATGCACACTTCTGATGTTCTCTTTGCTTCTTTGCTTCCAGGCAAGGAGCCTTTTGAAGACGGGAGTTCCATCTGCCCACTACCCGACTTGGACACTCACAGAGAAAGAAAGACACCTGCCCTGCCTGAGTTTGGGGGAGCGCCTACAGAACAAACAGCGTCTGGGGATGGGCCACCTCCTCCCGGCCTCCCCATCCAGGTACTTACGTGGGATTTCTCAGCCAGCCTCGCATGCAATGCCCGTTTCCAAATACTCTTGGCAGAACTGGCTTCAAGGAGCAGCAGCAGCGAGCACAGAACCCAGATGACCTTCCTTCTGCTGCTGCCCATCCTGCAGCTGGTAGAGGGGTTTCTTCCCAGATGTTCACAGAAGAGGGCCCTGTTGCCAGGTGGGTCCTTTGAATGGGGAGCAGAAGTGTGCATGGTCTGCCAGACTCTCTTAGCTCCCCCTCCGATCATTTGTCCACGCCCAGCACATGCCCCCACCCCCAACCGCCCCCCCCCCCCCCCCCCCCCCCCCGGTGGTGGCCCGCCGCCTGGTTATTTTTAGCTTGCCCTATAACATCTGGCCCCAGAGACTCCAACCAGGCAGTTCAGATGGCAGTGGTCAGCTAGCCAGCAGCAGGGGGAGGCACACTCCCACACTCCCCCCCCCCCGCCCCTCCCGCTACTGACTTGCTTGGAGACGTGGCTGGGAGTGGCCCTGTCACTCTTGGAATATGAGCACTTCCTTGCAGTCTGGGGCGGTCTCTCCCAGAGGTGGTATGCTGGCTCCGTGGCCAGAGGGCTGGGGTGGGTGGGGGCCGGCACAGACAAAGCAGCCCAGTAGGATGGGTGGGGATTCCAGCTGCTACCTCATCCAAATTTTGAGCTGGGCTGACAAACTCTGTCTGCCCAGAAAAGCTTCTCCGGAAGACATTGCTGAGTGGGGGCTGGCTGAGCACGTGGCCGTGGGGAGATGACTCATGCCCTTGAACCTGGGTGTCCTCCTCTCCGATGTGGGCGTGTGAACAGTGACCGTGTGTTTCTTGGGAGAATTCAGTGAAACTGTGTGTGAAGCGTTCCAACATACATCCTCAGTGTGCTGAAAGGTCAGCGTGTGTGTGTTTTATGCAGGGACCAATATTTCACAAGCCTTATATTCCATCACCTGTTCACAGCAACCCCAAGACAGGTATTGTTTTGATGCCCGAGTCACAGATGGGAGGCGGCGGTCTAATACTTGCCTGAGGTCAGGCAGAGAGCAGAGCTGGGGCTCAGCCCCAGCCCCGTCTGACCACCATGACACACCACCAGGGGAAGTGCAAGGGACCCAAGCTCCAGACTTGGATGCACCTGGGCCAGGTCCCCGCTCAGCTTCTGTCTGCGATGCTGGGAAATCCTCTTCGGCCGCTGCCTCTCAGTTCTTTCCCTGGGGACACTACGTCGTGGTCATGTGTCACAGGGGCAGTAGGAAGCTCATGCACCCCGGAGTCGGGGACTGGCTCTACAAGGTCAAGTATTGAGCCTTAGTACCTGCCTCCCTGCGCCTTCCACACGGCCTGGCCCGCATCAGCACCCAGTAATCACTGACGAGATGCACGGGCTTTCCTCAGTGCGTGGCACGGGGCGTGGAATACAGTAGGTGCCCAATAAATGTCCTCCAATTGAGATATCAGTTCCGCAGCAGTATTTGGACCACACGGACCCAGGTGCCAAGCAGTGACCCGTCAGTTAATTTCTTGCAAACATTAACTTATAAAAATGAGCCTTCAAAGTTCTGAGGACAGCAAGGGTGACTACTCCAGGAACACACCAACACTACAGGTTTTATGTGGAAAATGAAAAAGCTCTGAGAGGAGACATTAACACCCCAGGACTCCCCGGAACAAATGTACCGGCAAAAGCAGCCTCTTTCCTCTGATCAGGGACCAGCAGGATCGGGTCAGACAGCCAGCCTGGGGGTTCCCAGCAGGGGCCGAGTGGGCAGCCCAGGCCTGGGGCCCAGCCCGATATCAGGGCCAAATTCCAGGGCCAGCAGCTCCTCCCAGGTTCCCGCCAGGCCTCAGAACTATACGTTCCCAGTAGCAAAGGTCCTATTTTATCTGAGCTCTGGTGACCTGGGCTTGATCCCAAGCGTAGTGGGCTGTCCTCCCGTGAATGGGGCTTCCTGCAGATCTGTGGGCGAGGTTTCCTCCGGGAAAAGCCTTGGGCTGGCGAGGCCTTTCATTCCCCGCTGGCCTGGGGGGGGGGGGTGCTGCTGGTGAGGCCTGCCTGCTGGGGTCTGACAGCTGCAGCCTGCCGAAGGCGTCCCGCCCTCAAAGGGGAGGAAAATGTCTCCTTGAAAAACGTAAAGGGCACAAGTGCTTAGGGCTTCACTCCATGGAGCAGAGGACATGGCTCCCAGTCACAGGCCCTGAGAATAAAGCCTGCCCCTCCACTCGCCTGATAAAACTCCCCACCTGGTCGCTAAGGCCTGCTCCAGGAAGGCAAATCATTTTCTCCCATGGTGCTCTAGGAAAGGGGCAGGGTGGCATCGATTCATAGTTCACACTAAGGTGTGAATGACTTCCAGCAGAAAGAAGCATACAGACAAAAGAAGGAGGACCAGAGTACACCCATTTATTCATTCATTCCAACATTTGAACGCCTACTATGTGCAAGGCCTGGAGATACCAGAGAGAGCAAAACCAGGCCCAGCCTCTGTACTCGTGGGGCTTCAAACGTGTTTAATAAACATTTAGGTGGCACTTTTTTGGTGCCAGGCACAGCTGTGAGTGCTTTAAAAATATTCACTTATCTCACCTGTCACATCTCTGTTAGGTAGATACTCTTACTACCCTATTTCACAGACAGGGACACTGAGGGTCAGAGAGATGAACAACCTGCCCAACTGCATAGCTGATAATTGGCAGAGCTGGGATTCAAACCCAGACCTCCGCTTTCAGAACCTGTTTGAAAGTCATTGCACCATGAGTTCACAGGGCAGCTGAGTCCCGACAAGGACATATAAGCGGGGAGCGGACCTAGTCAGGGGGGCCAACAGAGGTCTCCCTGGGGAGGTGCATACCTGAGCACTGAAGGACCAGGCTGAAAAGAGAATGGGTTTTAGATTCTGACAGACCAGGGCAGAACACCCCGCTGTGGGGGAATGTGAGGGAGGCAGGCCGCTAACCCTAGATGGTGGCTCGGTAGCACCACCATCCAAACAGAGCCACTTCTTTCTACAGGCCCTCGGCACTGCTGCCGACCTGGACTCCTTCCTCTATTACAGAATATCACACGATATTTTTAAATGATCAATATAGTTCATAGATAAAAAGACAAAATTAAGCCTGGCCAGTGTAGTTCAGTGGTTGAGCTTCTACCGATGAACCAGGAGGTCACGGTTCAATTCCCGGTCAGGGCACATGCCCCGGTTGTGGGCTCGATCCCTAATAGGGGGCCGTGCAGGAGGCAGCCAATCAATGATTCTCTCTCATCATGGATGTTTCTCTCTCTCCCTCTCCCTTCCTCTCTGAAGTCAATTTTTTAAAAAGTAATACTGAGGCAGAAGAGTAAGAAGCCAGGAAAACTCCTCGGCAAGTGGAGTGAGGGAACCGAGACAGTTAGCTGAACAAACTGGCCGAGCGATTTACAGCCAGGCACAGAAGGCCCCCAGGGTGGAAAGCCCCGGTGCCGAGCAGTGGGCAAAGCTGGTGCTGGACCTCCCCTCAGGGTGGCCTCTCCTCCCCTGGCATATCGCTGCTCATGAGGTTTGGACCTCCTGACCTTCCCTCCCCAGACATGACATCTGGGCCTCGCTTGTATTTCAGCTCCAGGCCCAGAAAAGCAGCAAAACCAAACCGCAACATATGACCCCCTGCCCTGGCACGGACCAGTCGGTGAGCCCAGGACCCTGAGAGGACACAGCTGGGACTGAGGAATATCCTACTGAAACGTCCCCTAAGACCGCCCCTAAGTTCCCGGCCTTTAAAACCCCTCCCAAGAAGGAAACAAAGGACCTGAGCTCAATCTCCCTCCAGGGAGCAGCCTGAGCCTTCCCCTCCCCCTCTTCTGCCCCCACAGGCATGCATCCCCCGAACCCTAAAGGGCCCCACAGGCCTGCAACCAGGGGAGCACCGGGCAGCAGGCTAACCCCCTGACCCTGTCTCCAAGGCCCCCTTTTCTCTGGCTTTCCGCCGCCTTGGCTGTCCTTTGATTTCTCAGTGAGCCAGCTCTCTCCCGGTGCTCCTGTATCCTCAGCCACTCCTTGTTCCACGGTCCCCGCTTTTTAAAAATATATATATTTTATTGATTTTTTTACAGAGAGGAAGGGAGAGGGATAGAGAGCTAGAGACATCGATGAGAGAGAAACATCGATCAGCTGCCTCCTGCACACCCCCCACTGGGGATGTGCCCGCAACCAAGGTATATGCCCTTGACCGGAATCGAACCCGGGACCCTTCAGTCCCCAGGCCGAGGCTCTATCCACTGAGCCAAACCGGCTAGGGCTGTCCCCCGCTTTAATAAAGTACTCTCAAAATCACCCGGGCTTGCATTGTGAAATTTTTCCTGCACGAAGTTAAGAACCCACACATGACCACAGGCCCTACGCAGACCCACTGAGGGCCAAGTCTCCTTTCTGGTAACAATACAAGCTGAACTATGTTTTTCCTTCTTATTTTAAGAGAAATGAAAACACCTTCCTGAGCCCCTACAAGTCTTGTGGGCCCTGGCACTGTGCCTGCTGTGCCTGTGGGAGGAGACAGCTCTGGGTCCAATACTGCTGTGTGACTTCAGGCAAGCCTCTGCACTCTCTGAGCCAATAAGCCGGGCGGGAGGTACTGAATAAATGGACGGATAAGCCTACTGGGCACATGGGAAGTGCTGTTCTCTGCAGTCCCCTCCTCCCTGTGTCCTCTGCGAGGGCAGGGAAGGCTGGTGGAAAAGGCCCTCGCGTTGCACAATCAGCCTTCAGAACCCACAGCCCAGCTCTGCTCCAGGCTGTGAATGAAAACAGATGTCCCCTGGGTCGCCTTGTTCTTGGAAAGCCAGACGCTGACCTCAGTTCACCCCGCCATCCTATCACTGACCTCCACCAGTGTCCGGCTCCCCCTTAACTCATAGCTGATGTCCTCCCCGCCAGGGAACTCCCAGCTTATCTCTCTGATTCCCAATTACAACCCCAATGAGCCTGCAGGCCTGCTCCTGCCCTGACCAGCCGAGGCCAAATGCCTGGGAAACTGACATCTTAGCTCTGACCCATGTGACTGACCTCCAGGGGGGAAAGGTCAGGTTTGAAGGTTACCTGGCTCTTCTCCCAGCTGAGGCCCCACCCTGTCAGCAGACTCAGCTCCTCTGCAGCAGCCGGGCCAGGACTTGAATGGGCTTCTCTTGTTTTTTTCTCTCTGGGATTCGAACCCACCTCCCAAAAGTAGAGTTTGCAAGTAGGCCACTCATTTTTGCTTTTTCTCCCAAAGCAAATCTGATTGTGAAACCCCTCCCTGTTCCACCTCCGAAGCTGATAACCTTACCGTGGTCCTGTTGGGACAAAGGTAAAAATGTGCAACCTACGGGCCTTGCAGGTCAGCCCAGCTTTAGGTAACTGGGCTTCACTGTTAGCACTGCCTGCAGGACTTTCAACAACACCTGTGCCAGGGCAAACGCTCAGATGGAATGAATCAGAAGCCAGATCAATGACGTCACACTCTGGTGGTTGCCAAAGTTCCCCAGCTGATCCTAATGAGCTCTGACAAATCTGGCCTCTCTCCTGACCCCTTCCCCCACAGCCCCTCTCCTGGCCTCACGTCCCTCCAGCTCCCTCTCGCTCTCCCTGGGGCAGCATGCTGGACTCGCCTGCCCGTGTACATACTCACCATGCACCCTTTGCCATATGCTGTTCCCTCTCCCGGACACTCTTCCCTGTTTTCTGAGTGAACCTGTTCAGGCTTTCTCACTCTCAGCAAAACAGTCGGCCCCTGTATGGTAAATGGGAACATGGACCCCTTCCCATGCTCCAACGCCCCCGCCCACCCTGTGGGAGATACACTGAAGGCCATACACTGTGAGACCTTGGGAGGGTGGCCAGCTCCTCCGTCAAGAAAACAGCATTTTGACCTCACAGAGCTTCCCCCCCCCCCCGTCCCCCTCCCCCCGCACGCCCTGTTTATCTGTTTTCTGTTCTCTATAAAACCTTGTGTTTGGAACATCTGGGTGGCAGCGAAACAATAGCACCAGCCAGCCGCCCCGGTGTGGCCATCCGCAGGCCGGATGGGACTTAGCGGTTCGACTTCATGGGTCGGCCCCCACCGGTGCCAGGTGAATCCTAACAACCCATGGCGTTCACAGCCAGTCCTCTGGGTTATTTCTTTGGGAATTTCCCAAGAACAATACACTGAGGCTTTCTGGGACCTCGGCACTTTGCATAGCAGCCCCTCCCTCCCAGGAATGTTCCCTGTCCTCCAGACCCACTCAGTGCCCTGAGGTCAGGCCTTCAGGGCCCCAGGGCCTCCACTTAGAGGACACCCACCACCCCCCAGTGGGAGTGACACGCCTTTCTCACAGAGCCTGACTCTCCAACGAAGGGAAGCGTTCTAAGGGCAAGTCTGTGCCTGTTGATTCTGTTTCTTCTTTCTCACCTACCAAGCACCTGAAACGTAGTAGGAGCTCGGGGACATTCCTCGCGTGGCTAAATGGCTGCGCCCGCACCCCCACCAGAGCTCCTGCCCAGATGGCTTTGCTAGACCTTCCTAATGCCAGCCAGTGGTCCTCGAGTCGCCCGCTGCCGGCACCAAGTCTCCTGACCTGGCTGAACCGATGGGAGCACCTGCCCCTGCGGTGTTATCATCCCCCGGCCACACCTGTGCTAGACAGCGTCCTGGGCGCTGGGGACACCCCCGCCCCAACCCCCCGCTCCTTTCTGCTAGCATGCTGTACCCAAGGTCTTCCCTCCGGCCCCTGGATATTCGGGGCTGGATCATCCTCTGTCGTGGGGCTGCCCTGTGAACTGTAGGACGTTTAGCAGCATCCGTAGTGTCTACCCAAGAGATGCCAGAAGTATTATCCCACACTCCTACCTCCCCAGTGCGACGACCAAAAATGCCAGACATTGCCAATGTCCCCTAGTGAGGGGGCCAAACCGCCCCCTGCAGCTGAGAGTCCTGCACTGGGGTCAGGAAGCTGACACCCCGCAGTAAAACAGGGTGGAGTCAGGATGTTGGCTGACAGTTATTGTTAAACTGTCCATATCTGTGCCATGTCCCTTTCTGAACGTGTAATATCACAAAAATATGCACCAGACTGTAATAAACTCCGCCAGGAAGCACGAACCCGGGGTCAGGGGCTCGGGAGTCCAAGGTCCATTCCCCTTTCCCCTGGCTTCCCACGGCCTCTGCTGCTCCTCGGCGAAGCGGAGACCACAGCAGCCCCTTGCTCGCAGGGTGACTGCGCTCACACTGGGCAAGTGTGACTTACCATCAGTGTCGCCAGCATCCCCCGAGCCATCCAGTGCTGCCCGTGGTGCAACTGGAGAGACTGCCATTCAAGCAGAGCAGGCGACAAGCAGATGGGGCAAATGTATCCGTCGGGGGACTCGGGGACAGAGCAGCTCAGAGTTCCTTGCAGCGTTTTCGGTTTGCTTTATTTATTTATTAAAATATATTTTTATTGATTTCAGAGAGGAAGGAAGAGGGAGAGAGAGATAGAAACATCCATGATGGGAGAGAATTATGGATCGGCTGCCTCCTGCAAGTCCCCCACTGGGGATCGAGCCCACAACCCAGGCATGCGCCCTTGACTGGAATTGAACCTGGGACCTTTCAGTTCGCAAGCCAACGCTCTATCCACTGAGCCAAACCAGCTAGGGCCAGTTTGCTTTATACCAACATAGAGGCATAAGAAGTGAAGGGCAGAATAGATAGAGAATTCTTGCGCCTCAACAGCAAAAAGACAAAGAACCCATTTTAAAAACGAGCAAAGGACTTGAGTAGGCATTTCTCCAAAGACGACACACAGAAGCAATCAATAACAGGAGACGATGCTCCACATCCCAGTTGTTAGAGAAATGGAAATTAAAACCACAGTGCGAGCCACCTTCCGCCTACCCGGATGGCTAGAATTTTTTTAAAAAGGAAGAAAATGAAGAAACAGAACATAAAATTAACCATTTTAATTGCGAGGATGTGGGGAAAGGAACCAGCAGATTCTTATAGAGCCATGTCGTAGAATTAGCTATAAAAAGGAATGAAAAACGAATTCATGCCACAGCGCAGATGGACCTCAAAAACATGAGAAGTGAAAGAACTCAGACACACGTGAAATGCCAGGATGGGCAAATCCATAGAGACAAAAAGTAGAGGCGAGGTTTCAGGGGACAAGGGGATAAGGGAAGGGAGAGTGATTGATAGTGAGTACGGGGTTTCCTTTGGGGGTGATGAAAATGTTCTGGAACGAGATAGAGGTGGTGCCTGCACAACACTGTGAACGTACTAAATGCCACTGAACTGAACACTTTCAAATGGTTAATTTTATGTGAGTTTTAGCTCAATAAAAATAAAGTAGAAAAAAATGAAAGGTGAGGAGAAACCGACTGGAGTTTTGACCGCCAAGACGCCTGCTTCGCTGCTTCTTCTGGCTGATTGCTGGGCCCTCAGATCGCTCCGTCATTCCTCCCTGCCTCTGAGGCCCAGATGCTGCCTCACAGTCAGGCCCACGGGCGTCAGTGTCAGGCAGGCGAGGGCGATGCTGACGAGGGCTCCACAAAGCCTCACAGGGAAACCATCCAAGACGTCATCTGCCTAGAACGACATTTAAAAACACACAAACAGCCCGGCTGGCGTGGCTCATTGGTTGAGTGTCGACCTATGTACCAGGGGGTCACGGTGGGATTCCCAGTCAGGGCACATGCCCCGGGTGGCGGGCTCAATCCCCAGTCCGGGGATGCGCAGGAGGCAGCCGATCAATGATTCTCTCTCATCATTGATGTTTCTCTTTCTCCCTCTTCCTTATAAGTAAACAAATAAAAATAAAAGCCACACAAACAAAAACAAACCTCTGACTCCAGCAAAGTTGGGTGTGAGAGCATTCCCCTCCGCTGATGTCTGCCTGGGAGGTGAGCTGGAGATTTCACAATCTTTCCCAGAGGCATGTCTTAACTTTGCAGGGAAGTGAGCGCTTCCCACACTCCTCATCGCGTGTTTTCCTGGAATACCGGGGATCACAGAAGGCCCTGTGGTGGTGGGGACAGGGGTCCTGGGCCTGGCACAGGTTCCATACACAGTGGGACCTGGACAACATGGGAGAGAGATCCCCTCTGTCACAAAGGGGATGTTTAGGGGAAGGGGTAGTGGGGGTAGACAGACCAAAAAAAGACAAATTGTGCTAAATGCTGTCACAAAAGTCTGAGAGAGTGATTATATTTTTAAGGTTCATCTGTGCTGTGGCATGAAGTAGTTTTTCATTCCCTTGTATAGCTAATTCTACGACGTGGCTCTAGAAGAATCTGCTGCTTAATTTTTCCACATCCTCGCAATTAAAATGGTTAATGTTATGTTCTGTTTTTTTTTTCATTTTCCTTTCTTTTCTTTTTTTATTCATGTTGGAAGAGAACCCCTTTTAGAGAGAGAGTGACCAGGGGGTGACCACTAAACTCAGAGATGAGAAGAAGCCCAACAAGCTAGGGGGAGGGCGTGGTGGGGAGAACCTTCCGGGCAGGGCCACTGACTGCCCCCAATCCCTGCTGGACCAGAGCCAGAAGGGTCTGGAGGGGGAGAAAGAAGGCTCTCGCTGCATCCAGAGGAGAAGCGAGGAGTTGGAGCAAAGGGTGGTGGGAACAGGACTTTAAAGAGCCATCAGGAGTGTTGAGGGTGGCTGATTCCCCCACAGCTCTAGCCATCCAAGGATTGACAAGCCAATCATGTATCCCCACCTCCCCCCTCACTGGTGATTGGCTCAAAAATGGGTCTGTCATCTGATCTGAACCAGTGAAGTGTGAGGGGAAGTCAGGGGAGGTGCTTCTGGGAAAGTGGTCCTCACTCCTGAGAGACACGCTGGAAAGTGGTGGTTCCTCTGAGCATCAGGATGGATGCCAGGGTGTGCAGCAGCCATTTGCCCCCATGAAGAGGGCCAGTAGGAGAGTGAGGCCATCGATGAAATGGCAGCGTGGAAAATAACACCCGAGTCCTTGGTGACATTGCTGAGCTATTAAATTTAGTCCCCTGAGAGCCATCCTATCTCGGGGCTTCTTGATACACAGGACAATGAATCTTCTTAGGGTTAAGCCACTTGAGCTGGAGCTTTTTGTTACTGACCACCAAACACATCCTGCCTGTACACAACAAGTTTGTCCAGCCTGGCTAATGAACATCTATGAAACCAGAGGCCAAAGGGGAAAGATGGTGGGAGACTCACATTTCTTGAGCACCCGCTAGACCCACACTTTGCACTAGGCATTTTACATAGGTCTCTCCTGAACTCTCAGACCAGCCCTTTGAGGCAGCTACTACAATTCCTCCACTTAACAGAAGAGCAAATTGTGGCCGAGAGGTGAAGACACTTGTCTGATCCCAATTGGCGGGACCAGGATGTGAACCCAGGTCTGTGGTGGCACTTGACCGGCCTGCTACCCGGGGGGGGGGGGGGGGGTAAGGAGGGGGGGGGATGGGGTATGATGGTGCTGCCTGGCAGGAGTTTGCCTCAGCTAAGCTGAGCCACCATTCTCTGCAAACATCCATCATCGCCTAAGAGCAGGGCCAAGAGCCCACCCCAGAGAGACTGGGAGCCTGCCTGGGTTCCATTGGACTGTGGGGAAACCCTTGTCAACCCGCAGGATAATCCCACTGGAGCCTCCTTCTTCCTTCCTGGCGGACAGTGATGCCAGCAGCCACTGCGCGAGAGTGGTCCACGGGACAGCAGGGCACTTTGAGCTTCCGGCTGCCCTTCCCGGCAGGTCCTCCATGAACACTTTTCCTTGGCAAGAGTTGACAAAAGAGGGAGAGAAAGAATCCTTGACCTTGCTGTGCAGTGCCCGGTGCACATAAATCTGTCACTTGGCAAACACAGTCTGTCCCGTCGTAAATCACAGGGTGCGGGGACATAAACGCAGAAAGTGATCTCTGCCTGCTGGGCATGCAGGGCCATAGCCCTGGCGGGCAGGTCAGGAAGGTGACAGCTGGCTGCCCAGACCCCTGGCCTACTCTCCTCTTCATCTGCCCCTCAAGCATCAGCCCCCAAATATTATTCTAACATTTATTTATGTTTCTTATTACAAAGGCACAGGATTTGTATCAGAAGGAACCGTGGAAACAATGATGGATATTTAAAACAGAGGGGATTTGCCCTGACCGGCTTGGCTCAGTGGATAGAGCATCGGCCTGCGGACTGAAGGGTCCCAGGTTTGATTCCAGTCAAGGGCATGTACCTTGGTTGCGGGCACATCCCCAGTAGGAGTTGTGCAGGAGGCAGCTGATCGATGTTTCTCTCCCATCGATGTTTCTGACTCTCTATCCCTCTCCCTTTCTCTCTGTAAAAAATCAATAAAATATATTTTTTAAAAAATAAAATAAAACAGAGGGGATTAAAGCAGGGATGTGGTGATACAGGCTACAGAAAGGCTAAGAAACCAAGCAGGGGATAACGAGATGACCCAGAGGCTAATAACAGCAAGAAGTAGCTGCCCCAGCCCCAAGGTGGTGGGGACACAGAGAGAGGCTGCTGTTTTTCAGGTTCAGGATCTGGGGTCACCAAGAGCTGGGAACATGCTGTCTGCAGGAGTCAGTCCCTTGGAAATGTCTTGCAGAATGGGAGGGGAGGGTGATCTAGGGGCAGACAGGCCCAGGACCAGACAGGTAGTCATTGCAAAACAACCCAACCCCTCCCCCCTCACACACACACAACCCACCCCTCACCCCCCAAACACAACACAACCCCCCATCCTCCCACATACCCCCCACACACAACCCAACTCCCCCACACAACCCAACACCCCCTGCATATACACAACCCAACTCCCCCACACACAACCCAACTCCCCCCAACACACACAACCCAACTCCCCCCCACACACACACAACCCAACCCCCCCACACACAACCCAACCCCCCCACACACACAGCCCAACCCCCCCCCCACACACAACCCAACCCCCCTCACACACACACACACACACACACATGAGCGCGCACAAGGTGACTTCTACATTTTCTCCCTTCCCTTCCTCCTCTTTACCTCCTCTAACCAGATCAAAAGCTGGTAGAACCCAAAGTGATGGCAAAAATTTTCCTATTCATTTGCAAACAGATATTTACTGAGCATCTACTACTACATGCCGGGCATTATCCTAGGCCCTGTAATGTGCAGAGCTTGCATTCTAATGGGGGAGTGGGGAATGCCCCCCCCACAAACAAGAAATGAATGAACAAGATAATCCCAAAGTAGTGGTGTATGAAGAAAGTAAAACAGTGATGAGCAGTGAGAATGAGTTGTGTAGGGTGGTGGTCAGGGAAGTCCTCTCTGACTACCTGACATCCTAGTCAAGACTGGAGTGATGAAAAGGAATCACTTGTGCAGAGAGAGAAGGTCAAGGCACATTCTAGGCAGGGGGCGTAGCAGGTGCAAAGGCCCTGGGGTGAACACCATCTTGACTTGTTGCAAGAATCACATAAGAAATGAGAAGCAGTTTCTTACCTGTAGGAAATATCCACCAGGACACCCTGTTATGAAATCTAGTCCAGTGCTGTGCAAACTCCAAGCTCATATCTAATTCAGAGTTCTCTTAGAGAGGAAGCTAAGTTTGAGGCTCAAAGGGACCACACACCAGGCTTGATCCCCCTGGCCGCCCCAGGCAACTCAGGCCTTTGTCCTCTGGGAATGACTCTTCCTCCCAGAGATTCTTGTCCCTTTTCTTTCGACAAAAATAGCAAAGCCCTGGAAAGCATATTAATTAAATGCAAACAGATAGAGGGTGGGCTTGAGAGTTGTGGTGTTAGGGGGCACACAGCTACACCAGACAGGACAACCTGTGACACATTCAATGGGCGGGAAGCAGGCTCCAAGCCCAGGTGAATAGCAGACAACCTTTAAATCCTTGGCTCTCCCATCACCAATGTTCATGGTTGCTTTCTCTGGATGGTAGAATTAAGGTGAATTTAATGTTTACTTACCTAAAGTTTCTAGTTTGTCTACAGGATCACATATTACTCAGAACATGGCTCTGGGTTCAAATCCCAGCTCTGCCAAGTCCCAGAAATGTCCCTGGGGCACAAGTGTTTAAACTCTCTGAGCCTCACTTCCCGGCTTATCAAAGGGCAGGAAAAGGAAGAGAGGAGGAGGGTGGGAAGAAGGGAGAAAGTGGGGGGGAGATTGATCTGACTTGAAGTTGCCAACAGACACCCAGAAAACTAGGGCCCGGGGAACATTCAGTGGGGACTGGAAGGACCTTTCATTACGAAGGCAATGTCAGTGTCAAGGACGGATGTAGGGCTGGCTCATGATGCCCCCTGCTGGAAGTTGCCAGCTGCTGCTGAGGAAAGAAGTGATTTAACTCAAGGAAGAGTAACTGTCTACTTTCAAGCTAGATGGCTTTGCTGATCTCCTACTTTATTAAAATGAAATTTGTCCTAATTTGATTAGAGTTGGTCTGGCTTTAATCTGATTTGATTTGTTAAGCAAAGTAACAACAAAGACGACTCCAGGGAAAGATGAACTGTCCAGGAGGCCCATCCCACCCCCACCCCCATCACGTATAACAGTAAGACACGGGGGAGGGGCACAGATATCCAAGTGCAAGGAATTGATTGAAGAGTCAGATAGATGTAGCACCAGCATAACATGCCCCTATGGAAACGGTGTATAACTCTACTGACTTGGGGGAAATGTTCATAACATATTGCTAAGAAATAAAAATAAAGCCTACAGCCAAATGTGTAGCATATTTCAATTTTTGCAAAAAGGTGTAGTTTATGTATGTGTGCATAGGAAAATGTGGAAGAATACACACTAATATATCAATATTGATTTTCTCTGGGAATGGCATTATGACTCCCCCCTTTCTTTCCCTCCTATGTGTTCCCATTTTTAAACAAATGACATATGTTATGTATATGAAATAATAAAGCAACTCTTTGGTATTGAAAAGAAACTGTGGTAGGATTGCTTAACCTACAAAAACTATTTTCTAAGATTTTGCAAAATTCTTTGTTCTGAGGCAATTCAGAGATCCCATTTACTCAGCCCTAGGTAGGTCAAGGTCTAGAATCAGATCCCCATGTGGGCTGGCCATCTTACCCAACCTCCTGCCTCATAAACACTCGGCTGCCCCTAAAGTGTCAGAGACCAAGAAAGAGTGGGGGAAGGCCAGCATGACTCCTTGTCCTGGGAGAGCAACATCACCTACCCACACACATGCACACATATGTACACCTGCACACACACCTGCACACACACCAGGACAGGTGGGCCAGGTGCCACCTTCTGCTCTAAATGCCAGGGATGCAGCCCCACAACAATCCAGTTTGAGGACCAGTGCCTGGCACACCACAGGCAAACAGTAAGAGCTGAAAATAAGTCAATGAGAAGATGGACTGGAAGAAACATCTGAACACATGAAATACAGGGAGTGAATGAAATGACATGCAATGGGGTGAATAAACTAAAGCAAAGTGAACTGGTACGAATGAATAAATGGATGGAATGATAGAATAGAATGCATTAACTAGAATGAGCAAATGGAATAAATGAATGGGACAAGGGGGATAGAATGAAATAATAAACTAATGAATGAACACAAGAAGACATGGTTGCTGACCATGAGGCAATTCTGGTCTGGGCCGGGGGGCGGGCAGGAGTGAGTCAGAATTACCGGAGCATTTACCTGGCACTCTACTATTCACAGACCACTTATGGAGTAAAGGGTGTTTAATCTTATAGTGTCTCATTTAACCCTCACAGCCGGTGCCTCTGTGAGGCCAGCTCCTGCATGAGTTCCATTTTGCAAATGAAAAAACAGAGACTGGGGAAGCCTCCTAGGAAGAAGCAGCTCTGGGTCAGGCTCTGGGAAGCCGAGGCTGATGGAGCTCTGCAGCCCGAGGTGTGTCCGTAGGAACCGCGCCCGTGGAAGGGGGAGGTAGAAGGCAGGGCTGGCGGAGCGGGTGTTGGCAGGGACGCAGTCTCAGCCAAGGCCTCGGCCAACCCCGAGGAGCTCAGGATGCGTCCTGGGTTAGGGCAAGGGGATGCCCTCCCCGTCGACCAGCCGTGGGATACAGGCTGTTTTATTCTCTCATAGTTCTGGAGGCCAGAATCCTGTAATCAAGGTGCCAGCGGGGTGGGTTCCTTCTGCGGATTCTGAGGGAGAGCTGGCTCCACGCCTCTCTCTCAGTTTCTGGTAATAAATGGCCGTCCTCGGTGTTCTTAGGCTTATGGACACATCACTCCGATCTCTGCCTCTGTCTTCACGTGGCCTTCTCCCTGTGGGTCTCTCTTCTCTTCAAGGACACTAATTATATTGGGTTAGGGGCCCAACCAATTCCGGGATGACCTCATCTTAACTAACCACATCTGCGACAACCCAATTTCCAAGTAAGGCCACATTCACAGGTGCCGGGAGTCGGAACTTCAACATGTGTTTTAGGCAGTGGGGGAGGGGAGGAGGACACAATTTAACTCATAACCTCAGCTAAGAGTTTCCCAGGGGGCTGGGGGCTCAGCGCCGTAGCTGAGAGACTAAGTCCTTTAAGTGGAGGGGGTCTGGGTGGCAGAGCACCTACTACAGAAACCGAGGCTCAGGGGTTTCCATCGCTTTGCCTGGGTCACCAGCTAACAAGGAGTCAGGCAAGGATTTGAACTTTGTGCTCAGGCAGGTGCTAAAGAGCTGGGACTTGATCCTGGGGTCAAGAGGAAGCTCTTGGAGGAATTTAAGCCAGAAGTTGATCAAATCTACTTCCCAGAAAAGCAATCCCAATAACTCCGTGGACAATGGACCGGAACATGGTGGCAGAAGGCAGGGAGAGCCAGGATGGGATTCCAACTGTGGTCAGCAGAATGATGGCCCCCAAAATTGTCTACATCCTGATCCCCAGAACCTGTGGATATGTCCCTTTCATGGCAAAAGGGACTTTGTAGGTGCGATTCAGTTAAAGATCTTGAGATGGGAAGGTTATTCTGGATTATCTGGGTGACCCAATGTCATCATAAGGGTCCTTATAAGAGAAAGGCAGGAGGGTCAGAGTTAGGAGACGTGACAGTAAAAGGAGAGAGAGAGAGAGAGAGAGAGAGAGAGAGAGAGAGAGAGAGAGAGAGAGAGAGAGAGACTAGAAGATGCCATGCTGCTGGCTTTGAAGGTGGAGGAAGGGGCCATGAACCAAAGAATATGGGTGACCGCTAGAAACCCAAAAAGACAAACAGATTCTCCACTAGAGCCTCCGAAAGGAACCCAGCCCAGGTGACACCCTGATTTTAGCCCAGTGAGACCCTTTTCAGGTTTATGGCCTCCAGAACTGTAAGATAATAAATTTATGTTGTTTTAAGCCGCTGCATTTGTGTAATTTGTTACAGCAACAATAGGAAAATAATACACGACTGAGGAAGAAAAGATGGGACTGGGAAGGAGGTGGGCCTGGAGACACTCATCTAGTCAGACCACGCCACTTTCCCGCACTGGTACTCACTCTGTGTATTTCCCACCTTGACTACACACAGTCCTGGCTTCACCCACTGCTCAGCTCATCACCCACTGCTCTCTCCCTCCCTCCTCTTCCCAGCCCCACTGGTTTTGCTGCCCCTCAAACACACCAAACTCATTCCTGTACAAAACCTTTTCACTTGTTATTCCCTCTGCTGAGAATGCTCTTCTTCCAATGCAAAAAAAAAAAAAAAAAGTTTGCATGTCTGTCCCCTTATTAAAGTTTCAGCTCAAATGTCACTTCCTCAGAGAGAGGCATTCCAATTACTTTAGCTAAAGCAGCCGCTCGGCCACTCTCATCGCCCGATTTTAATTCTCTCTGCGGCACCTATCACTCATATTTTCTTATTTACCTTATTGCCTGTCTCCTGCTCAAGAAGGTCACCTGCACGAGAGAAGAGACCTTCCCTATCTTATACGATGATGTCTCCCAAGTGCTAAGACAGAACCCGCAATACAGCAGGTATTCAAATATTTACGGTTGGATGAAAGGATGGATGGATGAAAGAATAGATGGGTGAAAGGATGGGTGGATGGAAGGAGGGTGGATGGAAGGATGGGTGGATGGGTGGATGGAAGGATGGGTGGGTGGAAGGATGGGTGGATGAAAGGAGGGTGGATGGAAGGATGGGTGGGTGGAAGGATGGGTGGATGAAAGGAGGGTGGATGGAAGGATGGGTGGATGGAAGGATGGAGATGGAAGGAAAGACAGAGATGAATGGATGCGTGCATGGTGAGTGAGTAGATGGAAGGGAGGAAGGACAGATGTAAGAATGCTCTAAGAGGCGGCTCCCAGGTTAAGCTGGATAAATAGTGCTGAGGTTAAACCCGTCCCATCTGTGTTTGAAGCGGCCTGGCTGCTCTACATCTTTCTGACGAGGACTTTTGTTGCCCAGTGACAGAAATCAACAGGCTGTCTGTGCCTCTAATCCTGGGAACCAGACTCCATAATCTTCTTAACTCATCACCAAATATCTATATTTAATGAACTCCCCACCTGATGCAGGCTCCCCACACCCTGATACTGACTTAGCAGCTTTATCGCAGGGCTTGGTAATCCCAGGTCAAAGCGCTAGCATTCACGTCTCCCACCACCAGTGGGGTCCCTCTGTGCTCTAGTCTTCCTCTAAAAAAACAACAACAACAAAAAAGGAAACTTGCTCATATCACTTACCTGTTTAAAACCCTCAGGGAGCAATTTGTGACTCACAGAAAAGGTGCAAATTCCAGGCCACTCAAAGTTCTTCACATCCTGGCCCCTCAACTAACTCACCAGCCTCATTTCTCATCCTTCCTCTGTCACTTAAACGCCCCGCCCCGTGTTGCCATCATATGAAGTTCCTCCCTATTCTAAGAGATCCTGGTCTCCCAGGCCTCCAGGCCTCCATACATGCTGTTCTCTAGCCCTAGCACACTCTCATACCTTCTCTCCATTTAGGGAATGTCCCTCATTCTTGAAGCTCAGTTGTCATGGCATGGAAGTTCCACTGGTCCCTCAAAGACAGTGTCCTCACAGCTGGAGCCCTCATCACATCCTGCCCGAAGCTGGCCCTTCTATGTTATCCATGTCCTTGAAGGGTCCACCCCATCACCAGACCAGAGACCTGGGAGGAATCCAGGAGGTGCCCTCTCCCTCAGCCTTCACACCTCATCGAATGCCAAGTGCCAAGAACTCCTGTTCCTGCAGCATCAAGCCCTCCCAGGCCCCCCTCCCACCCTTTCTTACTACCACGAAGGAGGCAAAAGGCCCTTATACTCACTGCCCCCTCCCCATCCTTGCTCCTTCCACTCATCCCCACTGTGGCCAGCCAGAGCTCAGCTGAGCATGAACCTGGTTCTAGCAGGCCTCTGCCCTGTGGGCCTCTGCTACCCTCAGGATAAAATCCCAAATCCTTTCTTCACCTCTCCAAGGTAGAGCCTCGTCTGGAGCTTGTGACAAGGATTGGTGGGTAGCTAGCACTGCAAGGGCCAACTGAAAACACTCCTGCAGGCTATATTCTACCTGGGAGCAAGGCCACATCTGGCCACTATATTTTACAGCCACGTAGGAACTCCACGAAGGAAGGTCACAGAGCAACGTCATGGCAGAGTGTATTTTGGTGGGTAAGTTGTTGGACCCTCCAAACCTCAATGTCCTCATCTGTAAAATGGGGCAACAATAGTCTCTCTCACTTTGGGCTGTGGGGAGGATCAGGGAAATACTGCCTGGGAAGCAGCAGGAGGCTGGCCTCGGAGGGCACAGTCGATGTGATGTGCGTTATCACTGCTGCTGATCTTGTTTCTGATCAGACTTAGCTCCCTGGGCCCACCCCCTTTCGCCAAAGCCCTTCGCATTGGTAAACATCGACTGCTCAAGAGGTCAGTTGCTTAGCACTGACGGTTTCTTATCCTGGAACTCAGATGGCTAAGCTGTAACATCAACCCAGGAAATGTCAAGGCCTATTGTGTTCGTCCAAACGCTGAGACGCTGCGTGGGGATGGCTGGGCTCTGGGATACCACGCCAGCGACGAAACAGCTGTAGGACTGTGTTCCCTCTTGAAACTCTCTTTGATTCTTATGCTGTTTTGACTTAATGGTTTTCCAATTTTGCTAAGGTCAAGCTTTAACATTTATATTTCATGTTACAAGCAAAACGTAAAGAAGTCTTTTACTTTATCGAAGTGGTTTATATTAAAAGTAAAAAAATAAAATAGCTTTCACCCTGCGAGCTTCTGAAACTCACAAAGCCGGTGCCATGCTGGCGGCGTCCTTCTGCCTAAGGCTAACTTTCTTCCAGTTAAATGGTGAAATGGTCTCACGCTCCATTAACCACGCTGTGGAGGCGTGACTATTCCCAGGGCACCGTTTCCTCGGACGGCCCGATGGCCCGAGAGGAGAAATAGGAGGAGGCTGGAGGCTGTCATAGCCCATAAACCCAGGCTTATGACCATTGAGAAGATTAAGCTTCTGGGCGCCTCATTGTTCATTTCCGGGGTCTCAGAGGACACCTGCCCGTCTCCAGGTGAAAGCTGATGATTCGAGGCGATAACCAGCAATTGCCTTCCAAATGGTCTAGGAAGGAAACTCATCCTGGTCCTGATGTCTTGACTTTTTTTTTTTTTTTTTTTTTTTAATTCTCTCTCCTTTGAGGTATCGGATGAGACCTAAGTATAATTAAAGTGGTGCCAGGGGCTGAAAGATAAAACAGCTATGAGAGGGAGGAAATTTTTCCAGCTGAGCTGGGGGATCAATTAAATCCCTAGGTTGAGATATCAAATCATCAGCACCTCCCTAATCCAGAGGCAGCTCAGCCCTGCCAGGGCGGGTGGAGGAGGGGCACAGAGACCCTGGGGCTAGCGCTGACTTAGGGACCCAGCCAGGGAGTGCAAATGGGTTGGCAGGGCCCTGGAGTCCAGGTGCAAGTCAGCGGGAAACAAATGCAATGTGTCTGTCGCTGCCCTGGTGAACTTTAGGTGCTGAGGCCGACAGAGCAACATTCGTGAGCCGAATGCTGTTGAAGGCCAGATCTCTCCCCCGACCCCATGGGACGGTCGTGTAAACAAACTCCTGAGTTCACTTCCTGCTGCAAAACCCTGAAAGTGGCACCAAGTCTCTCTGGGTCTCCGTTTCCTCATCTGTAAAATGGGGGCCAATGCTAAGCCCACCTCCCAGGACAGCTGTGGGAATGAAATGAGAGCTCCGGCAAAGCTCCTGGCCTTAGGTGGAGCTCATGAGGCATCACCTCCCACCTTTAGCCTTTCATCTGAATGGTGGATGTGTTTTAATTTCCTTAAACCCACTTGGATAAAAGTGGGTGGGATAACTTGCAAGTTAAAGGAGACTAGCTCTTCTGAGCCCTTCTTCCGAAGGAGGCCCCATTTCCCTCCAGACCTGAGCAATCTCGACATCTACTCAAGCTGAAAGGTGGCCGATGTGCACCAGAAAGGCCATGCAGGTTGTTGACGCATTGGTCTTTCCATACCAATGAGCATACAGTCCCTCCCCCGCAGCCTCCCAAATCCTCCCCGCGCCCCCCCCCCCCCCCCCAGCTTCCATGATCTCTCCCTGCCATTCCCCATGGTTTGGCAACTAACGGGTTCAATCTGGACAGCAGGGCGTATGGGACCCTGATTGGTCAGTGCTGTGCTGCGCTGGGCTCACCACTGGCATGTGGGCTTTACCACCCCCCATTCGTACAGTGGAAGAAACTGGGGCGCCCAAAGGGGAGGAGACCAGTCTCAAGGTCCCTCTTACAGTGAGGGGCAGAGCCAGGAGCTGCTGGACTCCTGGAGATGAGGTGGGAACAAGGCCCTCAGTCCTGGCTCCACCCTCCTCAGCTCATCACCCACTGCTCTCTCCCTCCCTCCTCTTCCCAGCCCCACTGGTCTTGCTGCCCCTCAAACACACCAAACTCATTCCTGTACAAAACCTTTTCACTTGTTATTCCCTCCGCCTAGAATGCTCTTCTTCCAATGCAAAATAAAAATAAAAAGTTTGCATGTCTGTCCCCTTATTAAAGTTTCAGCTCAAATGTCATTTCCTCAGAGAGTGCAGGGTGTTTGGGGGACACGTTGAATGCCTCCCATGCCTTGTCTCCTGTGCGCACGAACCCCCACCTCCGTACTGAGACCGCCTGGGTCCGAGTCCTGACTGCCACGTATAAGCTGTGTCACCTCAGGCAAGTAACATGCCCTTTGACTTCAATTTTCTTATTTGTAACAAAACAAAACAAACACCAGCTGTGCAACCTCAATACTACTGGCATTTGGAATCAGATAATTCTTGTCGTGGAGGCTGTCCTGTGCATTGTAGGATGTTTAGCAGCATCCCTGGCCTTGACCCACTAGATATGAGTAACACACACACACACACACACACACACACACTCACTCCCCTTGGTCAGGACAATCAAAAATGTCTCCAGACATTGCCTATATCCCTTGGGAGGCAAAATCATACCCAGCTGAGAACCCCTAATTGATGAAGGTTGTTCTGAGCGTCAGTGGTTCATAGAGAGGGCCGGACATAGAGTTAGCCACTGTCAGCACCTGGCTTATCAGCTAGGCTTGGGTTTGCCCGCAAGTAACAGTGACCCCAAAATAACACTGACTTCAATTAGACAGCAGCTTGGTTTACGTTCACAGAAAAAGCCAAACAGTAGTAGTTCAGAGCTACGTGGTGGCTCTGCTCCACTCCTTCATCCCTAACATTTGACCTTGTGCACAGGGTTCCCAGCGGCAGCTGCAGACAACAGTATGAAGGAAGGGAGAAGGAAGAAAGGAAAGGCAGAGGGCATATGCCTGCCAGTCATCTCTTAAAATAGATGACCATCCACTAACATCCTGTTGGCCAGAACTTGGTCACATGGCCACAGCTAGCTGCAAGAGAGGTGGGAAAGGTAGTGTTTACTCTGAGTGGCCATGTGCCCAGCTGACACTATATTACTGTGGAAGAAGAGAGAATTGGCTAGAGGAGGTCATGGAATCTCCTGGGCCCGCTGCCGTCAGGAACTTGATTAAAGCCAAAGGCTGTCAGCCGCCAGGCATGAGGGCGAGACAATCCTTAGGGCATCTGGTCCATTACCTTTAATAAACCACTAGGCAAGAAATACTAGCAGAGCGCACAGGAAATAAACACACGACTCATTTTTAAAAAGAATTCTGGGAAATGCTGTGAGCTGGAACCCTTTGTAATCAATTCCCACCACCCACCCCCACCCACCACCTGCCCTTCATGTTCCATATGCACCTGTGGTGAGAGGAAGGGAACATGGGATGGGACACTGGCCCAGGAATCTGGGGGGCTCTGCTTTCAATTCTGCCGCCCAGAGGCTGCAGGACAAATCAATTCACTGTGCCCTCTAGGCCTCTAGGGCCAATATTGGAGTCTCAAATATAAAAGTAGATATATTTGTGTGCACGCATTTTGTAAACTCCACAGCAGCATTGTCTTATGCAACCTTTGGTCACGATGGAATGTTCTAGATCGGCACTGTCCAATATGGCAGCCACCTGCCAATACATGCGGCTACTGAGCACTTGTAATGTGCTGGTGCAATAGAGGAACTGGAATTTTAATTGCATTCATTGGGCAGCGCAGCTCTGTGTGACGGAGTGGCTTACATTGCTTCCCCTCAAGGACTCCTTCATATATCCCAGGCCCCTCATGTTATCTCCCTCTTCACCTTACTTGAGCCCTAAAAAATACCCCATTACACCCATTACAAAAGCAAAAAACAGAAAGTAACAAGTATTGGTGAAGATGGGACCATTCAGAAAAACTGGAACCTTGTGCATTGCTAGAAATAATGTGAAAATGTTGCAGCTGCTATGGAAAATAGTATGGATATTCCTAAAAAATTCAAAATAGAATTACCATATGTCCCAGCAATTCCACTTCTAGGTATATACCAAAGAGAACTAAAAGCAAGAACACAAATTGATATTTACACACCCATGTCCATAGCAGCATTATTCACAATAGCCTCAAAGGTAGAAGCAATCCGACTGTCCATTGATGAATGAATGGATAAATAAAATGTGGTCTATACACAATAGACTGTTATTCAGCCTTAAAAAGGAAGGAAATTCACGTGCTACAACACAAATAAAACTTGAAGACATGGTGCTAAGTGAAATAAATCAGTCACAAAAAGACAAATACTGTATGATTCCACTCACATGAGATACTTAGAGTAGTCAAATCCATAGAGACAGAAAATAGAATGGTGATTGCCAGGGGCTGGGAGGAGGGGAAAATGAGAAGTTGTCATTTAATGGGGACAGAGGTTCAGTTTTATAAGTGAGAAAAATCTGGAACTGGATGATGGTGATGGTAGTGCAATGATGTTAATGTACTTAGTGCTACGAAACTGCACACTTAAAATGGTAAATTTTATGCTTGGATCCAAGGAGGGTGGAGCCTCCAGCACAACTGGTGGGGTTCAGGTGTCTGAGAAAGATTTGGGGCACCAGGACCTTTCAGTTGCCTGGCAGAGGGCCCTGCAGGATGATGTGATTAACTATGTTGCGCACAGGGAGCTATAAAAACATATAAAATCACTTTCAGAACAGGGACTTTTTCCATCTCCTCCTTGGTGCTCTCAAAACTACTAGTATGCCGAAACCGGTTTGGCTCAGTGGATAGAGCGTCAGCCTGCGGACTCAAGGGTCCCAGGTTCAATTCCGGTCAGGGGCATGTGCCTTGGTTGCGGGCACATCCCCGGTCGGGGGTGTGCAGGAGGCAGCTGATCGATGTTTCTCTCTCATCGATGTTTCTAACTCTCTATCCCTCTCTCTTCCTCTCTGTAAAAAATCAATAAAATATATATATATTTAAAAAAACTACTAGTATATTGGTCTTAGTGTTAAAAAGAAAGTGTTAAAATAAAACCATGTTCACCCAGTCCTCAGGGTGATCTCACCCGGGAGTGATGCTGGCCTGGTGATATGGCTGGTTCAGAGGCCACAAAAGCAGACCATGTCTGAATCTGACACTCAGACAATTTTATTTTTAATTAGCTGCTAACATTTTAAAATGGCAACGTTTTATATGAAAATCTATATTTCCAGCTTCTCCTGAGCAAACAGTGAAAGCTGGCCATGTGGAGCCTGCTCTCCTACATGGCAGTAATCAGCTGTTCCTGAGAATTGGGGACCCCTTCAAAAGGAGCTCAGTTCACCACAATCCCCACCGATCCCTATTGCCTTCCACTCCCACCCAGCCAACCAACCAGTGCCTTCCCCACTGGTGAGGTTTTGCCATCTTACAGATTCTAAGAATGTCTTATACCAACGATTTTCAACCGGTGTGCCACAAGAATTTTTAAAACATGCAATACCTGACTCTGACCTCTTTCCCCTTAGATTGTCAAATAAAAAATATGACAACAGCCAATACAACAATAGCCATCCAGTGTGAATGAATCAAAATTAGACCTATTTTTTTTTCAAATTGGCAAAAAATATACTGTTGGTGTGCCGCAGAATCTTAGTGTTTACTTTATATGTGCCACGAGATGGAAAAGGTTGAAAATTGCTGCTTATACAAACAAGAAGTTTACATACAGATAATCTAGATTAAGCCCATTTTATAGATGGGGAAACTGAGTCTCAAAGGAATTAAACAACTTACCCAGAATTTCCAAGTCATCAAAGAGATGCATTGAAACAAGAAATGAGGTCTCTGGGTCCCATTTCTTCTTTCTAGCCATTCCCATGGCCTTAAAGTGCACACGTGCACGTACACGTGCGCGCACACCTGCGCACAACCCACTACACTTTGCCGTAGTAATAGCGGTGGATGTTTTACTGATTGTTTGTTAGGAACCCAGGAGGCACCCAGCAGACCATACCAACCACACTGCTATGTTGCAGACACGACTCTTTTCCTGTGGGGATGACAAGGTGGCGGAGCAAGAAGAGAGACGTTATGCCGAAAGTCACTCCGCTCGCAGGAGGCTGAGCTGGGTCTATCCAATTACCCTGTGCTTAACCACAATTGCAAACTCTACCCCATTAAGCGACACTTACCATCTCATCCTCTAAAAGTACATCAACCCCAGGCGTTTAATAACTGTGAGCTGGGGAGACAATCAGGCTTGATGATATTGCCCTCAAATGGAAATCTGGCTTCTCTGCATTCACAAGGATCAGAATTAAGCTGTGGAAACCCATTCAATTGCCTCATTATAGTGCTGTCATCACCAATGGATTCAATAACTAATAGCCCGCACTCTGCCCAAAGCAATAGTGCATCTTCTGTGTAATTTCTGATAGCTTAAGTACCCCCATTGACACAATGGGACTTATTTTTCTTTCTAAATACATTTGCAAATGGCTGTTTCTCAGCCTCAAATCATTACATCGTTAATAGAACAAACCAGAGTCACAGAGCCTCATGGACACTTTCTACATGAACAAAGATATCCATCGAACCAGATCCAGAGGAATAGTGGACCTAAAAGTCATAGACTTTGAACTTGGGTTCATTCCTGCTCTAATTTTTTTTTTTTTTTTTTGAAGCTGTGTGTCCCTGGACTAGGCACTCAACCTCTCTGGGCCTTGTTGGTGTCCTTATCTGTGTGATTAGAGTGACACACCCGTATCAGAGACCTGCCCAATCAAGTAAGAGGGAAACACATGGTGCACGTTTGTAAGTTAGAACGTGTCAGGCTTCGCTGCTGTTGGCCTTTCCTCTGGAATGAAGACCGTGCCACCGGTACCTAACAATTTGGACCTCCTGGATTTTAATCTACATTTATTCTGTCTCAAGTTCAAATGCCTTCCTTTAAATAATTAATTTCTTTTCATATTTTAATCTTCAAAGACCTCAACACCTGCAGTCAGAGTAAGGAGGTACAACAGAAAGCAATTAAACTCTGACTACAGAGAAATTAGATTCTGTCCTCACAGCTTGAAGAACAGAGCCCGAAGGTATCAACATGATTGTGACCCCCTGGAAAGGCGTTCCTAATGACAAAGACAGGACAGGCTGGGCACTGGGGTCTGAGACTGAAGGACGTGCCTTTTCGCCTCCTCTCACACTTGAGCAGTTGGAGCAGAACTCGGCCAGGGCAGCAGGGTCGTGGCCGAGCGGGCGGCATGCACACCTCGCTAGAGGCTACTATCCTTTCTTCACCACTTGCATTGCCACTGGAGAGAGCCCTGCCCAAGGGCACTCTGTGGCATGTGCTTTGTGGTGGGGGCCACAGAGTGCACCAGGGCTGATCCGGCAAACAGGGGCAAAGGAAGGCCTGGAGAGTTCCTCTGACATGGGCCTCACGGTGACAAAGGGCAGCCTGCTGTGCCAGGGGGAGAAGGCCATCCCTGCCCCCAAAGCCCACCGGTACGTTTACTTCCACACTTAGCATATCCTCTACGCGGGGATCCTTTTGATCCACCAGGCCTGTGTTTTCCATGGTGATCATAAAAGCCAGGTTCCCTTGGGTGAGGATTAACAAACAAAACAAAGGAATCTTGCCCTCTTTTTGTTTAAAATAAAAAAGCCTGCTTCCCATCAGGTTTCAGAAGGCCCCTCCGGGCCGGTGGTCTCACTTCTGCCATCTTTTCAGCCACAGGAAGCAGAAGTCATCAGGTCCTCTGCACCGTTGCTCATAAAAAAAAATAATAATAATAAATAAATAAATAAAAAAGAAGAAAAGAAAACTAAATTCACCTTATAGGTCACAGAAAATATATTTTCAAATTAATTTTGTTACGTTATATTTCCAAAGATGTACAGCAGAGTGTTTAAGGGCATGGACTCAGGTGTTTGACCCACATCCCTCCCCCTCATTGCTGTGTGACCTTGGACAAGTTGATTCACCTCTCTGAGCTTCTGCTTTCTCATCTGTAAAAAGACAATATGAAGGGGGTGGGAGGGGGCGGGGAGAGAGACAATATAAGAGCCACCATCTCAAAGCTGTTAGGAGGGCTAACTGAGGTCATGATGAAAAGAATACGGCAAGTCCTCAAGCATTTCCTAGGAAAGATGTTGAAAAATATGCACGACAAGATGGAAACGGCAATTCTTGGTTGAGGAGAGTATGCATTTGGAATCTTTTTACATAGACATACATTTTGTACAAATACATGAAAACAACACATGTTCATTGTAGGAGATTTAGGAAATGGGGAACATTATTTGGGGAAAAAAAAATCTTATGTTCTATAACCCCAAGTGAGAGATGGTACGTCATTAATAAACAGTCTGGTGATTGTCCGGGTGAGCCCTCCATCGGATGCAGAAAAACGAACACATTGTGTCCTTTCCTTGGGGTTCTGGTCATAGCTTCCAGCACAGTCCCCAGGAGATCGGAGGTCAGGAAAGTGTCTTCCATTCCATACAATTCCCCTGTTTATCCATCCGTCCAGTGCTTCCTGTCTGCCCATTCCATGCCAGCCTGTATGTCAGGAGCATAACTGACAAACTCCCCGCTCTGGCCCCACCTTACACCCCGCCACCGAGCGAGATTGGAGCCCTCCTCTGCCCAGGGCAGCCCTGCTCCCACAACACAGCGCTGCCCGCTCTTGGGCTTCCACGCTGTCTGCAATGATAAGACCATCACCCCACTTCTCCACTGTTCCCTCGTCCGCGTTGCTCTAAATACACAGCCGACAGTCCCGCCTGTCCTTCCTATTTTTTAGCTAGGAAGCTATTGAGCGCCAAAAACAAAAGTTCTGCTGACAGCAAAACAAGTCACACATTTTCCTTTAGGATAACGAATGTTTTTGAGTTCCAGCAGAGGACGAAGCTTCTGCATTAAAAAGAAATCAGGTCAATTATTCTATTGCTTTTAGCTTCTCAGTCTTGCCTGATTAAATGCTTACACTAGAAGACTGAAGATCTATAGGACAGCACACTTTCCTGGTGACCTTCTCGCTACCTCTAAGGAAATTGCTGCCCTAGATTTTCAAAACTTTCATAAAGGCGGAATATATCTGGAACAAACAGCTTTTAAAAGGTGTGAAAGCAAATTATGAGATTTTTCTAGCAATAAAACTGGGTTTATATTCCTGATAAAACACACACACACACACACACACACACACACACACACACACACACCACACACGATGCTATTATCAGAATATTAGAAACAATAATTTTTTAACGTTATTAATAATACCACTAAGACTAATCCCTAACCTTGACTGCTTGCTTTATGCTGAACACTATGCTAAGTGTTTTACATGCACTGTGCTATTTAATCCTTACAACAATCCCACCTGTGAGGTAGGTACTATTGGACTATGATTAGCCCCATTTTACAGATGAGGAAACTGAGTTTCAGAGAGTCCAAGTTATTTGCCCAAGGTTACAAAGCTAGACACTGAAAGAATGGACGTTTCTGACTGACTCCAGAACCTGCAAGCTTAATCTCTACATGATGCCTGAGCTTTGTATATAAAAGAGAAAGAAGGTATACGTGCAACAACAAAATAGAACTCAGATCTTAAACCTTCCATTCAGAGGCAACCACTTAGCCCCTTCACAGATACTCCTCCCTGCTGTTTTTCCTTTGCTTTCTTCACTGACCAAATATAGCACGAACATTCTCTCATGTCAACAGGCATATTTCCTGTTGTGTTTATTCCCTGGGCATACCCTACTGGAAGCTCCACCCCCAAGAAAAAGAAGATATCATGACTAGATAAAAAAAATCCCAAAGATGACGGTTGGAACTGGAGACAAAGATTGGATTTGAAGGTCTGCTCTTCCCCTGGTTCTGACAAAGCCTCATGGTTTATAAAATGTGGGTTGTTATAAACCATCAGAAATGGCCAAAGAGGAAGGGAATTGTAAAGGAGCAGTCGCAGCTTTAACATGACCCCAAACTCTTTGACACTCTTCCCATTGAGAGGTGGGGCTGTATCCTCCTGCTTTGAGTATCATAGGCAGGCCTCTGACTGCTTTGACCAATAGAGGGCAGCAGAAGGGACACCATGTGACTTCTGAGGCTGAGCCATAAAGGACCACACAGCTCCCACTTGGCCACTATGTTTTAAGTCCAACCACCTGCTCAGGCCACCATGCCGGAGAGGCCAGCGAGAGGCGCTCCGGCCAACTGGCCCATTGAGCCCAGCCTTCCACCATCCCTGCCAAGGTGCCGGACCTGTGGCTGAAGAGACCATCTTGGAAGTGGCCCCTCCAGCCCCAGATGTCTGAGCCACCCCAGCTTCTGGGTCTTCCAGCAGAGACCCCCGACATCACAGAGCGGCCACACACGCTCCTTGCTGTGCCCTGCTCAAATCCCTGTCCCACAGAACCCACGAGTCTTCTTTTCTTCCATTCATAATAAGTGGTCATTATTTTATGCTGCTAAGTTCGGGATGGTTTGTTTCATAGCAACAGATTCCTGGAACAGAATTTGGTACCTGGGAATGGGGACTGACCTTAATAGGTTTTGAGCTGAGCTCATGGGTTTCTCTGCTTGTATCTGAGACCCCACATGAATCTTGAAACAAAAAATCCCCCAAAGATACCGACAGTACCACTGACCTTCCTGCTAGGTCTCCAGGAGGCGTGTTTAGCTAGGACAGGGCATCAAAATACAATTTTCAAAGTTTTAAAAAAGGCCTCGCATACCAATATGGGATGAACACAAGTGAAAACCTAATGTGTGATCCCTAATGAGGGAGCTGACAGGATGGGGAAGCTGGTCCCAGAAGCACTGAGGACCCCATGTTTACAGGCACCAAAGGGAGTCGGGTGAGATCGCTGGGGGAGACACAAACCCGGTGAATGCTCTGCAGGACAGCAAAACTATAACGTGTCTTTCCTCCCAGAAATCCTATTCGTCTGCACCAGCCACGAATTTGCAAGGCAACATGCTCACTTCAGAATCTGGGCCCTAATGAAGAGTCAAATGAATCGCACAAAAGCACAACTCCTTGGAGAACTGAATATAAATGACTCCGGGCAGGCCTGTTAGCCAAGGCAGCAGTGTGGCATTGCAAGGACATGCGGTACACCTGGAACCTATGCAATTTTATGAACCAGCGTCACCCCCATTACATTCAATGAAAAATAATAAGGAGACTCACGCGTGAGCTCTTCTCTGGGCTCCAGACTCAGATTCCCAAATGCCTGCAGCGGGAGACATCCTCTTTCCCCAAACCTCTCCTCCTCCCTTGCTTTCCATTAAGGTTACTGCCCTCTTCCTGCTCTGCCACATAAACCAGAAATCTCGGGGTCACCATAGCCTTCCCCTACTGACCAGATGTGCCCCAGCCTGGACCCTTCAGCTCTCAGCCCTGCACTCCTCTTAGTCCCCAATGCCTTGGTCCGTGTCGCGCTGCTCAAACTCCTACTCATATCGGCTAATTGCGAAGCGATGGGGAATGTCCAGCCCGCGGGGCCGTAGAAGGCCCGAGAAATCATTTGGTCTGAACCTGCCAAGGCATTAGGGGTGAGTTAATTAAATGTTTGACCACATTTGGCAGGCTAGTTTCTAAGTTGATCATTTTGTATGGCCCTCGACTGATGTTATAAACATCCAAATGGCCCTTGGCAGAAAAAAGGTTCCTCACCCATGCTTAACACGACACATCTGCTGTGGCCACCACAACCCAGCCATGCATCTCAGTGTCCTACCCTGGGGACAGCCAAGCATCGTGAGCTCCCAGCATCCTCCCCTACGAAGCAACCTTGTCCAGACTGTTTAACTTGAGTATGTTCAATACTTCAGACCTAATTTCCAAAAATAGAGGGGAGAGAGGGGGACCTGGGAGCAACGGGATAAATCTAGAAGGAGGACAGTCTGTAAGACAGCCGCCCTGATCGCTTTAAAAGCCAATGCCATGGAGTGGAGGTGGGGAGAGGAGGTGCTGGGAGGGGGCAGAGGGCTGTTGGAGAGTAAAGAAACATAGTCACCAAATGTCCTATGTGGTCCTTATTTGGACCTTGGTTTTTTGGGGGGAAAAAACAAACAAAACTATAAAAGACATTTTGGAGACAGGAAAATTTTATTATGGACTGGGTATTAGAGGATATTAGGGGATTATTGTTAATTGCGTTATATGTGATAATGGTTTTGTGGTTATGTGGAGAAGTATATTTATTTTTCTGGATGTCCTTGCTGAAGAATTGTCAGTGTCTGCAGTTTACTGATATGTTTCAGAAAAAAATATGTATATTCATATATAAAGTCAATATGAAAAAATGCCAGTAATTATGAGCCTAGGCAGTGAATAGAGATATTCGTCTTACTAATCTTGTAATTTTTCTGCTTGTTTAAAAAACTGTATGATCGCTCTGGCTGGTGTGGCTCGGTTGGTTGAGCATCGTCTCATGCACCAAAAGGTTGCTGGTTTGATTCTCAGTCAAGGGTTTCAGGGCTCAATCCCCAGTAGGGGGCATGCAGGAGGAAGCCGATTGATGTTTCAATAAAAACATATATATATTTTTAAAAGTCATACTAAAAAGCTACAAGCACCTTGGGGTGGGGGCAGCTGAGACCCCAGTGTGTGTTCCACTCTGTAATCCCCCAATCAGAATATAAAATGCTGGTCTCCTTGGAAGGTGATCCCTCCTCCAATGAAGGGACTCCACTTCCAGAGCTCAGCTGCCAGGCATTCACACACAAGACACCCCTTTGCAGCGGCGGCTGTCCCTGACAGCTCACAGCCTCTGCGAGCTGCCCCGAGGAACAGACTCGTTTTCAGAAGGAGCTTGCCTCTTTCACTGGGGGTAATTACATCTTGGGCAATATATTTTATCAGAAAGCTGAAGCACCTGCAAGTGACCCAACCATCTCTCTCCCCCAGAAAAGGAAGGTAGAAAGGAAATGGGAGATGGTAGGGCAAACCTTCACCTCTGACCTTTCTCTGTCCTCGGGCTTCCAAGAGGGAGTGAGGGAGGAAAGAGGGGGCCACGGTCCAGGTAAAGACACAGAGCTGCATGTAACTTCAGGCTTCAGTGGTATCTGACCAAAAAAATAAAAAATTTAAAAAAAGGAGGCTCTTTGAAAGCCTGGCCACTTCAAAGCCATTCACTGGTTTAACTTGATCATAACTGGGAGCCCAGGACTGAATCCGGACCTCTGGTACATCTTATTTGGACCTCCATGGCATTCATTGTTTAAAACAAAACAATAAAAACCCACTTTAAATTTTTAAATACAACATACATACTAAAGTACATGTCACTTCCACAAATTCAACACACTGGGTAATCAGCCTCCCCATGACATAGATCAAACAGCACAACCAGCCCCCAGAACTCACTATGCAACCCCCCAAATAATCGTTTTTCTGCCTTTTATCTCTATAGATTAGTTTTGCCTGCTTTTGAATTGTACATCAATGGAATCCCCTATCTGCTCTTTTATATCTGGCTTCTTTCACTCAACATGACTATGAGATTCTTCCATGTTGTTGCAAATGGTTGTAGTGTATGTATTCTCGCTACTGAATAATATTCCATTGTGTGAATATACACAGTTTGTTTACCATTCCAATATGTGGCTGTTAGGAAACAGTGCTGTGGCCAGCCTTTTAACTGTGCCTTCTGGTGCATATATGAGCACATTTCTCGTGGGTATACACCTAGGAGCGGAATTGCTGGGTCATCAAATATGCACATGTTCAGCCCTGTGGTGCTTTATAAATTTCTGAGTTAGTTGGCAACATTTAGAATTTGAGAGACTTAGCATAAAATAAGCTCTTTTTTCAAAATGTAAAGATGCCACAACATTGGACCCATATTCCACCTTTGTGAGTCTGGGGTTTGGGCTCCCCATTTTGCCACAACCCCCACCTGTCTGTCTTGCATCATCTGCCTGGCTCCTGGAGGCACCTTGACTTTAAGGCTCTCGATGGTAAATGATCCAAGTGTGCTTTTCCTTTCAATCCATAAAAATTACTGAGCTGCCTTGGTTTCCCCAATGAGTTCATGTTAAATGACCCCCCGGGGCCCAAGGACTGTGATCAGGTCACTCCCGTGGAGTCTGTGGCCTTGGCCACTAACCAAATCTCCCTGAAGGGATGTGGTTAAGTCTTAAAACACTAAAGGCAGGGCAGGGTCCACAACGCTGTTTGTCTAGCACCTTCCATGTGATTCCTTCTGTCTATTCGGCTTCATTCCCATCCTCCCCAGCACCCCCCAAACCACTGCCTTCTTCACGCCCATATCACCTTCAGCCAGGTCTGATAACTCATCTCTTCCTTCAAGGCTGGCTCCTCCTCTGCCCTGGCACCAGGATGCCTTTTAATTTAACTTTGAAAATAGTTTTGAATCAATACATGCCCCAGTTTTTTTAAAATTAAACAATATAAAATGATAGAGAAAAGGAAATTTCCCTCTCCCTCTTACCTCTTCCCAAACTCCTCAGTTTCCCTCCCCAGAGGCAACCACAGTTTCTAGTTTTTTACGTTTTTCAGAAATGAATATTTCATGCACCTCCCCCCGCCACACACACACACACACATACACACACACATACCTCCCGCCTATTTTTACACAAACCAGCTCATTCAATGTGATCTGTTCTGCTCCTTGCACTTCAGGCATCTTGCTGGCCCTTCCTCATCAGTATGTAGAGACTCCCTGCTCCTTTTTCATAGCTGCAGTTTTCTCTCTCCTTTATGACCAGCCTTTATTCAACCATATTTCAGCCATTTCCAGTCTGCTGCTATCACAAACAATGCTGCAATTAACATCTTTATACATATGTCTGTGCACACGCACAAGCATGCCTGCAGGATCAATTCCTAGCCATGTGATTGTGAACCAGGGGGCGTCTGCCTATCGTTTGTGGATCAATAGTGCCAAATTGCCCTTTGAAAGGGTTGTGCCAATTGACACCGCCTCCAGCAGTGTCTGAACGGGCTAAAGTGAGCTCTGGAAAACGCATACCTGGTCACATCACTCCTGACTCCAAACACCCATTGCCAACCTCGGCTGCATGTTAGAATCACCTGGGGAAATTTCAAAGCAATCCTATGTGTGGGTCCCCAAACCCCAAACCTAATTTCATTGATCTAAATGTGGCCCAGTCATTAGAGTTTTTTTAAAAAAACAGCTCCCAGGGTGATGCTAGAAGGTTCCAGGGTGGAGAACTACAGCTTTAATCACCAGTGGCTCTCCCAGACCAGTGTAAAGTCCACCGTTCTTAGCAAGGTAGAGAAGCCCATCATTTTTTATTTCCATCTGCATCTCTGCTCCTTGCTTCACGTACCCACTACTCACACACCAAGGTTTACCCAGGGTCCCGCCTTGGGGAGCATTGCCCTGGCTTCCCTCGTGTGCAGTAATATATGGAGCTGCCTGGCACAGGCTTGCAAGAGCCAATCGCTAGCATCTCTTCCCTGCTCAGCATTCGGGGTGTTATGTTGTTAGCATGAAACTGGTTGTGGTAGGAGTATTTACACCACAGTAATTGGCAAACACTACAATCAGGGCTTTTTTTCTTCCCCAGAAAGCCCATTGTTGTCATTTAACAGCGCACCATCATTTACTGCCTCCTCTACTCACTCACAGCACCCTGGGATCTACTCCAGCTCTTCTCATCTCCATTACCAGGAGACTTGAGCTCCTAGAATAATAAATGACAGTGGCCAAAACCGGTTTGGCTCAGTGGATAGAACGTCGGCCTGCAGACTGAAGGGTCCCAGGTTCGATTCCGGTCAAGGGCATGTACCTTGGTTGCGGGCACATCCCCAGTAGGGGGTGTGCAGGAGGCAGCTGATCGATGTTTCTCTATCATCGATGTTTCTAACTCTCTATCCCTCTCCCTTCCTCTCTGTAAAAAAATCAATAAAATAAAATAAAAAGTCTCTCAATAAAGGTTTAAAAATAAATAAATGACAGTGATGATGAAAATAGTAATTTATTTTATTTTATTTTTTAAAATAGTAATTTCTAATTGAGCATTTACCAGGTGCCAGGCACTGAAATCAGTGCTTTCCACACATTAACTCATTTACTCCTTACAAATAAGGACTATCATTACTCCATTGTTCCTGAGGCAAACAGAGGAAGGGTGACTTGCCCAAGGTCACACAGCCAGTGAGCAATAGCCACAGCAGAGTGGATGCGCAATACATGTCTGTTGGATGCATGGATGGATCCCAACTTCTAGAAGCAGGTGTTGAAGGCCTGACTATATATACAAGGCAGGGCTTTCTCCTCAACAAATTGCAAGCACCTCTGATGGTTGATGTGTGACCTGCCTGTCCCACACCCAGTCATAACTTGTATTGCTGCCATAATAAATATCACAGATTAGTTTAAAACAGCACAAATTTATTTTTTTACAGTTCTGGAGACTAAAATGGATCTCACTGGGCTAAAAAATGTCCAAATCTTAATCTCTGGGACCTGCAAATATTACTGACATGGCAAAAGGAACTTTGCAGATGTGATTAAATTAAGGATTTTACCATTCAGAGATTATCCTGGATTGTCCAGTGGGCTCAATGTAATCACAAGGGTTCTTATAAGAGAGAGGCAAGAGGGTCAGAGAAGGAGAGGCGAGGACAGAAGCAGAAGTTAGAGGAATGCAGCCACAAGCCAAAGAATGCAAGCGGCCCCTAAAAGCTGGCAATGGATTCTGCCCTAGAGCCTCCATAAGAGGAATGCAGCCTTTACAACACTTTGATTTTAGCCCCTTAAGACCCATTTTGGACTCCTGACCTCCAGAACTGCAATACGATACATCTGTGTGATTTGTTACAACAGCCTTAGGAAACTCATACATGGTCACTGTGGCCCGGCCCTTTATCAGAAATGCATGGCAAGCAGCAGTCCTTCAGAAGAGAGCAAGGATGGGCTGGCCTGGGCTGGCCTGGGCTGGCCTGTATCCCGGACTCCCAGGATGCTGGAAAGGGCCAGAGGCTGGGCTCCTTTCCCTGATTAGATGAGGTCAAGTGCAGACAAAAGGAACACAAGAAGGCAGTGGCCTTAAGCTTAAAGGTGACTGGAACTTTACCAAACCCCGTGGAAGGACTCAGTGAATGCTTGGGTCAGGGGCTGGACCCCAGGCTAAAGTCCAAGGTCCTATAGCTGGGCAAAGTGACAGTGCTAATAGAAGGCATTGGGACTGGGGAAAGAGCACTGGACTGTGAGTCCTACCTGAGCCTGGCCCTGCCATTGACTGGCCAGGAGAGCTCAGACAATTCTCCACACTCCTCTGGGTCTCAGTTCCTCAGTGAGTTATCAGGGGCTTAAAACACTTTTTTTTTTTTTTAAGCAGACTCCTTTCTTCAAACAAAACCTTTCTTGTGTGACTTAAATTTGTTATAATGAATATTCATAATAACAGCAAGCAATTAATCTGGACTTGCTTCATCCCAGACACTCTTCTAAGCACCTTATAAATACAAATTGATTTGAATGTTTAATACTCATAACAAATCAATAGGTACATTCTATCATCTTCATTTCACAAATGAGGGAATTGAGACACAGAAAGGTTAAGGAATTTGCTGAAGGTCACCCAGCCGGGGCGTGGTGAATTCTTGATTTGAGCCCATGCACTCCAGATCCAAAGAGGAGGGGGACAGGTTGGGGGAGATTTAGCCAGAGGTCAAGTCGAGATAAACAGTAAGGAGCTGAGAAACGTGGGAGGACAGAGAGGGAGTGGGGAACAGCATGAGCTGGAAAGATCATTTTGGAGTCTGGTCGCTGTTTTCACAGCTGTGGGTGCTGAGAAAAACGGGGAGTCAGGGGGAGGAGGAAGAGCGGCTCCCTTCCTAACAGGTGCGCTGGGGTCTCTGGATGGGCTGAATGCAGAGCCTGGGCCACAGCATTTACTAAAATGTGTTGGGTTACACTGATGGACCTGCTATGGGAAACTGGCCAGCGTGGAGCCGACATAGGGAGGCAGGGAGGCTCGCGCCTGCGTCCTCCCTTCTGTCATCCTCCATCCCAGTTCCTCCATCATTGTTGCAGAGCCCTCGGGTTTCAAGGAACCACTGCCCAAGACCAGCTCCATTCCATCAGCTTCTCTGATCGCGTGTGGGTCTGTCCCCATAGCCCAGGTCACAGGTTGCCCAGTGAGGCCAGCAGCTCCTGTGACCCTCTCCAGGAGGCCGTGGCAGGCTCAAGCTCAGCCTTTCCTCCCGGATCCTTGCATCAGAACGCGAAGTCTCTTTAAGTACAGATTCCAACCGGCAAGGTGACCCTGAGCAGGCCTTTTCCCTAGGCCTCCAGGCCTTGTCCGCAAAGCAAAGCCAATCATGATAACTTACCTTTGGAAGCCAAGAGTCTGGGCCTCAGAACCTCTTAAGAAAATTAAGAAGAGCCACTGTACAGGGAGCACCTACATGAGAAGATGGTTTTGGCCATTTCATCCATCACTTCTCTTCACTGTCCTCACTTGACCAGTGAGAAAACTGAGGCCCAGAAAAGTACAGTGACAGACCAAGGACACACAGCAAAGTAGTGCAGAGCCGAGGCCAGGACCCAGACCCTAGAGACCATTCCTCTTCCTCCTCCCCACGAGCACACCCGCCAAACCCACAGAGGGGCCTGCTCCGTGCTTCTGCGTGACCCTCCCCAAACCCCTCTCATTCTCATATTTTTTTTTGCAAACAAGAAAATGAGGCTCAGAGGTATTCAGTCACCTGCCCAAGGTCACCCAGCCATTCACGTTGGAGCCAGGGATACAGGTGTATGTGATGCCAGACTCACACCGCTTCCCGGTCCATCATGCATCCTCCTGAACTCCCAGCGGTGGGAGGCTGGGCTTCTCTGTCCCAGACCCGGGCTGGTTCAAAGCAGCAAAAAGTTCCTCCTGCAGCTTCTAGCTGAGCACCTGCCCATCAGCAGAAACCCCCCCCCCCCCGCCCCCGGAACCCCCAAGGAGCCTCCAGGGTGCCAGGGACAGGTAGCCGCAGATGTCTCAGCCCCAAGTTGTCCTCTGCTCCCTCCGAGTTACGCTCCTCCTTGGAGGGGAGGGAGGACAGCTCTCCTAGCTTTCCAGGCGGTTGGCAGAGCAGCGGCTGCTGCTGCTCCAGCTCCAGCCTGCTGCCTGGCTGATGAAGAGATTATTCCTAAGCCCTTCCCATTCTCCACCCCCGCCCCCCGCCCCTTGCAGGACCACACTGGCTGTCTGTCCGGTGGGACCCGGAGTGCAGAGCCCGCCGCTGAAGCAGGACAGCCGGACCAGCTCCCCCACAGCATGAACCCCTCAGACTTTTACCTCTCCCGGGGAGAGGGGCTCCTGTGTCCTCTTAAAATCCCCACCCCACACCCCCAGGGTTGTTCTGCAGCTGCTGGAGAGAGAGATGCAGAATGAACGGACTCCGGGTTTCTGGACGAGACAAGGGAAGAAGGTTGGAAACTAAACTCTGCCAGAAACTGCCGTGCTTGGGATTTTTCTTTTCTTTCCCTTCATTTCCACCACGAGCCTGTCTCTTCCCGGGACATGGAGACATGGGCTCCTCTTGCTGGGCAGAGAAACAGCTGGGAACCGGCTCCCTGAGACAGGAGGGTGAGTTAAACTTTGGGGGAAGAAGTTATTGCTTGCTGCAGGGGTGGGCGTTGACGGGACATTGAAACATCCTTGGCCAGAGTGCTGTGCGAGTGACCACCTTTCCCGGGCTCTGGAAGGAGCTCTGTGTGCCGGCTGTGTCGGGGAGCAGTGGATTGCAAAGTTGGGGTTGTGCCGTGAATGCAGAAAGTGCAGTTTTGGGGGTTCTAGAAAGAGCCCCAGGTTGAGAGGTAGAGTCCTGGGCTGGGTTTGGATTCGTTGTGTGACCTTGGATGAGTCACTTCAGCTCTCTGGGGCTTGGTTTTTGCAACAGGAAAAGGAAAGCACTTGGGAAGGGCTCCCTGGATTTCAGAATACTCTTCTCTCTGCAGGCTGCTCATCTTCCTCTGGCCATACGTTGTAAACGAAGTAATGCATGCAGAATAGCCTAATGTGGTGTGGGGAGCAAGTGTGAAATGCATAGGCTGTGATTCAACTCTTCGCCGTCCGCCGGGATCCAACTGGCTCTGAAATGGAGAGGAACTTTTATTTCCATTCAGCGGCCGAGTGTTTCTCTTGATTGGAGTGCATCTTGGAATGTAAGGTTATAGATGCAATGAAAAGCATAGGAAACGGTTGCAGGATGCTGAGGATCACTATTATGGGGGTGATTTTTACAAAGGCATGGGCTAAATCTAAAACTCTATTCTAAATCAAGTGCCCCACATAGGTCTGAAATGGAGAGAGCATTAGAGGCCCCTCATTTTGCAGATGACAAGACCGAGGCCCAGAGAGGGGGAGTAACTGGCTCAAGGTCACACACAGGAGTAGCTGAGATAAGCACCCAACCTACATGGAGGAGCACCATCATGGAGTGTCCAGTCCTCCAAACGAGGAGGCAGGCAAGAGGGACAAGGTGACATCGTAGAGCTTCCCCTGAGAGTCAGATGCCACGTTAACCACGGTCACATTCCTTCTTCCATACACCCTTCTGTGCCTCTGTTTCTTTGTATATAAAATGGAAATAGTAATGTCGACCTCATGGGGTTGTTGAGATGGGTTAATAGAGGGAAGCATGTACAAGGTGCCTGGCTTCTCCGAAGCCTCTGGAACTGTTCTTAATATACACTTCCTGTATATCATTGCATGTAACCCTCATCGTGCCCCATGAGGTGGGCACTCAACCTTCCCTGGCTGCGTAGACGAAGCCAAGGGCTTAGAGTGCCTGAGTAGTCCACCTGTGGTGGCCGTCCACCAGGGGTCAGAACCTGGCAGTGAACTTGAGAACCTCTTACACACTTAAGCTCTGTTTTTACCAACTGCACCTTGCAAGGCTGATGCAAGTTTTGTCATGGAATGGGCGATGCTAAGATCAGAGAGGTTAAGGCACATGCCCGGGACCACACAGCCTAGAAGTGGCACAGTCCTGACTTGTCCAGCTCAGGACCCAGCTCCTCAAGTCCCAGTCGGTGTAATGTGTACTCCAGGGAGATTTTTTTTCTGAAAGATACATATATGCTCCACCAGGAGGGGATGGCATTGTCTCCCTTTGTTCACAGAAAGATCCCCAGTGAGCCCAACAAATCTGTGTTAGATGGCAGATGAAAAGAATGAAAAAATGCAGATACAGTGGCAGGAAAGTAAGCCTGAGACAATGTCTGTACCAACTAGGGCTCTGCCTGGTGACTGATTTCTCTCGCCTTCTTGCTCTTGCCCCTTTGGGTGCCAGGACATCTCCAGCGATGCCCATCACTTCCAGAGTCCGGGGCCTGCATCCCCGACACCGTCGCTCCAGCTCCTGCAGCCCTTTGAGCCAGCTCTTGCCTGGCTCCGCGGAGCCCCCGTCCATCAAGGGCCTGTACTACCGCAGGGCCCGGAAGGTGGGCGCGCTGGACGCCTCCCCCACGGCGGACCTCAAGAAGGAGATCCTGGTGAACGTGGGGGGCAGGCGGTATGTGCTCCCCTGGAGCACGCTGGACGAGTTTCCCCTGAGCCGCCTGAGCAAGCTCAAGTTCTGCCGGAATCAGGAGGAGATCGCGCAGCTCTGCGACGACTACGACGAGGACAACCAGGAGTTCTTCTTCGACAGGAGCCCCAGCGCCTTCGGGATGATCGTGAGCTTCCTGGCGGCCGGCAAGCTGGCCCTCCTGCGGGAGATGTGCGTGCTGTCCTTCCAGGAGGAGCTGGCCTACTGGGGCATCGAGGAGGCCAACCTGGAGAAGTGCTGCCTGCGGAAGCTGCTCAAGACGCTGGAGGAGCTGGCCGAGCTGCGCCGGGAGGAGGCGTCCCTGCAGCGCCAGCGGGAGGCGTGCGGCCCCGCCGTGGACACCTCGCGCTGCGGGCTCTGCATGAACTGGCTGCGGGAGATGGTGGAAAACCCGCAGTCGGGGCTGCCCGGGAAGGTCTTTGCCTGTCTGTCCATCCTCTTCGTGGCCACCACGGCCGTCAGCCTGTGTGTCAGCACCATGCCCGACATGAGGGCCGAGGAGGACAAGGTGAGTGGCTTCTGACCAGGGTCCCTTTCTCCTTCAGGCCCGGGGCCCACGAGACATGGGGCTCATGAAAACGTTTTAATGTCTCTGAAAATAAGGGGGGAAGTGACTATTATCCAGCAGGGATATATTCGTGTTTAGACCAGCGCGGTTGTAAAAGAGAACCTTTCAGGTATTTTTTGGAGGAAGAGGCCCACGAAGGCCACGGTACCTTGGGCCACGGAAGTCATGAGGTGGCCCTGCTTCTGATAGTGAACCCTGGACATGGACAAAGCCACCCCGGTTCTCACGGCTCCTGACTCTGTGACCGCTAGCAAACAGCTTCATTTCTCCCAGCCTCGGTTTCCTTCTCCGTAAAATGGGTAACATTTCTGTGAAGTTTTACACATTCTGGGCTCTCATGGACTTATTGAGCAGCTATTCTGTGCCACGTACTATGCCAGGCCACACACCCCTGCCTTCCCGAGCCATCATTCAGTGGGCATCCCAACTGCATTTTCAGGTGAAGAAACGGAGGCACAGGGCACTTAGCTTGCTCAGAGTTGCAGAGTAAATATGCCAATGGCGGTAGAGCTAGTCCGCCCTCAGTCTCCCTGCTTGGTACTTCACTCCCGCGCTCTCAGTCACTCTTGCTGAGTGGGGAACTGGGAGATGAGCTAACGTTTGGGTCTGCCCCAGGAGGCCAGGGCAAAAAACTCTCTTGCCTACTCCTGCACTCTCTTTCCAGGAGCCACAGGGATTCCAAGCCCCCCAGGGGGTCAGATGGTCTGAGAAATGAGATAAGAATCTAACGTGTTGCTGGGAAGGTATTGGCGAGCTTCAAACTGAGGTCTGGGTTGATTCCTAATTTAAAATGTTGCTCCTGCCCAGCTCTATACTCCTCCATGGCTCCCCATCACCCTAACTTACAGAGCTTACATTATAGTAGATGGAGGAAATACAGACATAAGACAGTGCACCCTATATATGACTCACAACTGTAATTAGTCGATGTGACTTCCCTTCCCTTAAAGATATATTCCATGGCAATATGGTAGGGTCAGAGAACTTTCCAGAGAGAGAGGACTTAGATGGAGAACCAGCCGGTTCCTCGCACAGAGGAGGCTCTCAGCAATTACTTGTTTAATAAAATGTATCTTATTCAACTTAGACATGTTTAGTCCTAAAGAAAACTAACCAAAATGTTCGACTTTCTAACAGCTCCCCGTCCCCCTCCCCCCAACAGGGGACTATAGCTCCAATCGTAGGCATTTTTTCATTCTTCAGCACGGTATCATGTGATTTAAGATCCTGCCCGTTCACAGAACACTGCCGTGAGAGATCGGGACAAGATAACTGGCCTTTGTCCCCCATTCCCAGAGGGTGCCCTTGATCCCAGTAGCGGAGGAGGGCCCCTGGATTTCCACCAGCCGGTTCCTCTTCGGGGGTGCCAGGGCGCCAGGATTTAGACGGTGCAGGGGGACAAGGTCTTTTCAACGCCCACTGCTCTGAACATCACCCAGGCTGTGAACCCAAGCTTAGTTTAATGGAAACTCGGAAAATCAAATGAGAGGTGGGCGAGAGGCCGCAGCCCCAGGCAGCCCCGAGTCGGAGCGGGGCAATCAGGCTGCCATTTCTGCTCCTGGTTACAGGGTGTCACCTTGGGAAGCCGCCTTGCCGTGTGCTGCCCCCAGAGAGGCTGGGAGGCGCGGCCCTCCAAAGAAGTGTGCCTGTTTCCCTGCTTTGATAATAATAACCATGTAGAGAGCCGGAACGCCGAGGACGGGGCTCTTATGTTCTTACATTTACATAAAAAGATGATGTTCTCTCCCTGCCACACATTCCTGGCTTTTCATTTTTGCCACCAAGGATGTCAGTCTGAACGCCTGGTGAGCTGAGGGCGGTGCTGGCCATGCTGGCAGGCTGCTTCTGGGGACAGGCTGTGCAGGGAGGCCCGGGGCCCCAGCGGTCCCCAGGGGCCCCAGCACCGCCCGCTCAGATGAATTAATGCCACCTGGCTATGACCCACAGGACCCCCCATCAGACTCTAAAGAAGCAGAACGCTGGGTTGGATGGAGAGTTAGAAGACACCCGAAGAAAGCAGTCTGCCTCTTCCCTTCTCTTCTAACTTCTCGCAGCAACGTCCCTTAGAGAAAACTCCGCAGTTGGGGTAAAACGGTCTGTGCCCCAAATTGCAAAAGGAGGAGGGAGGAGGCAGGATAGACAGAAAGGACCAAGCCGAGTGCCTAAGCACCTCTGGGAGCATTCAGGCCTTGCTGGGTTCCCCCGGGGAGCTCATCTCTGAGGGGATGAAAGAACGATGCTTGTTAGTCACCCCTCATGAGGCTGGCCTTTGACAGAACAAACTGAGTCCTGGCGGCAGCTTTGGAAAGTGGATACGTGGCTGCCCCCATTTTACAGGTGAGGAAACTGAGGCTCGGGGAAGTTTGATCACTTTCTGAAGGTCACAGTATGTAGCAGAACCGGACTTGCATCGCCTCTGCTTGGCTCTAAAACCGGCTTCCACCGCTGGGCCACGCTGCCTGTAGTCCGGATCCTTGGCCTCCGTAGCACGTAGCGTTTCGGAGGCAGCCAGACCTTGGGAAGTGCTTCTCTGTCTGGTGTGATGGTTCAGACCACAGACACTCTGGGATTGAATCTTAGCCCCGCCCCTTTACGACCTCATTGACCCCAGAAAAGTCAACCTTGTTGAGCCTCAGTTTCCACATCTGTAAAATGGGGATGTGATTAGCCCTTTCCTCAAGGGGTGACGGTGAGTTATTTGTGTAAGCAGTTGGAACGATGCTGACACATAAGAAGTGGTCAATAAAAGGTAGCTGTCATCATCATTATTCACTTATTCAGTACTAGTTAATAGGAAATCACAAGTTTTATTGATTTTTAGAGAGAGAGGAAAGGAGAGGGAGAGAGAGAGAAACATCGACCAGCTGCCTCCTGCACATCCCCCACTGGGGGATCAAACCTGCAATCGAGGCATGTGACCTAACCAGGAATCGACCTCTTGGTTCATGGGTCGGCAATGCTCAACCACGGGCCAGGCAAAATTAAGCATCTGAAAGTGAACAATTAATACAGTGGCAATTAAGTACAGTCACAATGTTGTGCAATCAAATTCCAAAAGAAACCCCTGTACCCATTAGGCAGTCACTCCCCATCCCTCTACCCCACCCCCACCACACCCCCAGCCCCGGCAACCACCAATCTGCTTTCTGTCTCCATGGATTTCCCTATTCCAGACATTTCATTTACATGGAATCATGTAATCCGTGGCCTTTTGTGTCTGGCTTCATTCACTTAGCATAATATGTAGCATGTCGGTACCTCACTCCTTTTTGTAGCTGAATAATACTTCACTGTTACGTCACGATTTGCTTATCCATCCATTTGGTGATGAATGCTGCAGCTTCCCCGGTTCTCTGCTTCCCTCTGCCCATGACCTCTGCAAAGACTGTCAACTCTGTCATTCACTTAGCGCCCTTCCACATGGCCTCAGCCCTCGCCGGGCAGGTCTGCAGGTCAGAGCACCCTCCCTCCCTCTGGGGGAGCTGAAGGTCACTGTCAGCTGCAGTCGAACACTCATTCCTCCTCTCTCCACCTCTTTCTTCCTCTGTGCTGTTCCTGAGACATCCCAACAGCTGCAGACAGAGAGTATCTCATCATGGAAAGGAGCCAGGTCTCTGTTTTGCTAGTCCTGGGTTCACATCCCAGCTGGGCCGCGCCCTGGCTCTGCCCTTGGACGAGTCCCTCTGTTTCTCTGTGCCTGTGTTTCCTCACCTGTCAGAGTGGATAACAATAACACCTACTCAGAGGGTGGCGATAGGATTGCACCATCCTATTTATCATGTGCTGGCACAGAGCGAACCCCACTGTTCTTGCCCACCGTTTGGGACTCAGCTCACACCCCTTCCACCTGCTCATTTGCTTTGCTCATCAACTTCTCTCCCAGCTCCACGGAACCCAAATGGCGGCGGCCAAGTCAGCGGCCAGGTGACTCAAATATCTTCTGTTTCCAGTGCCCATTGCCATCCTTCATGCAATCGTGGATCTTCCCTGAGGGCCTACTCAGTGCTGGGGACACAGTGTGCTGGGGTGCGCAGTGGTGACAGGCACAAACCTGCTCTCTCTACCTGCCTGGCAGCCTTTGCTCATTTCTCCTCCCACCTTGGATCTGCTCCTGTGCCCGAGGTCTGCTTGGTGCACACACCGGATTGCAGCTGCGCACAGTGCCCTGGGTCCCAGGTCTCAGGTGGGGCTTAGGGTGGGACCCCGGGGGCTCTGCTTCTCACTGGCCCTCACATCCTGCGCTGTGGCTCAGGCCTCTCGCTAAGGTACAGGGCCGGGGAAGGAGGCACAGAGATGTTTTAAAAGACCAGGTGGAGCCAGGACCGGTTTGGCTCAGTGGATAGAGCGTCGGCCTGTGGACTGAAAGGTCCCGGGTTCGATTCTGGTCAGGGGCATGTACCTTGGTTGCGGGCAATCCCCAGTAGGGGGTGTGCAGGAGGCAGCTGATCGATGCTTCTCTCTCATCGATGTTTCTAACTCTCTATCCCTCTTTCTTCCTCTCTGTAAAAAATCAATAAAATATATTTTTTAAAAAAAAGACCAGGTGGAACTACTGGGGACCCAGTGAACCTGCAGCAGGCTGCCCAGAGGCACAGGTGGGGGAAATCACGGGCAGAAGGAGGGAGGGCGGCAGGGAGGGCGGCCTGAGCTGAAGAGGAGGGACCAGCACTGATCTGAAGAGGAGGGAGAAGTGGCTGAATCTGGCCATGTTCCCAAGGGCAGCTGAGAGACTGCTGCAGGGTCAGAGAGGGCCGGTTCTAGAGGTTCCTTCTGGGAGGGGTTCCGGGCCCAGTTCTTGACTTTGGAGCCTTCCCCTCACCCTCTGTCTCTCACAGCGATGCCTGCCGGTCCCATTGGGAATATGGCCAGCGCCCTCCTCCTGTGGGTGCAGCTCGACTTTGGGGCTGCAATTAATAAAAAGCCTCGCGCTGGAGCCAGCGTCTCCTCCCCAGCTCCACAACAATCGCAGCTCTCTGTCTTCTCCCCGTTGAGTGTCTCCGTTTTCTGGACGGGGCCCACCTTTCCTGAGTCTGTAGTTCACGCTGCTCCTCCTGCCTGGTCATGCTCCCCCCTCGGTGCCCAGTTCCTAGTCCCCATCTGCTTAGCTCCACACACTCCCAGAGCCCCTTCCCAGGGTTGGGGAGTGGGGGCAGCTGGGAGGAGGGAATACAGGGGATGGGGAGGACCTGGGGAGGGGGTTTTTGGCTCAAGGCAAAGGGAGAGTAAGGAGAGTGTTCTGGAAGGCTTGTAAAGGAGGCAAGCGATGGCAAAGAGGAAGGGAGAGGAATGAATCAGCACAGCCAGACCCAGAAAAGTGTCAAAGGAATCAGCCCAGACTTGAGGCCAGGGCCGGAGGCAAAGAGGGGGCGGTGATCACGGGCAGGAAGGAGGGAGGTCTGAGCTGCGGAAGAAGCTGTGGGACCAGCACTGAGCTAAAGAGGAGGTGAGAACTGCCTGGATCTGGCCGTGCTCCCAAGGGGAGCTGGCAGGCATCGCCATGAGAGGCAGAGGGCGAGGGGGAAGCTCCAAGGTCAAGAATTCAGCCCGGGTCCCTCCCAGATGGAACTTCTAGAACCGGCCCTCACTGATCCTGTGGCAGTCTGCCGGGCAGCCTGCCCAGATGGACCCCAGGGACAGTGGCTTTGCCCTCAGAAAGCCCTGCCCACCCTCTGACCCGGAGTCCTTCAGCGCAGCTCGACTCTGGAGCCAAGAAATCGGGGCAAGGCTGAGGGACCCCTGCCTACTGCCTCCTCACCCAGGCCTGACCCTGGTTTCTTTTTTAAGTTAAATTCGCATCCTACAACATTCATCCTTTTAAAGTGCCATCAGAGGGTTTTAGTGTACAGTTGTGCAATCGTCACCGCTATCTCATTTCAGAACATTTTCATCATCCCAAAAAGGAACTCTACACGCACCAGCTATTTCCCATCCTCCCACCCCCCAGGCCCAGGCCACCACAACCATACTTTTTGTCTCCATGGATTTGCCTTTTCTGGACGTTTCCTATGAATAGGACCATACAATCAATATCTGGCCTTTTGTGTCTGGCTTCTTACACTGAGCATAAGGGTTTCAAGGTTCATCCAAGTTAAAGCATGATCAGTACTTCATCCATTTTTATGGCTGAACTAGAGGCCCGGTGCATGGATGACACCAAATGTTGTTTATTCATTCTTCAGTTGATGGGCGTTTAGGTTGTTTCCACTTTGGGGTTGTTATGAATAATGCTGCGATGGATGTTCGTGTACAAGTTTTGGTGTGGATGCCTCTTTTCAATTCCTTCAAGTATATACCTGGGAGTGGAATTGCTGGGCCAGATAGCAAATGCATGCTTAACCTTTTGAGGAACCACCAGTCTGTTTTCCACAGCAGCTGTACCATTTTACATTCCCACCAGCAATGTTTGGGGTTCTCATTTCTCCATCCTCTCCAATACTTGTTATATTTTGTCTTTAGAATCCTAGCCATCCTCATGAGTGCGGAGTGGTAGGTATCTCATTGTAGTTTTGATTTCTGACCCAGTTTGGGTTTTATTAAACTTTTCATGATGGAAAATTTTAGGCATTTGCAGAGTAAACCGAATAATATAATGCACCCAAGTATCAATAACTCAGCTTCCACAATTGTCCACAGCTGCCATTCTTTTCTTTTTTAAAAAAAAAATGTTTTTATTGATTTCAGAGAGAGTAAGAGAGAGGGAAAGAGAGAAACATCAGTGATGAGAGAGAATCATTGATTGGCACGCCCTCTACTGGGGACCAGGCCTGCAACCTGGGCATGTGCCCTGACTGGGAATCTAACTGACCTCCTGGTGCATAAGTTGATGTTCTACCACTGAGCCACACTGAACCAGCAACACATCTCCACCCTTGTTCTCTTTCTTTCCATCCCCCCCCACTCCCAGTTGCTTATTATCATTCATGTTATTATTTTACAGTCTTATAAGTAAAATGCATATGCATTAAAATGCACAATGTATTTAGCTGTACAACTTAACAATTCAATAGCCCCATCGCCCCAGAAAATTCTCTCATGTCCCTTTACAGTCAATCGCTACCCACCCAGAGGCAGCTACTGTTTGGGTGATGTTGCCCACCCTAGATGAGTTTTGCCTGTCCTTGAACTTCACGTAAATGGAGGTATACATCTGGCTTGTCTTGCCCGACATCCTGTCTGTGAGATTCGCCCACGTGGTTGCATTGCTCACACCTCCAGCCTTCTCAGGCGGACTCACGCTCTCCTTCACTGCGTGAGGGAAGCAGAGCACTCCTCACTCCTGCTGGTGGCAAGACCCCCCCAGAGGGTGACCAGCCATTTTGGTTTGCCAAGGACTGAGGGGGTTCTGGTGACCTAGGACTTTCCGTGCTCAAATCCAGAAAGTTCTGGGCAATCCAGGATGAGTTGTTCGCCTCACCTCCAAAAGACAACCAGAGCCCTGGCCGGTGTGGCTCAGTTGGTTGGGTGTCGTCCCATACCCTGAAAGGTTGCCAGTTCCACTCCTGGTCAGGGCACACGCCTGGGTTTCGGGCTCAATCCCTGGAGGCAGCCGATTGATGTTTTGCTCTCACATCGATGTTTCTCTCTCTCCCTCTCCCTCCCTCTCTAAAATCAATTAAAATATTTATTGTAAAAAAACAAAAACAAAACAACCCACAATGGAAACTTCCTCAGAGAGAAAAAAAGTAACATTTTTTCCCTTTCTCCCTCTCCCTCCCTCCCTTTCTAAAAATCAATTAAAATATTTATTATAAAGAAAAACCCACACACACAGTGGAAACTTCCTCAGAGAGAAAAAAGTAACATTTTTTCCCCCTTTCTATTTTTCTTCCAATATTGACTGGCCTGGGAATAATTTCCTGAGCTGGAGCCCCACAAATCCCTGCTGCCCCTCCGCTGGCTGCTAACCGGGCGTTTCTCTGGGACCAGGGCTGGGAGGTTGGTTTAAGGATGCGGAGCAGAGCGGCAATGCAGGGGGTGACTGGGCAGAGCAAGCACTTGCTGCAGTGCGGGGAGGTGGCCAGCACAGCAGGGCCAGGCCGCGGGAAGGAAGTGGCTGGTGCGTGCCTTGAATATCCAAACGCCAGCACAGGGCAGAGAGAGGACCCACAGAGCCTTCTCAGGAGTCACCTTCCTGAGCTTTGGGTCACTGGCCTGGAACACTTAGTTATTCCCAGCTGCCGCAGGCTCTTAAGCCAGAAGGAAAAATCCCAGACTGTCAGTGACGGAAGAGGCCTTGTAGGGAGAAACTGGCCCGGAGTCTGAAAAACATCCAGGTGCCTCTGAGTCAACAGTGGGTTTTGCCAAAATTCAGCTTCCTGGACCCCAACCCAGGGTTTGGCTTTTGTGATGGGGCCCTAAGAATCTGCATTTATAACAAGCACCCTGGGGATTCTGATGCATGGGGTTCTAATTCAGCTTTGATAGATACTGCTTCTGTTCCAACCTCTTCGTTGGAAACTGGAGCACAGAGAGGGGCAGTGACTGCTGTTTGGTCACACAGCAAATTTGTAGCAGGATTGATGAATCAGGATCCTTAAACTCCTGTGCCCTCCAGGATCCTAAAGAAACTGGGCAGTCATGGCAAAGGCCTCCCAATATGTTGGAGAATGTCCTCAGGTTCCCGTAGAATCCAGCAATAGGAGGAGGATATGGCTACCTTAAACTGACCAGTCAGGCTATGTCTGTGCCCAGTCACTCATCTCATAAAGGTAGTATAGTGTGTCTGCAGGTGCCACAGCCTGCTACCTGCTTTACACGCATCATTTCCATTCATCACAACTTCTGGAGCAGAGAACAGTAAGTCCAGAGGGACTAAATGACATGCCCGAGTAAGCGGAAGTGAGGGATTTGAACCTGGTCACAGACACTCTGGATCCCACACCCTCAACAGCATTCCCACCACCTCCCACCCCTTCAGTAGACCAGGTACAAGTGAAGAGAAAGTTGCCCAGCCTTGGACAGGCAGACAAAGAGCGGAACAGACCAGCCTGTTTTTCTTTCTCCAGCGGCCAGACATAAAGGACATTTCAATTTAGTTGTCCTGTGGGCCCAGGCACTGGAAATAATTTCTTTTTCCACTTCAGAGCTTTTTAGTCCAAATAAAACTGTGGTTGTCAACATTTTGCTTTTCACTCAGGCAACTGGCTTTGTCATTCGTTTACTCATCCATCATAAGTATATATAATTTAGAGTCAGGTTCTCAACTCTGGCTTCACATTAGAATCATCTATGGGGCTACTGGAAAATTCTACTGCTCAGGCTCAAACCTAGACCAATTACAGAATCTCTGAGGTCCCAGCCCAGACGTCAGGATTCTTTTCAAAGCTCCCCAGGTGATTCTGCTCTGCAGCCTAGGTTAGGAACCACTGCACGGGACCAAATTTAATGTGCGTACAAATCACTCCGGGGTCTTGTTAAAATGCAGATTCTGATTCCTCAGGGATGGAGAAGGGCCCACAATTCTGTGTTTCTAATGAGCTCCCAGGGGAGGGGATGTTTCTGGTTAGAGGACCACACTTGGAGTAGCAGGGGGGCTGGTGGGACTCTGTTAGAAGCCAAAGGTAGGGAGTGTGAATGGCCCACCAATGAAGCCACAACAGCCCCCACCTAGCTGGGATCTCTAGACAATTGTGTGAACAGTTGCAATCCATGTCACCAGGGTGGTTCTAGGGACACGGGAGTCCTCTCTGCCCCATACCCCCAACCCCCCAGAAACAACATCTGCTTCCCTAGTACTTTACCCCACCCAGAGACTAGCTCAGGGCCTGGCACAAGGTGAACCCTTTAGACAGTTTTGTTGGATGAATGAATGAGGGATGACAGGCAAAGGAGTTACAAAATAGAGTGTACGGGCTAAGAGACCATCTACTATGTAAGGGAGTCATTTCACTGCTCAGAACCATGTCCTGGGCCATAAAATGAGGTTGTGCTGCCTGCTCACAGCATCATTGTGGGGCTTAAGGGACAGCACTTGTGCACAAGAGGGGCTTATACAGGGAAAGGTGAAGGTTGGCTGCTATAACAAAGAGGCCCCAAGATGGAATGGCTTTAAACAAAATAGAAGTTGATTTCTCTCACAAAGAGGGATCGAGGTGAGTGGGCAGCTCTCATTCGGAGACCCAGATTTCTTTTTGCCAGCCCTGGTACTCCATCCTCCGTGGGGCAATGGTCCAATCTACTGGTTCCAAGCTAGGTTGCAGGGCCAAATGGGTTGTCCTGGCTCACAGGCAGAAAGCATGTTCAGGAATTCACACCAACATATTAAGTTCTGGAACCAGAGGTGGCATGCCTCACTTCTGTTCACATCCCACAGGTGGGGACTTACTTCTTTGGCAACACCTAGCTGCAAGGGAGATTGGAAAGATAGTCTCTGGTCCAGCTGAGCAGCCATGCACCCAGCCGCAACTTGATAACTATGTAAAAAGAGGGCTTTGGTGGACAACTAAGAGTCTACAGCACAGCTCAATCAAGATAAACAGATACTATCTTACCTAATAATAGACAAACATGTAAATTGACCATACCTCCGCTATGCCCACAGCCAATCAGAGTGAGTATGCCAATTAACCCAACAAAGATGGCAGGTTAATTTGCATATGCAGGCACTGAGCGGCCGGGAGGGGCAGGATGCCTTCTATGAGGGGGAGAGGTGGGAGGAGCGGAGGGAGCTACAGGAGCGGTGCTCTGGTCAGAAGCGAGGACTTGCTGGCTCCCAAGCGGCTGGGAGTGAAGCCAGGGAAGGAAGGCCTATTCTTGCATGAATGTCGTGCAACGGGCCTCTAGTATAGAATAAAGTCCTAGCTGGTTTGGCTCAGTGGATAGAGCATTGACCTACGGACTGAAGACTCCTGGGTTTGATTCCGGTCAAGGGCATGCACCTCAGTTGCAGGCTCCTCCCTGGCCCAGGCCCTGGTCGGGGCTCGTTCAGGAGGTAACCAATTGATGTGCTTCTCTCACATCAATGTTTCTCTGTCTTTCCCTCTCTCTTCCACTCTCTCTAAAAAGCAGTGGAGCCGAAACCGGTTTGGCTCAGTGGATAGAGCGTCGGTCTGCGGACTCAAGAGTCCCAGGTTCGATTCCGGTCAAGGGCATGTACCTTGGTTGCGGGCACATCCCCAGTAGGGGGTGTGCAAGAGGCAGCTGATCGATGTTTCTCTCTCATCGATGTTTCTAACTCTCTATCCCTCTCTCTTCCTCTCTGTAAAAAATCAATAAAAATATATTTTTTTAAAAAAGCAGTGGAAAAATACCTTTGGGTAGGATTAACAACAACAATAACAAAAGAGAATAAAGAGAGAGTACATAGTACATATAGAATATATTTAATATGTAGAATCTATATGTGGAACCGATATCTATATCAACATTCAACATATCAATATTCCATATATATCTATGTATATTGCTGTCCATATAGATATATGGAATCGCCTTTCGGCGTGGTCATTTCCCCCATGTCCGGTGCTGTTGCGGTCCGCTCTACCCTGCGTTCTGTCGCTTCTCCAGGGGGAGTGCTCTCAGAAGTGCTACTACATTTTCATCGTGGAGACCATCTGTGTGGCGTGGTTTTCCCTGGAGTTCTGTCTGCGGTTTGTCCAGGCCCGCAACAAGTGCCAGTTCTTCCAAGGGCCCTTGAACATCATCGACATCCTGGCCCTCTCCCCCTACTACGTGTCCCTGGTGGTGTCCGAGGAGCCCCGGGAGGACGACGAGCGGCCCGGCGGGAGCTTCTACCTGGAGAAGGTGGGGCTGCTGCTGCGCGTGCTGCGGGCGCTGCGCATCCTCTACGTGATGCGCCTGGCCCGCCACTCGCTGGGGCTGCAGACGCTGGGCCTCACCGTGCGCCGCTGCACGCGCGAGTTCGGCCTGCTCCTCCTTTTCCTCTGCGTGGCCATCACCCTCTTCTCCCCTCTGGTCTACGTGGCCGAGAACGAGTCCGGGCGGGTCCTGGAGTTCACCAGCATCCCGGCCTCCTACTGGTGGGCCATCATCTCCATGACGACGGTAGGCTACGGAGACATGGTCCCGCGCAGCGTGCCGGGCCAGATGGTGGCCCTCAGCAGCATCCTGAGTGGGATCCTCATCATGGCCTTCCCAGCCACGTCCATCTTCCACACCTTCTCGCACTCCTACTTGGAGCTCAAGAAGGAGCAAGAGCAGCTGCAGGCCCGCCTCCGCCACCTGCAAAATGCCGCCACAGCCAGCGAGCGCGAACTCCTGAGTGACGTGGACGACCTGATCCTGGAGGGACCCACCTCCCCCATCAAATACATTTAGCTCCAAACCCCCATGAACACGCCAGGACTTCAATCCAGGACTTCATTCCGTGGGCCTCGGCTGACATGGGCCGGAAGCAGCCATAGACCATATGGTGGTACGTTTCCAGAGCTCGGGGGCAGCTCCTGAAGCTAAGAGGGGCTCAAGGCCAAAATTGGGGTGGTTGTGATTCCTGAGCCTCCTGGCCACCACGATCCAGGCTGACCTTATCCAGGTCACTTGTCTTTCCTCCTCTCCCTACCCCTCCCTCAGCACATCTAGTTTTGCTAGGTTAAGTCAGTCTATATTCTCATTTCCTTCCCTAGCAGTCTCCAGTATCCCACGCTGGGTTCCAGACTCCTGTGAACTGAGCCTACAGAGCTCCATCCATCCATCCCCAAAGACCCTCTTTCCTGGGCCACCCCAGCACCAGGAACTGAAGTGGAGAGTCCAGTCACTGCAAACCAGTTCTTCCGCTCATGGCTACCAATGGTTTCCTAGTGTAGCCACCTTCCCCCGGCTCTGGAAGCTCTTATCCAAGAGGACAGACTGGCCTCTTTGAGTTAATGGCACCGTGGCTGCAAGCCTGCCATCCTTCCTGAGTTGCCTGGGACCTGGGCAGGAGTGCCACTTGTCAGCACAGCAGGACCTCCTTGGCCAACTGGACTCCTGGTGGGACATTCTCCAACTATCCAGTCCTTGGCCTCAAAGGCGAACTCTTGTAGGGCTCTGCATTGTCCCTCGAGAGGTCTGTTCCTGCTGCTGGTTCCTCCAGCACTGTGGGACCTAGGTTCTCCACCCTCCGCTAAGCCACCATGGACACAGCGTGGAAACAAGGGCAGCCTTAGGATCTGCCCCTTGCCGGCACCCTGGACCAAGCCCTTGATGCCAGAGAACAGGCATCCTCAGCTTATATTTAAATGTATCTATTGATTTATCCATTCATTCACTAACAAATTTGGCCCTTTACATCCAGTTAGGAGGCAGATGTAGGACCAAGTCATTCGAGATAAAAGCAGTGCACGCTGAGTGAGACCAGAGAGGAAAGAGCAATGAATTCTGAGCATCGGGCTCACAGAGGTCCTTCACAGAGACACAGGAAGGGTTGAGTATGGAGGGATGTTGGGAGAAAACGCTGGAAAGGTGGGGTGGGGTGAGAAGGTGGTGGGCTGTGGGTGCTGTGCAGAGGATTTGGAAGTTTTGGTAATGGAAAGGAGATGTTGGAAATGCTGGAGGAAGAAGTGATGTGAGTGGACTGCAGGGGTGGATGAAGATGATCGAATGGGATGTGGGAAAACCAGTTTGGAACAGAGAACAATTGAGTAATTCAGGTGATATCAGAGGGCCCACCTCCTATGAGTTCTTCATGGTACAGGGGGATGAAAATCCTGGCATCTTGTCTATTGTTTCCCAGCAAAGCACACCTGGGAGAGATCTCAATGGCACCTCCCATGAGTGACTCGGCCACTTCTCGCTCCAGCTCTGCCTGTCACTGGGACTGGCTTCCACCCAGGCATCTCCATTTTCCTCTGTGCCACATACCAGGCTTTTTTTTTTTTTTTTCACCATACCAGTATCTTAACAAAAATGTGCAGGGACTGAAAGAAAAATAGGTGAGCTCATCACCAACATTACGAGGTTCTATAGTTTCTTAGTACACACCCAGTGGACATTATCTACTAAATTAGAAGTGGAAAATTGGAACCAATTGCTCGTATGTGGGGCTTAATTAAATGGTCTATTTTTTCTCCCAGCGATGTTCTGGGGGGGCTAGTCTAGCCTCATGGAGCAGACTTTCCTTCATGCTGATTGGATGTTGAAGGGATGACAAGCGAGTTGCTAGGTGGTCTCTTTACCCCTATTGGCTGCAAGGAGTCTGTGATTGCCAGAAGGGCTTGTTTTAACTGAGGCCAATGGGTGTGACTATAACCAAAGGGAGAAATTTGCCAGCTGTAGGCAAAGAGCAGATGGCCTTTTCTTCAAGCCATTTCATGTTGCATTGATACATCTCTAAGAGATAACTTTAAAATGTTTATTCAACATCTCTCTAGCCAGAGTTGAGCCTAAAGAGTGACTTGGGAATGGATGGGTTAATTCTTCAATGAAATGCAAGTGGGGCTCTACCCACTGACTCTATTTTGACGGCCTTTAGGACTTGAGAAATTGGTAACTGGAAGGCCTGTCAGAAGACAGTCTGAGCAGACAGTTTCCCTGAGAGGATCGGTGAACCTCTGGAGATGATGCATTTCAAGTGCACAGCTTTGAAATAGGGTCCATTGATTTAGTCATCTCCTCAAAGGAATCCATGATCCCACAAAAAGAATAAAAAAGTTCGTACGTAGATCATCTCTTGCATTTTAAGATGGAGAGACCAAGGCTCAGAGAGAAAAAGCCACCTGCCCGAGGCCACACAGCCAGTTCAATTAGTTAGTCCAAGTCCCCTGGTTCCCAGCGGGACACTCCTTGTAGTATATCATGCTGCAGCTCTGAGGCTCGTATGACACCGTACCCAAGCCCTCAAAGAAAATAGTCAAGACAAGATTATAACAACACTCTGCCATGCCTTCCTGAGCAGAGTAAATAAGGTTGTCTTGGGATATCTTGGGTACCAACTCTCCCCCTTCCTTCATTGTATAACGGTGGACCTGGAAATTTATTTCACTTCTTCTTCTTACTGATCCCATGAAAAGGGTGGATGAGGTGGTGGTTAAAGTCCCTCCCAGCATGGACAGTCCATGATTCTGGGAAGTACAGTTCATTGCAGCATTTTATACCATGGAGGGGCAGGTAAGAAACAAGGAGAAAGGTTAGGAAAAACAGACCATAGCCACTGACTATCCATAGACTTGCTCCCTTAGCAAAAATCAGTGAGTAGTTCTACTTTAAATAGTTCACTGACATCTCTGTAAAACAGCTGCCTGCCACGTTGCTACCCACCCACCTGAGCTCCTCACCCCCGCCTCCCCACCCCCCACCCCCGCCGCCCTATGCCCCTCAGCACCTGGCTACATGGCTGTTCCTGCCCCAGCTGCCTGCCCCTCTCACCAGCATTAAACTCCCTGCCTCATCCTCACACTGAAATGCTAATAATGGGCACCACTTATTGAATGATATTTAGGCACCGGGCAAGTGATTTTTTAAAAATATTTTTATTGATTTCAGAGAGGAAGGGAGAGGGAGACAGAGACAGAAACATCAATGATGAGAGAGACTCATTGCTCGGCTGCCTCCTGCACGCCCCCTACTGGGATCCAGCCTGCAATACGGGCATGTGCCCTGACAAGGAATTGAACTGTGACCTCGTTCATAACTTGACACTCAACCATGGACCCACACTGGCCAGGAAGGCAAGTGATTTTTTTAACATCTTATTTGGAAAAAGATGTTAAACTCACACACACAAAAATGTTGCAAGAACAAAAATAGTACATAGAACACTTGAATACACATCTTTTTAAAAGGTGTTGCCTCATTTGCTTTATCATTTTCTCTATTTTTTATTAGACACACAGGGCATGCTTTTGTGGACCATGTGAGAGTAAGTTGACTGCGTCATGCCCTTTGCTTTCAGAACTTTAGGACGTGGTAACTGAAGGCCTCTCAGACCACCCGTCCAAGGCTTCTCAGCTGAGAGTTCCCATGAGGTTCTGTGACCTCTGGAGATGACCTGCAACAAAGAATGTGTATGTGACGTTGTTTCAAAGTGCAGTGTCCAGAGATTTCATCGGATTCTCAAAGGAATGCATGATTCTCCCTCAGAATGAAGGATAGGAAGCTCTGAAGTAAACCAGGCCCTTCTTTATAAGATGGGGAGCCCAGGAAAGCCCGATCCTAAGGAGATTCTCTTGTAAAACGACGTGCAGTCATCCACGTCAGCGCATTTAACTTGGATGCAATAGTTTAATCTAATCTACTGTCTGTTCCAATGTTGTCAGCTTACCTAATAATATCCTCGCTAGCCTTTCCCCGGCAGGACAGGGTCCAGCGTAGGATTGGATATTGCATTTACGTGTCCTGTCTCTTTAGTCTCCTGTGATCTAAACCTGTCCCCCTTTCTTTGACGTAGATGACATTGAGCTTCTGGATGCATATACACCCTCCTTAGTAATAGAACTGCTCCGTGATTCCTCGTGCGTGGATCGAGACTGTGCATTCCCGGACAGGCGCTGCATTCGTGAGGTTGTGTCCCTCTCTGGGTATCACAACTGGGGACACCATGCTCTCTCCAGTGACAGATGAGCCCCTTATTTAGGAGGTAACCCCAGGAGACTCTGGCAGGGAGTGGAGAGCGAGAAAGGGAGGGAGAGCTGGCATTCCAATAAGAAACAAAATTAACTTCTGCTCCTGTGCAGGCCACACAGAACCTGACTGAAGGCCGGGTGTGTGCAGGTCAGTCACCTCGGGCAGCCTCTGTGAGAAGAGAGTGTCTGCCCGGAAGGTGAGCTAGTCCCTGAGACTCAGAGCAGGTGACCTCTTTCCACCTGCCACCAGGAGGGGACCCTGCCAGCTCAGGACCCTGCCTCATAGATTCTTAGAGCTAAGAGTACCGTTAGGGTCACCAGACCCAATCTGCCCATTTTACAGTTGTGGACACAGAGGCCCAGGGAGGGGACTTAATGTGGCAAGTCACACAGCCAGGGTCAAAGCCAGGACTCACCCAGCATTTGACATCTACCCCAGGGGCACCTCCAGGAACACAATGTCGGTTAAAAAGAGAATGAAACCAAGGACGCGGCAGGCTGTCTCCCGGGCCCTGTGGCTCCTCTGTTATCTGAAGCAACTTTGGCTGAGGCTGCACAGAGCCGGGCCCTGCCTCAGCGCAGCCTGCTCTAGAGGTCACATGGAGAATGTGTGACAGTCATTCACCTTTGCTGTAAGGGGGATGGAGCCAAGGAAAAGGGAACAAATTTGGGCGCCCTGAGCTAAAATTAGCCAATCTTGCTGTTCTGAAGGCTTCCCTGGTTCTCTGCCAACGACCAGCTTGAAATAAGATCCCCTGGAAAGTTCAGTTTCACCTGGCACCTTCCTAACTAATCTGCTGGAGAGCACCCCCTCTCCCCGACACCAAGAGAACATTAAACAATATTAAGAAGTGATGTTGTGGCCTCTCTGGTATATTGGGGCAGGTCTAATGGCAGGGCCTGCTGGGGCTGACCTTGGGATGTGGGAGGGGGTGAGAGGATCCCCCAAATGAGAGGTGGCAGGGGTCAGGGGTCTCCTATCCCAGGGCCACCGCCAAGTCAGAAGTCAGGAGGGGCAGTTGTTGGGTTCTGGGGCAGTATTTCTTAAGTGCCTGCCATGTGCCAGACCTTGTTCTAGCTCAGGGAGACAGTAGTTAGCAAGACAGATGCTAACTAGCTTGGCTGAGGCTGCACAGAGCCCAGCCCAGCCCTGCCCCTGGCGGTCTGCTCTAGATGTCACGGGGAGAATGGGCCACTGTCATGACTCACCTTTGCCGTGAGGGGCATGGGAGGAGGGAGATCCGCAGGCAGACCACAGAGAAGTCCAGAAGGAAATAAACAGGTAAGTCCTAGGAAGGAAGAGGGCAGCGTGGGAGTAGCCATACGTGGAAGCCGAATTTGAACAGGCTTCTGAGGTTGCAATGGATTTGCCAACATCTAGTTCCTCTTCCAGTCTCCCTGCAGGTAGGGGAGGCAGGGCCGAAGTTCTGGTCATGGGGATGTGGAAACACCCCTGCATGATCCTCTACACCAGTGGTTCTCAACCTTCCTAATGCCGCGAACCTTTAATACAGTTCCTCATGTTGTGGTGACCCCCAACCATAAAATTATTTTGGTTGCTACTTCATAACTGTAATTTTGCTACTGTTATGAATCGTAATGTAAATATCTGTGTTTTCCGATGGTCTCTCAACCTGCTAGCGACCCACAGGTTGAGAACCGCTGCTGTAGAGCCTAAGATCATCGGAAAACACAGATATTTACATTACGATTCGTAACAGTAGCAAAATTACAGTTATGAAGTAGCAACGAAAATAATTTTATGGTTGGGGGTCACCACAACATGAGGAACTGTATTAAAGGGTCGCGGCATTAGGAAGGTTGAGAACCACTGCTCTACACTCTCCCTCCTGCAAGTTGCATGCAGACTCAAGGAATACTCAAAGCCCAAAGGCAGGGCTAGTGAACCACATCCAGCCCGGTGCCTGGGTTGTAAGTGAAGTGTTCCTGAAACACAGCCAGGCCCACTCATGCGGATATTGCCTATGGAGCTTTTGGGCTGCACCGGTACAGCTGAGTCGTGCAACAGAGACTGTCACGGCCTTCAAGCTGGAGATACTTACTCTGGTGCTTTGCACAAGTTTGCCGGCCCAGCCCTAAGAGCAATGGAGCCACAACATGCAAGTAGCTGCATCCCGAACTTCCGCATGCTGATCACCTGCATCAGTGGATTGTACAAGCAAGAGAACCCTTCTCCTGTGTAAGCCACTGACACTGGGGGATTGTGTGTCACAGCAGTTGGTCCACCCCCCCACCTGCACCCCACAAAGTGCTCGTTTCCTGTAGAAGCTTCCAAAGTCCTTCTTGGGCCAGACATCCCCTGGCCACTAGCCCTGGTGGGATGAAAAGCCTGGCTCTCCCACCATCTTGGGGAGAGCCAATCTGTACCCAAAGTACAACAGCAAATCTCCATGGGGAAAACGTGCACCAAACCCATTACCAGCTCACCCAGAGCAGAGCCAACGTCCATGTGTGACGTCTTGTCAGCAGACACTTGCTCCAGGCAATGAGCTATTTTCTTTTCATGATGACCCAGAACCATCACTGTTCAGTCCTATAAACGTGTCTAAAAGTCACCAGCCTCCACCCCCAGCCCATTTCTACCTTCAGTGGCAGGGCCGGGGACACAGTAGGTGGGCAGTAAATGCAAGTGCCCCTCCCTTCCCAGGAAGGTTCCTTTCCCCTCATCTCACCAAGTGCCCCCCGCGTGCCAGCCACCATGTCAGTCCCAGGGCAAGGTGGTGAACAGCAAAGCTGACAGTTTCATCCACAAGGAGGCTGTGCCTGCCTGCCCATCAAACTTCTCAGATGCATACACAAACGCTCGCATTTAATTCCTGTGTCTGAGCTAAAGACACTGGGGTCTTTAGAAAGTGAAGTAACCAACTCCAGGCTCACCCTGGAGAGCACTAGGATAAGCCAGCAAGATAAATCTAGGGAGTCAGAGGGGGACACTGGGCAGGGTGAGGCTGCGGAAAGGGGATGGGGTGTCGAGGCTGTGATCCACTGGGCTGCCGGGTCCCACAGTGACAGCAGGGCATGCTGACGTTTTCCCAAATTCATTCTTCATTCACTCATCAACAAGTCTTTATTATGCTAGACACTTTTTCAGGCATGGGGGGTTAGGCAGGGAGCAAAACAGACAAGGAATAAAGGAATAGGCAGGGTAGGGGTGGGACTGCCAGAGTGAGGGGTTGCAATTTTGTCAAAGGTGGCCTGGAAGGCTTTTCTAAAGCCATGACATTTGAGTAAATCCTGAAAGAGTGAAGGGAGTGAGGCCTGTGGGTCTCTGGAGGAAATGCTTTGGGAAAGAAGGAAGAGCAAGTGCAAAGGTCCTGAGCAGGAATGTGGTCCTTTAACGGATGGTTTGGGGTACAACACATCTGGTGTAGGGGAATTGATGGAGTGAGAAGGAGGTGAGGTCAGGGACCAATAGGAGACAGAGGGCAGGGCTCCCTAACATGGTGCCAGACATGCAGCCTGTGTGGTGTCTGCTTGTGCTCCCCTCCTGGCTGTGTGGTGCTCCCTGCAGTGCCCGGTCCTTCCCGGCTCCATGTGGGAAAGCCCACTGACCACTGCTAACGCCATTCTCACCTCCGTCCTTTTGGTAATAGAACCCACCCAGATTGCAGCTAGGTTCCATTTCCCAGCCACTGCTGCAGCTAGGTGTGGTGTGTAACCAAGTGTGGACTGATGGGCACGTAAGCAGAGAGATGTGGGAACCTCTGGGTCATGTCCTTCGAGTGGAGGCCACCTTCTCTTGAGGTGAGGATGGTGGACAGTCATCCAAGGGCTGATCACCTCTGGACCATTGTGAAGAATAAATTCTAATGAAAGCCAGAGTATGTGGCTTTGTCACAGCATCTTAGCATGTACCCAATGTTGTTGTGTTTTTTTATTGGTTTATGGAGAGAAAGGGAGAGGGAGGGAAGGTGAGAGAAACATCCACATCAGAGCGAAACATTGATGGGCTGCCTCCTGCATGCCCCCCCCCCACTGGGGATCGAACATGCAACGCAGGCATGTGCCCTGACTGGGAATCAAACGGGCAACCTTTCAGTGTATGAGACAACACCCAACCAACTGAACCACACTGGCCAGTGTGTGTGTGTGTGTGTGTGTGTGTGTGTGTGTGTATTTTAGAGAAACATCCATTTGTTGTTCCACTTATTCATGCATTCATTGGTTGATTCTTGTATGTGCCCTGACAGGGGACTGAAACACAACCTGGGTGTATGGGGACAATGTTCTAACCAACTGAGCGGCTGGCCAGGGCATACCCAAAGGTTTTTTAAACTGTCATTTCACCACGGAACATGAAGCAGAGGGACAATTTACAGAGCAGACCTTCTCTCTCCAGACTCTCACTACGTTTTCCCTAGGTCTTACTGACTGCTTCTACAGGGCAGAGAAAAAAGGGCACAATAAAATGGAAATTTTCAAAATGTCTTCTAAAACTCGAATTTTAGAACAGGGTTACTCTTTTCTCCCTCTAACCCCCTCCTGTAAAGAGGAAATCCTATAAACCACTACTTTCCCATTCATCGCTTGTCTGCCATAGTCCTGTGTGCTCTCAGCTCCCATTCCCATTCATTGCTTGAAGACTGGCATAGTCCTGTGTGCTCTCAGACCCCACAGGAGGGGATGGGAGCTGAGAGCACACAGGACTATGGCAGTCACTGACTGAGGACTGCCAAGAGCCGGGAACAGTGCTGGGCCCACGGACCAGCTCATCTGTCCATAATGCTGTGGCTACGCATTTGTGACAGACTCACATTTGCCAGATGGGAAAACTGAGGCTGGGAAAGGTGGAGTGGTCCCTGGGGCTCCTGGGTAGACAATGCTGCTCAGCAGTGAAGACCACACACGGCAGAGGGACTGCATGGTGCAGCGGGTGCCCGGGGCCCAGGAGAGATCCCCAGGGCTCAGCGCTGCAGGGAACAGAACAGGGGAGTGCTGGCACAGGCTTCCTGGAGGAAGCAGCATTTGAGTTGTGCCCAGCCAGATTGCATCTCCTCTTGATTTAGATATGCCAGTGTTGGCAACACTTCACCCAGACAGGATCAGGCCAGGAGACACTAACAGACTCTCCACTTCAAAAGCGGTGCTCAGCATCACTCTGCAGGAGGAAATAAGCTGAGTCAAGGGAACTGAGCAAATACTGTGTAATGGGGACTGTCTGGGGAGGAAAGGAATGGACGGGCAGATTTATGCAAAGTGGGGACAAATATAACTTCCTTGGCAGAACACAGCAGAGTTTATGTCATTTTGAAAAACTTGTTTACCCAGTGATTATGTGATTAATGAATATCAAAAGGCTCATTGCATAAAAGTACAGTTTGAATGGCTGTTATATTTCTAGATTCAGTTGTAGTCACCCTTGCAGCACAAAAAGTAAATCAACTTAAATTATCTCCTGGGGAAAATAATGTGTAATAAATGAGCTAATCAATAGGTTTGGGAGTTTTAAAAATCCTCTCCATCCCTGAAAAACATAACCATAAGAAACATCATTTCAAGGTTGGCCTTAGAAGTTGTTTTAAACAGTAAATAGTAAATAGCTGTTCAAACAGAAAACCAGTGCTCACCTGGCTTTTGAGACCCTCCCTCCTGGTTCAAACTTCCCTCCCCCTGCTCCTCCTCCAGGCCTTTGCACATGCACACTCCCCAACACCCATCTTGCTCCTCCGGCCTGGACTCCCCTCTCCCGCCCTCCCACTGGCCACTTCCTCACCCGCTGCATCTCCCACCTCTGGTCAGGAAAGAGCAGAAGTGAGAACATCAAGGCTAGAAGGGAACTTTAGGAACCAGCATCCAGTTCTCATTTTACAAAAGAGGTTGGGGTTCTGTCCAAGGTCACAGAAGCAAACCCAGCAGCAGCCCAGGCAGTGATGGGACCAGGGCTGGAAGTAGATGCCTGCGTGGGAACTGCAGCCCCACCTGACCCGTGCTCTTCTGGAAGTCTCTGCTGCCCTGTGTCTCCTCAGCTGTGAAATGCAGCTACCCTGCAGAGTTGGTGGGAGGCTTTGCTTCTCAGAGCTGCCATACAAGGTCTCGCAATCTGGGTGCCTTCAAACAAGACATTTCTTTTTTTTTTTTAATTGAATTCATGTTTAATAATTACAGGCACCGTGCCCCCTCTTCCCCCTGCCCAGGCAGCAGCAGGGGTGGTGCAGGGGCTGGGGCATATGCCCCCAGCAGCGAGGACGGCAGTCCCAAGAGTGATTTTCAGAAAATAAAAAAGGACCCCAGGGGCAAGCAGTGGTGCCCCCCAAGACACACCAAATTTCAAGACTTTATATATAATATATCTCTGTGTCCCAGGGGGAGGAGAGGGACACCTGGCAGCATCCTGGAGGGGGGCCCCAGGCCAAACAAGACATTTCTTTTCCCACAGCTCTGGAGGCCAGAAGTCTGAAGTCAAAGTGCTGGAAGGGCTGGTGACGAGGAACAGCCATTCCATGCCTCTGCCCCAGCTTCCTGTGTCTCCAGGCATTCCTTGGCTTTGACAGCATCACTTCCATCTCCGCCTCCCGCTTCACATGGCCATGTGTCTGTGTGTCTCCTCTTCTAAGGGCCCCTGTCATTGGATTCAGGGCCCACCCTAATCCAGTATGACCTCACCTTAACCAATTACACCTGCAAAAACCTTGTTTCTCAGTCAGGTCACTTTTACAGGTTTCAAGTAAACACGAATTTGGGGGACACTCTTCACTCCAGTACACCCGCAGGGCTCCAGGCTCTACCCACTTGCAGAAACCCAGGGGACCTTAAGGGCAGGGACTAGGGCTGCTCTCTGCCCAGGGCCCCGCCTCCCCCGCTGACTGGGGACTAATTGCCCACACCATCCAGGCACCCTTCAACACGGGTGCTCATACCCACGAGGCTTGCTCCACCAGAGGCGGGGGGCCCAGGAGTAGGCACCTCCCTTCTCTAGCACTTGTCTCAGGTCAAGCCCTGGGGAAGGGAGGGAGGGGCAGCCTCCATCACACCTGAAGAGGATATGCTCCCACACCTCTGCCGACAGTCCGGACCACACAGCACAGCCTCAGCCTCCCAAGCACGCAGGCCGGAGGCAGGGGGAGCCACGGCCGAAAAGGCAGTTCTGTGAGGAGGAGATCCCATGGGCTTCTCTCTTCACAAGTAAAAGAAGGCTACCCCTCCCTCCAAAAGAGCCAACAACACATGGGAGGACCAGAAACAGCTTCTTTATTCAAGAAAGAGCTTCTTTATTCAAGGCCAAATCTGCAGCAGTCCCCACTGCTCCGCCCTACCAGGCAGGCCCCTCCCTCCAATCCCAACTTCACGCGGTGCACCCACCATTCTCCCCCAACCATCCCCCTCCCCCAGAAATAGCATTCCTCCAGTGGTGTCCAGCTCAGCTCAGGACCTCACCCCGGGGAAGTCTGTTTCAATTCCTGAATTTGCCCACCAATGGCTTTGAGGGCCAAGCCCCCAGGCCCTGCTGTTCCAGGAGGAGGGACAGCTGCTGGCGCGCTTCCTGGTAGGGCCCAGCCTAGGGTGGGAGATGAGAGCGGTGGAGAGAGGGTGCTTGTTAGGGGTGCAGGAGAAAGAGGGCTGGGGGGCAGGGAAGGAGCTGACCTTAGCCTCTTCATAGGTCTTCAAGGCCAGGAGGTGGGACTTGCCGAGAGCTTGGGCAGCCTGGCGGAAGGCCCGGAGAAAGGCTGCCTTGCAGAGGCGAGAGGGAGGCCCTCGGGCAGCACTGGGGGTGGAGAGAAAGGACGTGAGGTCAGAGGGGGGAAAGATGGACTGAACTAGCAGGTCTGCACCATGGCCCTCACGCCATCTTTCATGTGATGATAATCTCAGGGGTGTCAGGGGGTGGCACGGGGTGGGTGACAGAAGCCCCGCGTGGTCACACTGCTGTAAGAGGCTGCGCTGGGATTAGAACCCAACCTGTAACTAGATGCGTGCTCTTATCCCACAGCAGGGGGATGGGGATCCCTCCCCACCAGGCCTTTTCATCGCCCCCCTCCCCCCCACAGGCCCTTCTCACTCAGCTTTCACACGTCCGGTAGTCACATCCACAACCTCGACATCAGGGTCCCCCAGGCACCAGTTGAGGCTTAAGTCATGGCAGGTGTTGGAGGTGGGGTTCAAAGGAGCCACAGGGGGGCCCGCAAACAGGTGTAGCATGGTACGGGTGTAGGGAGGTGGCAGGCGTGACCCCGAGACCCTGTCCAGGTTGGGCCGGGTGTGGATGGCACTGCTCAGAGTTGGGGGGTCATGGCAGGGGTCAGCTGAGGAAGCAGAAGGCACAGACAGGGTCTGAGTCACCACCCTCCCCACCCAGAACCCACCTTCCACCTTCAGGCCCCTCAGGGTGCTCACCCAGGACTAGGCTGGTGGCATAGAGGGGAGGCAGGAAGTGGGCCAACAGGGCACCACCCACCCCCAGCACGGTCCAGCGTGACAGCTTGTCGCTGGCGGAGAGGCAGCCTACGTGGGTGTCCCGGACCGTGGGGGACAAGTAGCACACAGGCTTCAGCTCCCCTCGGATGTGGGCCTGCAGGCGGAAGGGGGCGCTGTGCAGCAGGCCGCTCTCAAAGGACCGTGATGGTGGCGTTGGCGGTGGGGGGAGGCTGCAGAGGCAGGGGAGGAAACAGGACGTTGGACACCACAGTCAGGACCGCTCTTCTGACCCCACCCAGCACTGCCCTTCCCAACCCATTACCCCAAGGGACCCCATGGGGGCTCCCACATACTAGATGTCGTGAGCAGCTCCCTTGGGGGTATTGCTGATGTAGAAGTGTATGAAGATCCTGGGCTTGAGGACAAAGGGGAACCCAGGCCCGGGCTGGGGGGTCAGCACAGACTGCTCCCTGCCCTTGGGACCACCCTGTGTCGCCAGCAAGAGCTGCCGATACAAGAATCTGGAAGAGACAGTAAAGGCGCAGCTGGGAGATGCCGCTCCTGACCGGGCCGCTGCAGGGTGTCCCCCTGGCCCATCCTTCACCTCAGCAGGGCCCGGCGGGCGATGACCAGGCCATGGCAGTCGTGGAGCTGCCGGCCTGAGAACTCCAGCCAGCCAGCGCAGCTGCTGCTGCCCGTGCCCAGTGCCACCAGCTTGTAGATCTCCTTGGTATGGCTCCTGGCACCCGGGACCTCTGCGAGAGGAGAAAGCAGAGACAGTCGGCCTAAGCAAGGCAAGGGCCCATGGGACCTGAGGTGGCGGGGGGAGGTTAAGGGAGGAACGGGAGGGGGGTGGCAGGGCAACCCCTACCTTTCTCCAGGATGACAGCAGCCACAGTCCCCTTACAGGCCCAGTATGGTGAGGTCTCATTCACCAGGCGGTCGAAGCCAGCGCTGACCACAGCTGCGCAGCGCTGCTCGTGGGTCAGGATGTTCTCTGCACACGGGGGAGAGGGCAGAGGTGGGGGCCCCACAGGCCATGCCCCTCCCCTCACCACAGGGGTCAGGTCAACAGGGGCCCACCTACCTACACTCAGGTCGCTGGGTGGTGAAGGCTTGCTGGGGGCCTTTGGGGACTCTGGAAGAGAGACAAGGGGATGGGTCGCCATGGGTGTCAGGGTCTGCCCTCTTCTCCTTTGTCCTTCAGGAAGCCAAGGGGCTCCATTGTTGGGTGGGGTCATCTTCCTGAAACCAATTCCTGGCTGCCCCTCTAGCAGGCCCTGCCCCCTGGATGGGCAGGCTTCAAAGGACATTAGTGCAAGGATCCGTTCACATGCCCCTCCCCAGCTCCCTACTGGCCTGATCCTAATGCCCAATGGCCTCTGCAGCAACCCAGCCTACCCACACACAGGGTTTCAGCCCCCACCCCCAGCCGGGGCTCAGTCACTCAGTCACTCAGTTACTGACCCCTTACCTGGGCCCTCCAGCTGGCTCTGGATGTAGTTGAGGGCAGAGAGAGCTGCCTGCTGCTTGGCCGCCTCCTTGTTGTTGGCAATGCCCACGGGGCAGGCCACCCCATCCAGTTCCGCACACACAGAGAAGGAGAAGCAGGGGTCTAGGGAAGGAGGCGGCTGTGAAGTGGTGCCCTGCACTTCATGTCTATCCTGGGCCCTTTCTGGGACACCTGCCCCACCTGAGCCGCAGCTCTGACATCAGACACCCTGGTGGCCAGCCGAGGAGACAGGCTGCCGACTCCTGCGTGCCTTGGTGTGATGGGCCATCATCACTCAGAGGATCCTCACAGCCCCTCTGAAACAAGTCTGTAAGACCCCGTTTTACGAAGGGCAGGCCGTGTGCCAGGACCCAAATCCAGGGCCGTGCTGCTCTCGGATGATGGCCTGAGCACAGAGCACCCGCTGCCTTTCTGCAGACACATGGCTCTAGTTTTCTTCTACATTTGAAAGTTTCAAGTAGCAAACCCTATCATTTCAGGTGTTACTTATGACACAAAAGAGACATGAAAATCCTAGAACTGGGATCACTTGGTTAAAGGGCATAAACGTATGTCAGTTCATGGTGGTTGCTGGTACTCGCTGCTAAACTGATTCCCAAAAGGACTGCTGTTTTAGAAGAGAACCCCATCTCAGCACTGCTCACTAGCCTCAGATTCACCTACTTTAAAAGGGCATCAGGCATGCAACTGGTAGATGCAGAAGGAAGGCTGGCATCAGAAAACCAACACACAGCAGCCAGCACAGTAGTAAACAAACCTGGCAACAATCATTATTAAAAACTAGAGACCCAGTGCATGATTGAATCATGCACGTGTAGGGGGGAAGCTGGGTGCCTGTCCGCTGGTGCACCAGGCCTTTCAGAAGCCTCCAGCATGGCAGAGGCTTCTGAAAGGCCTGGGGCCTGAGCGGACAGGCACCCAACTCCCCCGCTTTTGATGGTCCGCTGTGGGACGTGAGCTCACTGCCCCAGAGGCCCCTTCTGTGCCGCAGCACAGCCATGGTGCAGATGCTGAGCTCCAGCCGCCGCTGGCGACACGAGCTCAGCATACCGCCAGCCCAATCGGCCACCCCGGCCACCCTGAGTCCCGCCCCCCCGCGCCTCCTCCAATAGCGGGCATAGCGAAGGTACGGTCAATTTGCATATTTGTCTATTATTAGGTAGGATGAGGTGACAGTGTTATAGGGAATGAGATATTCAAATCATCTCCAGATACTGCCCCTCATACCCCACTCCCCTCACCCCCCATGACTGGTTAAGCACAAAGGGAAAGTGAAGACACCTGTTGGACACTACCCGAGTCAGGCCCTACCAGCTAACACTGCCAGTGGTAGAACAAACAGATCACAGGCCTCCTGATGGGATGTCCGGCCCATGCGCACCTGCCTACAATGTGTAGCTTCAACCCAATCCTGAGGAAAAAGACAAACCCAATTCTACAGAACAACTGGCCCAGACTCCTCAAAACATCAACGCCCTGAAGACAAAGAGACTGAGGAACTGTTTCAGATCAAAGGAGATTCAAGAGGCGTGACAGCTACATATGATAGTTCATGCTGGTTTGTGGGCGGGGGGGGGGGGGAGGCCATTTTTGGGACAAGTGGAAAAATCTGAATGGTAGTCAGGTAATGGTATTTTATCAACGTTAAATTTCTAGAGTTAGATCACTGTACTGTAGTTATAATGTCCTTATTCTTGGGAAATACATACTGTAGTATTTAGAGGGTGAATTAACTTTCAGATTGTTCAGAAAAAAATCAATGTGGATATTTCTATGTAAAGAAATATATAGAAAAGAGAGAAAGAGACATACACAAACAAAGGTAGAGAAGCTGGGTGAAGAGTTTACAGGAGTTCTTTTATACTATTCTTTGAAATTCTGTCAAAATAGAAAATAAAAATAACTGACTAAAAACCGTGCCTAAGCATGTAAACAATGGACAGGGGACCTTAAGCAGAAGGGAAGGGAAGGACTCAGGCTCTGAAAACAGGCTTCCTGGGTTCACACTGTGCCCTGCAGCTACAGCCTCTGGCCTGTCTGCCCACCTGTAGAATGGTGGTAACAGTACTGTACCGCCCTTACATAGTGTGAGGACTCAGTGAGTTAAGGTGCCTGGGCCACCATCCAGAACTCATGAATGTTAGCTATTATCATCTGTGTTGAATCTATCTTCTGTATTCTTGATGCTCTGGCAGTTGGACCCTTGATCCGATAGAGACCTCCCCTTCTAGGGCTACCAAATCCTAAAGATAGCAAATGACTCCCCTTCGAGCACACCTCTGATAGAGAAACTAACCAATCCAGACCTCACACCCCAACCATCAAACGCCTCCTCGAGCTAATAGTCCTCATTCTCTAAATCACCCAGGGCCAGACACCACACAACTAGGGACCACTAGAACCCGTAAACTTAGGGTCTCGCCTCCTTACTCAATCCTAAGCTTACTTAGCATACCTACATTGCCTCGACCATTCCTTCCAGAAAAACTCCAGTAAAGGCGCTGGGCCCTGCTCTTCCCTTCCCTCTTCTGCCTCCTGACCCATCCTGATCCCTTCCCACATAACCCTGTGTAGTGAGCTGTGCCTCGCATTTCCAGGATCTGTATTTACTTCTTTCATGACAATTATTTTCCTGTCTGCCATCCTACCATACCTGATTAAAACAAATCCCAGATACATTTTTAATACCTTATCTCTTTCTGAGCTGTTCATTTGGGGTTCTCTTAGTTTTACAAGAGGTTCCAACAGTTTGAGGAATGATTCTTTTGCTATCTCCTAAGAATGCACTGGCTTAAGGTTGGGAACCTGAACTTGGGAGCTGGCGTATTGTTCTGTGTGTCTGTTTGATTCAGGAGTAGGCGGATGCACTGAGGAAGAAAAAATGACGTAGTAATGATTATATCCCTATGCAGTGTTCCCATTACCAAGCTGTTTGATAACGTCTTTAAGTCAGGGGCTGGCCTCCAATGTATCTCCAATGCTGGAATGGCAACTGTAATTGCATGTAATTGGCCTTCAAAAAAAGTGTGCTCAAAGGCTAGGTAGCTTGAGGCACGTCCATTAACCTCCACAAGCTTCAGATGGGGATAATGTTCACCCTGCCGAGACCTGCCAGTTAGATGTTCAATGTAGCTGGTGGTCCTAGCACCATGCTGCTCACAGCCCTGTGTGTAGGTGGGAGGCGAGGGGTAGGGGATGGAGGGGATGGGGGTGGGGATCAGGGTTCGGTCTCAGGTCTCAGGCTCAGGCTCAAGGTTCCCCTTGCTTCATCTGGAGTTGGCCTCGGACGTGCTGCCCTCCCAGGCCACCGGGCCTCACCTGCCGTCTGGTCCTCTCGGAAGATCAGGGAGACTCCCAGGTTGGCCGCGTACTGTGTGAGCAAGGCCACGGCCTGGCCAGGCGGCAGGTCTTTGAGCTGCAGGCCCAGCTGTTGGGCCGCCTTCGCTAAGTCCCCAGCGAGCCCTGCAGGGGGGACAGAGACCCTCGGGAAACTTCCCATCTGTCCCCCCAAGTCTTCCGGTGCCTGAGCTGTCCCCAGCCCTCCGACTCCGGCCCTTCCTAAGGGCCCACCGACCCCCGCCGCGGAGGCCTGGGCCTGCCCACCCCCCTCATTGTCCTCCATGCTGGGGACAGGCGGCGGCTCCCAGGAGTCTTGGCCCCGGCTGGCGGAAGGACGCCTGGGGCTGATCTGCAACGAAGCTGCCAGGCGGAGCTTCCTGCGGCCCCCGTCATCAGCGCCTGGTGCGGTGCTGGCCGCGGAGGCCATGCCGGATGCGAGGACAGTGGGCCGATTTTGCCGCTCGCGCCCTTTTACACGACCCAGGCGCCACCCACGTGTGGGGCACGTGATGCAGCGTACAGTGCGCCTGCGCGGCGAGAGCCCCGCCTGCTGCTGGCCAATGAGAGCCCACAGAGCTGAGGCGGACAGTGCTCCCAGCTAGAGGCCTAGCCAGGCTCCTGGGCAGTCGTGGCCTGGATGTGGATTCCACTTCGGGACAGAGCTTGGGGCGGGGTCTGGGTGCACTCTGCTCTGGGGTGGTCCTGCCCCCCCCCCCCCAAGTCCAGTGTCCCACCTGGCTCCTGCGCAAGAATGTCCTGAAACCAAAGCCATCACAGCAGCCCGCCCCCGAGCCACTTAGCTGAGCCTGGAGGTCCTCGTCAGATAAATGAAGGTGTTCTCAATTGAAGCAGTCCTGGGGCATCTTTAGAATGTACATTTTTTAAAAATATATTTTTATTGATTTCAGAGAGGAAGGGAGAGGGATAGAGAGATAGAAACATCAATGATGAGAGAGAATCATTGATTGGCTGCCTCCTGCACACTCCTACTGGGGGGATCGAGTCCGCAATCCCAGCATGTGCCCTTGGCGGGAATCGAACCTGGGACCCTTTAGTCCACAGGCCGATGCTCTATCCACAGAGCCAAACCAGCTAGGGCTAGAATGTACATTTTTATGTTATTTTACTTTTATATATTTTTTATTGATTTCAGAGAGGAAGAGAGGAGAGAGACCAGCTGCCTCCCACACACGCCTTCCCCCCACCCCCCACCCGCCCCCCCATACCCCCTCCCCTCCCACCCCCCACCCCTGCCACTGGGGGTCAAGCCCGACCAACGGGGCATGTGCCCTTGATGGCAATCAAATCCAGGACCCTTCAGTCCGCAGGCTGCCGCTCTACCCACTGAGCCAAACTGGCTAGAGCTAGGATCTACATTTTTAAACTGTGACCTGTACGCCTTCCTGCAGCCAACCGTAAGTGCTCTCTAGCCAAAATTAAACATTTGGTACCCTACCCTTTTTTCCTTCCAAAGGGATTTTGAGTTGGCTTATAAAAATGCCATAGGCAGTAATCCTTTAAGATGAGGACTAGGGGTGAAGGAGAAATAACAAAAATAAGGTGAAATTAGGGATGAAGACAATTTACATATGGCCTGCTATGATGCAACACAATTGCTTGAAGGGAGCCGAAAATTTAACTGAGTCTTACAGGAGCTGGTGAATGGGGAAACAGTACTCGGTTCACAGTCTGTAAGACTTGTCGCCTTGTTGCTGAGGATTGCCACCTTTGGGACTGACAGTGCTAACAGGATTGTGGTGGTGTGGATACTGGGGGGTATGAGAAACAGTTCCTGGTGGAACCAGGAATGCCAGCCTGGGGAGAGCAGAGGTGGGGGGCTGGGTAGATTCAACCTCCTACAGTTCAGGGATTGGCACCAGGAAGAACAGTTCTGGTTTTGGGGTGGGGTTCAGAGTGAAGAATTAGGCCTAGGAGATAGGACACCACATCACAGCAGGTATTCAGAAATGGAATGATGGCTACCCGAAAAGATTTGAACAGTTTCCAAACCCAGAAATATCACCAACGGGAAATTGCATGAACAAATGGCGATATATTCATACAATGGCAGTAAATAAAATAAAATAAAAAGAAACAAAATACCATTGTGTGCCCGACTTGGGTAAATCTCATTGGCATGTTGAATGGGAAAAAAAGCCAGACTAAAAAGAGTAACTTCTGCATGATTGTATTTGTATTAATTTCTTGAAACAAAATTAATCTATAGTGATAAAAGTCAGAATTGAGGTCACTTCTTGAAGGGGCTATTGACTGGGACATGGCCCCAGGGAATTTTCTGTAGTAATGGAAATGCTCTCTGTCTTGATGGTTACATGGGTTTGTTATGTATGTAAAAACTCAGTGAGCTGTACACTTAAGACTTGTGCACTTTACTGGATGTTAAGTATACAGTGTATAAGTAACAAAAGGAGACATAACAGCTTGTTTAGAGAAAGAAAAGAAGGAGGAGAGGAAGAAATGGATTGGGCCTCCCAGTGCAGAAGCTGGATGGGTGTCTTAGAAGAATGGTAAGCAAAATACTGGTTCCTCAAAGATGTCCAGGACCTGATCTCCACAGCCTATAAAGGTTATATTTATGGTAAGGGGGAATTAAGCTTGCAGATGGAATTAAGGTTTCTAATAGGCTGAGTTTAAGATAAGGAAATTATCCTGAATTATCTGGGTAGGTCCAGTGTAATCACCAGGATCCTTAAATGGGGGAGAAGGAGACAGAAGAGTCCGAATCAGAGATGGCATCATGAAAAAGCCTCAACTGGCCATTGCTGGCTTTGAAGATGGATGGGGGCTATGAACCAAGGAATGCAGGCAGCTTGCAGAAGGAAAAGGCAAAAACAAAAAACAACAACAACAAAAAAACACAGATTCTACCCTGGAGCCTCCAGCAAGGAACACAGCTGTGCTGACACCTTGATGTTAGCCCAGTACAGTGGTCGGCAAACCGAGGCTCGCGAGCCACATGCGGCTAGCGAGCCGCGGTTTGCTGCTCTGTTGACTAATGAGTTTGCCGACCACTAGCCCAGTGAGACCCATTTCAGGCTTCTGACCTCCAGAACCTTACGATATTGTATTGTTTTAAGCCACTAAATTTGTGGTAATTTGTTACAGCAGCAAAGGGAAACTAATAAAAATAGCCTTCAATATTTTTGTATACATACCTGAAAATTTTTGAAAAACTATATGTCCAAAAATTTTTTAGTCAAAAGTTTAAATATCCTTCCACTACATTTTCACCAAAACCATGGAGATGCAGACTGAGCTTATTCCATTGGCTCCAAATGACTTCCCTACTTGTAAAGCCTGCTTCATAGGGTAGAAGGACAATCATTAAGATTCCTACTGAGTAATCCAGTGCCTGGCTCACAGTAGGTGCGTAGAAAGTGTTTTCTGAGTGAACTGATTTAATACTCACAAGAATCCTGAGGAATAGGAGGTTAGTTAAGCGGAGGTGGAATGGCCTTCACTATTGGGCCTTAAGATTAGGTATTTCTACTGCCCAGGGCACTGCTGGCACTCCCATTCCCCCTCCGCCCGGGAGGTGGCGCTCTGGGGCGCCCGTGAGGTCAGGCTGGGAGGCGGGACTTTCTGCCTCGCAGGGAGCTCTTCCGTCCCGGCCCGGAAGACCATTGAGCGCTGCTGTGGGTGTGATCCTGGGAGGGTTGCCCGAGCTACGGTGCTGCTTTTGGGCTCCTTTGTGTCACGAGGGTCGAGTGAGCGTCACGTGGAAGCCCATTTCCCAGACGGGCGCGGCGAAGTCGGGGCCACGTGAGTGCGCGCGCCGCGGGGACGGCAGGGAGAGGGGGGCCCCCGGAGAGCTCGGTCCCCTCTGCGGGGAGTCCACCGCCGGGGGCGGTGTGGCTTTGGGGCGAGTCCCCCGACCTCTGCCGAGTGGGTTATTAGCCGCTGGCTTTACCTCCTGCAGATGTAAAGCGTGGCAGGAGCCGGCAGGCTGCGCTGGCTGTGGAAATTCCGAGGCCTGGTGGTGGAGGAGGGGGAGAGGTGGGTTGGGAGGACGGGCCGAGTAGGGGTGTGAGGGGATGGACCGCCCGGGTCCCCGCACCCATCCCCTGCGACGGGCTCACTTTTTGCCGCGTCCCGCGTGGCAGTGATGCAGCCTTGGAGGTCCGAAGGGACCCGAGAGCCACGGTGAGGTTGGGAAGCGGGGCTGCCTTGTCTGGGGGCTTTTCTGAGGTCGCAGGCTCCACCGACGCCCTCAGACTGCCCGGGCTTGTTTGAAGCGGTTAGGCCCCTTGCTCCTCTCGTTCATTTATTCCTGGGTTTGTTCCTTCATCTTACTTGTGCGGGTGGTTACCATGTAGCAAGTACCAAGACACTGGGGATAAATAAGTCCCTTTCCCGTGGGGACTATTAGAGCAGCTTTTAATCAGACAGCTTCATCTTTAACTATGCAGTTGCCCATAGCCAGCGTGTTCTGGGGAAGCATGCAGGGTGTTGTGGGAGGATAGGGTTGGGGGAGCTGGGAGAGGCTTCCTGACTTGAAACCTAAGGGTGAGCGGGGTTTTGTAGGTGGGTAGGAAGGGCGCTGGCACTCATTGGAAGCAGATGGTGTGCCGAGAGGCCCTGTGGTGAAAAGAAGCCAGGTGAGGGAGAACCGAGAGGAGGTGGGGGTGACTGGAGCCCAGGAACTAGAGAGGAGCTAGAGACGTGGTGTGTGTGCTGGTTTATCAGGGGTGCAGCCATCTATCTCTGGGAGGCTTGGTTGCTCCTTAACTTGCCGTTGGTACAGTCAGTCCTATGGAAGCCAGTGTTTTTTCACAAGGACTCACTGCGCACCTCTTGGGTTCCTGCCACTGAATGACAGCAGCAACCCGACACCAGTCATTCAGGAATGAATCGGTAATTCAGGAATGAATCAGAGACGGATCTGGCCCTCAGGGAGCTTGCAGTCTAGTGGAAGGGATAAGACGTTACATATAAGCCACAGTTAGAGTGGGGCTGATATGCCAGAGAAACATATTCATTCATTTGACAAGTATTTACTGTGCCAGGTATTTTGCATGGTCACGAGGATTCGTGGGTGCACGGAGCTACATTGACAAAATGCAGTGGCAGTTCCAAGGGGAAAGATCTGTGCTTCCTAAGACCGCAAGGCTAGTGTTTGCTTTTGGACACACCAGAGGGTAGCGGGGCAGAACCTGGACTTTGAATTGGATGGGGCAGTGGTCGGCAAACTCATTAGTCAACAGAGCCAAGTATCAACAGTACAACGATTGACATTTCTTTTGAGAGCCAAGTTTTTTAAACTTAAACTTCTTCTAACGCCACTTCTTCAAAATAGACTCGCCCAGGCCGTGGTACTTTGTGGAAGAGCCACACTCAAGGGGCCAAAAAGCCTCATGTGGCTCACGAGCCGCGGTTTGCCGACCACTGGATAGGGGATCAAGCTGTTGGCCCCGGGCAAGTGGCTCTTTCCTGAGCCTCAGTTTCCTGAACTCCAAAATAGGGCAAATAGAAGAATAAAATATGTAGTGTCCTGTCTGGCAGACATTTGCAGTCAGTAAGGAAGCACTACTATTATTTTTTATGTTAATTAAAAAAAGAGGGATGATGTGGCTACTTATACTTCTAGAGCACTTTGTATTTAGCAAAGCTCTTTCACTAAGTTTATTTTTATTCAACACATAGTACATTTTCTGGAAGGAACTGTATTTGACAGAGAAATAAGTCTCAGTCCCTGGCTTTAGGGAACTTGAGTTAGTATTAAGAGTGTAGTGTGGAGGATGGGGTGTGGGTAGTCTACAAATATGTAATTAGAAAACCAACAGCGATGATAGAAGTTGACTTTATCCCCTACCACTCTTCTTGTTCGTTCAATGGCCTCCTAGTTATTTCTCAAACACTTTCTGCCCCAGGACGTTTGCACTTGCTATTCTGCCAGGAACCGTCTTCCTAGTTGAGGTTCTCCCTCATTTTGTTCAGGCTGTGCCAAATGCCGCCCTCTCGACAAGGCTTTTGCTAGCTACTGTGGCTAAATCCACATCCTTGGCCCATTGCTATCCCCTCCCTCATGGTTGGTTAGTTGGTTTTATTTTTTAAAGAATAGTTACTGATTTTTAGAGAGAGAGGAAGGGAGAGGGAGAGACGGAAAGAAACATCGATGATGTGAGAGCTGTCTCCTGCATGCCCCCTACCAGGGATTAAGCCCACAACCCAGGCATGTGCCCTTGACTAGGAATCATACTGGCAACCTTTTCACTCTCCCAGGAACCCTGGAGGCCGTCGGTCAGATTCAGGCCTTTGAGAAGGCCCGTGTCTTCCAGGATGGACTTCCCCAGCTCCCTCCGCCCCACGTTGTTTATGACGGGCCCCCTTGGTCTGAGCGATGTCCCTGATACGTCCTTCATGTGCAGCTGGAGAGATGCCCTGACCCTGCCAGAGTCCCTGCCCCAGAACTCCGAGGTGAGGAGGGGTGGAGAGCCCTGCGGCTCCAGGGTGGGTACCTTCACTTGGCCTCTGTTTTCTAGCATTTACACCAGTTGGCAGGAGTATAGAGTGGCATGTCTGCCAAGACACAGGCTGAGCCGGAATCCCCTCCTTTGGGGTCTATGGGATGACCTACCGTCTACAGAGGGCTTACCGAGCAGGAGCTGTTGGCTTGCTCTTTCCTACCTCTCCCCAGACTCTCCTTCCCCTATTTGCTCAACACATACTCATTGAACAGCTGCCACAATGTGCCACATACCTCATTAGGCCCTAGGAATCCAACATGAGTAAGTCGGATGTTATCCCTGCCCCAGTGCAACTTCAGGTTAGATGGAGGAAGAATAGACAAGTGAGCAGTCCACAGGACAAAATCATTACGAAGTGTGACAAAAGCTTTGAACGAAACCAAAAATATGCTGAGACAGCACAGTGGGGATGAAGTAGGGAGGGGAGGGGAGACCTTCTGGGACAGCAAGGGCACCAGCTCTTTCCCTGGAAGCCTAAACCACCTGGCTGCTACTTGGAGGCAGGCCAGCCAAGGCTTACTCCAAGCAGAAGCAAGTGGGTATGAAAATTAAGGGATGGTGGGGGTCTGGGGAGGGTATAGTGGGACTTCCTCGACAAGGAAGGGCTTAAGTCAGATAATAACACTTACTATCTGGTATCCTATTGCCAGATAATAAGTATTAAATTAAAACCACTAGCCAGCCTGACCAGTGTGGCTCAGTTGGTTGGGCATTGTCCCGTGCACCTAAAGGTTGCCGGTTTGATTCCCGGTCAAGGCTTGTCAACTCTTCCATCTCCTGTGTGTGTGAGCTGAGCCACCCCCAGCCCTGCAATGGGGAATGGGGTGGCCTGTGGGTGTCTGAACTAAGTCGATGAGATGTCCTCAGTGGAAATGAGAATCAGGTAGGATTCAGGTCAGCCAGTAAATGGTTCAGGGGGCGCCTTTGAGAGCCAGTGCAGCCTGGAGGTCAAAGGCACAGACTGTAGTCAGGCTTTCTGGGTTCAAACACAGCCCTTCTCTTTACTGGCTGTTGTCTGGGACAAGTGACAGCCTCCCTGTGCCTCCATTTCTTCATCAGTAAAGTGATGATGATCATTGTACCAACTCGGCAGGCTCCTTGTGAAGATTGTGTTAATAAGAGACAAGTGCTGGCGACAGTGCCTGTCCTGGGAGCGCACTCACTGCTATATTGTTGTCATGGTCGCGTTTCCACAGAATGGGGCGCCACACTTGGCCAAGGGTCTGCTCTGGGAGCCGGACACCCCTGGACCCCTTCCCTTGCTGCCTCCTGGTCCAGGTAAGGATGTTGGTCCTTGAGGGTCCTCTCCCAAGCTGCTCCCCTGTCGCTTCTGTCCTCCATTCCTCCCTCCTCCCTGAGCCTTCCCTCTCCCCGCTAATGCCCTCCACCCTTGGGTACCTCCAGTCACCTGGGACATGTGGCCCCACTTCTGGGCTCTTCCCAGTCCCCAGGACTGACCCCTTCCCCAACCTTACTCTTCTCTCAGATCCCTGGGACCCTGGCCTGACTGCCCAGGACCTGCTTTTCCGGGGAGGTCCCAAGTTCCGGAGACAGCCCCAGGCTGTGCTAGACGTTACTGAACAGGTGAGTGGCCCCACAGTGGACAGTGCTGTGTGGCTGGAGCTGTGCCTAATGACCTGGTGTCCTCTCCTCCCGCAGTTCAGCCGGTTCCTGTGGGACCATGGTGACATAGCCTTTGCCTCCCTGGGGAAACTGATGCTGAAGAATTTCAAACTGGAGGGAGCACGGGTGAGTAACCCTGGTCGGCCAGGAGAGGGGCTCCCATTTCACATCTCACATCAGGGTGAGCCCTAGGGTGCAAGCTTGACAAGGCCTTTCCATGCAGAGCTACTCTAAGAAGAAGACAGTGGTCAGTGTGAAGAGGATCCTCGAGGACCTCGGTGGACACCAGCCCTGGGGGCAAGTGGCTAGTGAGAAAGGATGGGGTGGGTAGACGTAGCTGGTGGTGAGGCTATGGAAGGTACTAGACATAGAGGGATCCAAGTTTCCATCACAGTTGCTCCCCACCCTGTGTAATCAGGAGCCATGATACTCATACAAAACTCCCAATTCCACTAGCCTAAGGGGATATGGGAATTTAAATTCATGGGCTGCAGGCATGGCTGCATCCAAAGTTTCAAATAATGTTTGAAACGGGGCTCTGTCTCTTTATTTTCTCATCCTCTTGCCTCCGCCTGGCTTAATTCCTAGGCGGTTTCCAAGTGCAGCAAGATGGCTTATGATTCCAAGGAAAGAGCCAGTGACTTTTCCCGAGGCATCATTAGACGTCCCAGGAAGGGTGTTGCTGGTTGGCTTGGGTGTTGTGCCCATCTGTGAGCCAATCGCTATGGCTGGGGTGATGGAGTACTCGAGTGGCCAGGGCACAGGAATAGGGTGGGTTGGTTCCTATAGGAAGAAATTCTCGGTAGATTAAAAATGTGTCTGCTGCACCTGACCTCTCTGGGGATGGTACCCAGTCCTCCTCATCACCGCTACAGCCTGATCCTCCTGCCATCCTCTTGTCCCCAGGTGTCCCTGGGCTTGCTTCAGCCACCGACAGCGCCGGTTCTCCATCCTCGGGGACCCAATCCTGGGCAAGTCAGTGTCGAACCTCCTGGGAGAACTGCTATATGAGGAGCTGGCGATGCGGTGGGAGCAGCTGCTCCTAGATGATGCTTTCACTGGAGGCGCATTGGCCTGGCTGCCCGGAAGGACACCCCGGGTCAGGCAGCTGGTCTACCCTGCAGGAGGTGCCTTGGACAAGCTGTGTATCCTTTCTTGCTGGGCAGGATCCCAGCCGGCTCCCTCTGATGGAGGAGGTGCTCTTGGCATGGTCCAGGGGAAGGGCAAGGAGTTGGGGGGGCCCTGCAGTGACCCAAGCTCATAGCACTTTCCTTAGCAAGAGGCCCAGATTTCCAAGAGGTCCGTCTGACCCCAGGCAGCGACCCTCGGATCCTTGGGAACCCTGGCCACATTCAGCTCCGGGGACCTGTCCGGCAGGCAGTGACCTGCACCGTGCAGGGAGAATGTAAGACCCTTAGCTACTTCCCTCCCCGCTGACCTGCTGCCTGACCCTGACCCTCTCCATCCCTCCTCAGCTCTGTTGGCTGTCCGTTCTGATTACCACTGTGCCCTGTGGAAGGTCAGCAGGCAGGGGCAGCCAGCCCCCCTCCAGGTGCTAAAGGTTGAGAAGGGGGCCACGGGGATCAACCTCAGGTAGGGAGCTGAATTGGGCTGTTGGCAAAGAGATAGGCATGGGAGAAGGGGGTGGCATAGCATTAATCACACTTATTCCCTGTAGCCCTCACCTGCCCGGGGAGTTGGTTGTCTGCAGCCGTTCGGGAGCCGTCTGTCTGTGGACACCCCACGACGGGTAATGCACTTTCCCCAGAAACCTTCCACCCCACACACAGCTCCCCCTGAACTGCAACCCATACTTCCCACACACTATATCCTGGACCCAGGGCCAGGTTGCCACGCATCTCCCAACCCCACCAGTCTATCCCCCCACCCATGTCTCCCCAAGGCTTCGGCAAATCTACAAGGATCCTGAGACCCTTGTGTTTCGGGACCCGTCTCCTTGGCGTTGGGCAGACTTCACCGCCCACCCTCGGGTTCTAACTGTGGGTGACCGCACTGGAGTGAAAATTATCGACACTCAGGTGAGGGCTGGGAGATTGTCACAGGCTCAGCAGTGGGATAGTGCAAATACATGGGGTGGGGGCTGGCAGGGGACCTCCCCCCGGGCATGAAAAGCAGCAGGGCCAGGGAATCCAATAGACTGGTCGTGCCGTAAGCCTCGGACTGTGGGAGGGCTGACCTGGCTTTCTCCCCAGGGCCCGCCAGGCTGTGGTTTGCTGCTTTTCCGTGTGGGTGCAGAAGCATCATGCCAGAAAGGGGAACGTGTCCTGCTAACCCAGTACCTGAGGGAGTGCGGCCCCGATTCTCTGCAGCCTACACTCCATCTCATTTGTACCCAGGTGAGTGCCACCTTCCCCCTCCTGTCCCTCGTGCACTGTCTCAGCCAGTTACTAGAGAGGGTCCTGGGACAACTAACTGCAGGTGAAGTAAGAATCACAAACCCTAATGAGTCTGTGGCTGAGACATGCTAACTGGCGGGTGGGTACAGCCTCCCGGGGGTGACATCTGGGCAGGGCTTTGAGGGGCCGGTGGAGATGGGCCAGGTGAGGAGGAAAGGCATGGAGTGGGGAGCAGTCTTTGCAAAGCTGGACAATTCCCCCTGTGCTCAGGAAAGGGGGAGGAGGTCCGGGGGTTCCTGAGGGTCTGGCCCCCACCACACTGCGTGCCCCCCCCCCCCCCCCCCCCCCCCACACACACACACACCCGGCGTTAGTAGGTGTGTCAAGCATGGGTTCCAGGGTCTGGTGAGTCAGGAGAAGGCTGGGTGAAAGTCAGGTGGTTTCTATGTGACGAGATTCCTCCACACCTCTCCTGAGATCCCTTCTCCCAGCTGTGCCATCAGGATGAAAGATGGTGCTGCCCACTTGGGAAATGCTCCTATGTGGGTCTGGGCACATGAAGGTGGAGAGGTGGTCAGGGCCAGACACAGTCCATGACCACTTGGGGGTTCGCACTCATCCTGAGAGCCACATGGAGCCACATCAGACCCTCTTTTCCATCTCAGTTATGTCCCTCTGTCTCGTTTCTGCTTGGGCCTCCAGTTCTCACTCTACCTGATGGATGAACGCCTCCCCTTGGTGCCCATGCTGAAGTGGGACCACAACCTCCCCTCGGCCCCCTTGCTGGCCCGGCTGCTGCCTCCACCCCGCCCTGGCTGCGCCCGGCCGCTGCTCCTCGGAGGCCAGGGCGGGCAGCTGCAGCTGCTGCACATCACAGGTGAGGTCCAGTGAGGGCAGGAGGGGCGTGGAAGATGGGCAGGGCTGGAGCCTGGACAGGACCTCAGCTGCCTGTCCTTCTTCCAGGGGAGGGGGCCTCCACGCCCCGGCTGGCAGGGCCCCCCCAGTCTCTCCCTTCCAGGAGCGACTCCCTCTCCGCATTCCCCCTGCTGGAGCCCAGGAGTCAGTGGCAGCTGCAGGAACGTCTACAAGCGCCAACCATAGGTGTGCTGGGCTGAGGGAGTGAGTCTGGGGGCTGCACCCCTGCCAGGCCTTGGAGTCACTGTCATTTCTGTCTTCAGGTCTGGCTGCCACCATCCTACCCTCTTCCCCCACACCAGTCCTGTCGCTCTTCCAACTCTCAGCGGCTGGAGATGTCTTCCACCAGCGCCTCCACCTCCGGGAAGACCCTGGGCCTCCCAGTGACCCCGGGCCCAACTGCCATGCCCCCACGGCTTCCTGGAGCCCCCAGGCCACTGCTTGCTGTCACAGGTGGCTGAAGGCCCTGCTGAAGGTGCCACCGGCTCCCCCTGTGTGGGCCGCACCCACCTTTTCCCACCGCCGTCTGCTGGGCTTCAAGGAGCAGCCGAAGGTTGAAGGGAAAGTGCTAGAGGGTCTCCGGGCGGCCATGGCCCAAGGGCGGCTCCTGCAGCAGAGGGACCTGGGCTCGCTTCCCACAGCAGAGCCACCGCCGGGCCCTAAGCCGGGCCCCAAGGATGAACTCAGTGAGCGATTGGAGGCAGCCTGGGAAGGCCCGGTGACTGCCTGGTGGGAGCAGCAGCAGGACAGGACCTCCAGGCCCGGGAGGCAGCTGAAGCGGCCCAAGCGTCGAATGCAGCTGTCCAATACCTTCTCCTCGCTCAGCGGCCACCTGGACCTCTCAGGTGCCACCAGCCCCCCTCACAGCCCAGACTGGATGTCCCCTGTGTCGAGGCCTCAGTCCCCAGTGACCTTGCCCTCCCAGGAGTTGACCCAGGATCTGTGGGCCCACGGCATCCCCTCAGAGCGGCAGCAGACCCTTCGGGACTATATGGCCAAGCTACCTCTTCAAGGGAACACCCCAGAAGGTGCCTCCGCATCCCTCTCCCAGACCTCCAGTACCCAGGCCACTCCCTCCACACAGCGGACCCTCCGGGACTGCACAGCTGAGCTGCCACCCCACAGGGACACCCCAGAAGGTGCCACTGTGCCCTCCTCCCAAACCTCCAGCATCTGGGCCACCCCCTCCAGGCAGCAGGTGCGCATCCTCTCTGGCTCTCAGCCACACCGGAAGAAGCCGCGTATGGGCTTCTGAGGGCCCAGGAAGCTGCACCCCACCTCTGGGGAGCCCCTGGTCCCAGACCAGCTGTGCCTTCTGTGACTGAAACTTTGGGAATGGAGAGGGAACAGTCTCAGGGTGCAGTCCTGCTTCCTGACTGCCACTGTGATGGGAGACATCCAAACGTGACTTGGAGCCAAGTAGGAGGAATAGGAACAACAAAACCAGTTTCTCCTTTTCCTGGGGACACTTCCAGAGCCGGGTTGACGGCCCCAGCGGTCCTGTCCTGAGGGTCTGTTGTCAGGAGGCAGCACTGTGCTTAATGCGGGGGCTCCAGTCAGGCCCTGGACTCCACCTCATGCAGGCTGTGTCCCGTGTCCCCTAGTCAGCTCCTCGCCGTGGTCAGGATAGTGAAACAAGACACTGAGGAGCTGCTGGTGCCTGGTGTTCAGTGGGTGTGGGCAGCTGCTGTGGGCTCGGTTGTGTGTGCTACGCAGTTGCTCCCAGGAGCTGATGTTTTGTAGAGGGAGACACTTTGGACCCATCTTTAGGGATTGAATAAACTTGTCGCCTGAGTTTTGAATGATAAAGTTTGTAGGACTTGGAGGTATTCACTTATGTTGCCTTTTATGTCTAATGTATAATGTTTATTTCCCCAAAGCTCTGTAGCTCGTGGGAGATTGTGCTGTGAGGAAAACACCCACCTGAGATTTCACAGGACTCGGATCTGCTCCAGATTAATCACACGTGGAGAGAGGAATGGCCTTATCTTGGGGTATCTGATGAAATGGCTCACGTCACTCGCGCAGATACTGAATAATTTGACAACACATTACTTCACGTGAATACTCAAATGTTTCTAATGTTTAAATGAGACATTGACGGTTGTACAACTTATACCACAAGTAACGGGGGAAATGAGTTATGCTTTGAGAACAAGGAACATGGTGCTGCCCAACACTGCAGCGGGGGAGCATAAGGGATGAGTCGTGCAACAGTACACGCTGCAGCCCAGGCCCCAGAGCACTTTCAGGAATTGCAGGAAGGAAGGGGAGCCCAGCCCAGGGGGTGACCTGCACCTCGCTGCTGGCTCCCTGTTAGTGCAAGGGCAGAGGGGCCGCCTTGGGGTTCAGTCCAAGCCAAATTCGATGTCCTGGTCTTCCCCTGCCTCGGGCACTGCAGGCTCCTCAGGCTGCATCTCAGACTGCACCTCCTCCTTTTCAGTGCTGTTTCCTAAGAGGAAAGGCTGCTCAGTGCTCCTGGGAAATAGGGCCACCCCTTCATTTTTCCCACAGGCAGGCCTAGAGGCAGCCACGCAAGCTGGCGTCCACAGAGAAACCTGGCTCCTGAGAGTGTCGAGCAAGAGCAGGAATTGTCTAGGTTCAACAGACGCCCTGATTTGTGTTCCCAAGGCAGTTGCTGAATAAATACCCACCAGTTTGTGATCAGTAAGCACCGGCCAGCACCCCCACAACTGCATCTCCCTGGTCACAGGCTCGGGCCCCAGGACCAGGCCAGGCTAATATGTCAGATTGTGGCTTCATTTGTGCCACCCAGTCAGCTGCTCAACACTGTCCCTGCCTGGACAACCTCCCTTCCCGCCCAGCACTGTCTTCGCCCATCCTGCCCGATTCTGGACCTTCACCATGGAGGGGCCACAGTCAGGCCACACTCCCAGCTGTAGTGTCACCGGTCCCCTCCTTCCCTTAGAAGTCGTGGTCTGGAAAGGCTGGGGATGGGGATGGTGAGGAAAGGTGAAAACAGGCTCCCCAACCCCATCTGCACCTGCTGAACATGACTGCCAAGATCTACATGCCCCTAAGGAGCCTGGAAATGCCACCCGCCTGGGAATGCCTTGGCTCCGCAGCTTCTCGGCCCAGGCCAGCAACCGAAAAGGGGTAGCTTCAAAGAGGCATAGAGTTAGGAATGTGATCACAGCCACTTCCTGTTCAGTTGAGAGTGACCCTCTCCAAGAACACGGGATTGTGGCAAAGGCCTGTGGGCTATCTCCCACAGGGTTGGAGTGGGCAACAGTTCATCTCCTCGCTGACAAAGCTGTCAGCCCTGCGCTTTTGAGAGTTGGGCAGCATTACCTGGAGGAGAGGCCGAAGGTAGGTCATCGTACCCGTCACTGGAAGGGGGTGGTGCAGCGTCCCTTTTGCAGGTTGGGGGTGTCGGTGGTTGGTCCGAAGGCTCGTCATTGTTGAGCTCCTGAATCAGCGGGCGTGAGGACTTGGTGTCCCTACTTTGGGTCTCCAAGTCCCTCTCTGCTGCTGCGTTAAATATGCGTGTAAAGGGCGCCTCAGCCTTCTTGGCAGTGTCCTTGGAGATTGCGAATATGTTTGAAAGGGTGTGTGTGGACGTGCTTTCCAGCACGGGGAGTGAGGTGTAGTCCAGTTCAGGATCACTGTCGTCACTCAAGCCCGAGATGGTTGTGATCTTTGGAAAGCACATCTGTTTTTAAAAAAGATGTCTTTGAACATTTCTGCTGTCACTGGAATCACTCTAAAATGCCCAGTGCTAATTCCACTTTTATCCAGCACAAAATACTCGATTGCCACAGAAAGGGCCACGGGAGCAGAGTCCCGCCCCTTGGAAAGTTGGGTCTCTGGATGGACATTCTTAGCCAACTATTTTGAGCCCCCAAGTCATGGTGAGCTCTACAACCATGTCCACATTTCCTTCTCATCCTCTGATGGTCTCCACGCTGCCCACTCTGTTCCGGCTACACCCACACCCTCCCAGGGCCCTGAATGGGCTCATCTCTGAGTCTTGGCCTCTGACACACCTAACCCCACCACCCAGGCTTAGCCCCCTAGAGGTCAGGCCCCATGGGAACTGTGTCTCGTGTCTGGTCCCTTCCTCAGTGATGAGGTCCTACACAAATTCCATCTTATCCTTCCTTTCCTCTCCCGTGGGGCCAGGACCTGGCACACACAGGCTCTCAGTAACGCTAAAGGGAGGAGAGTCAGGTCAGATTGGGAGATCTCCCCATTGTGCCTTATACACGCCTCCTTCCCCACTTCTCTCCTTCTCTCGCTATGTATTGCTGTAGTAGTGCTATATAAGGTGGACATAGAAGTACGTCAGAAGAGCAGAAAAATGTCAGGGAGCACATAGTTATTAAAGATCAGTAATGAAATATGTTCAAGAAAACCCCAGTGGTTAATAAAACCTTAAAAGAAGGGGGGCAACGGCCAAGAGCTGCATTTCCTTTTGAAAGGTGAAAATAGAGCAGGTGTGCAATGATTTAAGCACAGAAAGCATCTTACTTTTGAATTAAAGTGATATGCTTTGTAAATGGCAAGACCGGGAGGGAAAGTGGAATTATGCTGATTTGGGGAAAACCTGTGTTATAACCTTGTCCTTGTCTTCCAAAGATTCGCCTGGATCAACATCTTCCAAGTCGGGCAGGTCCTGAAAGAGCAAATGAGCCCGTGTCACCAGGAGGGCATACCCACTCTGAACGCTGGTAGGTGAGGCGGGTGCAGCCACATAGTGCAGTGAACCTGAGTCAGGTGCAAGCAAAGCATGGAGGGCAAGTGGGGAATGACCAACGCCTCAGGCAGCCCCGTGCACGCTCACAAAACACACTTGTGTGGCTACTTCAAGTATGGGGACCTGATCCATGAATGAGATTTACAAGGTGTGACATGTTTGAAGAATTTCCACATCTTTCTTCACTCGACTTTGTCATTAGAGATACAGCCAGGTTATGACGGAGCCCAAACCGAGTGCACCTGCTATGTACAAATTAGTCTCAGGGCTCTGCTGTAAAAAGAGTATATTTTGGACCTCCCCCAAACTAGAAGGGCTTTTGTGTTTTGTGTTGTGTTGTGTTGTGTTTCTGGTGTCTTTATCTCTAGCAACCGGTCCAGCATGTGAGGCAGGCAGCACCGTGTGTTGCATTCCTGAACTCTGGAGCCAGACTGCGCCTGGGCTGGTATTCTCCTCTACTGTTGCCTAGCCGTGTAGCCATGGGCAGGTTGCTTAACCTCTCTGTTCCTCAATTTCCTCATCTGTAAAATAGGGATGAGAATAGTACCTATCTCTCAGAGTTACTGGAAGGGTAAATCAGTCAATACAAGATGTATTTAGAGCAGTGCCAGATAAATGGTAAGAACAGTAAGTGTTAGCTATTAGTTGCCCTGTATACAGTCGGTTCTCAAATGCTAGAGATTAATGCCCAGTTTTGTTTCTTAGTATACATCGGCTCAGAAAACTAGAAACCCACTAGGTTTGTCTTATTGAGCCACGTGCAGCTGTGCAGTTAGAAATGAAACACAGCTTAGGAATGTATCAAGAGAATGGGCAGGGGGCAAAGCTGTGCCCAGGGGTTTAAACGGAGGAGCTCACTCGTGGGCAGAGAAGCATGCTGTCCTTCCGGGTGAGCACAGCGAGCACCAGTATATAGTAGCCTTGGGGAGCTTGAAAATTGGCTTCTGGAGGAGGGAGAGGAGCCCCACCTGGATTCCATGTTCTTTCCCAGGCAATCTTGAGACCATGTAACAGGTCTCCCTAACACTTGTGCAGTGGGCGGGGCGTGTGCCCTGAGGGACAGGCAGTCCAAGAGGGTGAGGCAGGTGTGAGGCTAAAGGCTCAAGAAATGCCTCCCCACTACTTGCCCCACCAAACTCCAGTTCCTGGCGGGGAGGGGAAGGGGGGAGGGCGGGTGACAAAATGTGTGTGTTTTCATGGTGCTCATTCCTTGGGCCGGAGCATTTGAGACTTATCAGAACAGAGCTTCGGGAAAGAGAGGGTTCATGAGGCTGAGATAATCAGAAGGTCAGACTGCCCCTCACTGAACAGGCATCAGGGGATCGGACACTGGACAACCAGCCACATCATAAGCTGGAGCAGCCACAGGACAGGAAGATGGCATCAGCCACTAGCTGGGCAGCTGTCCAAGGAGATTAGAGGCGCTGATGATAAATGTAACTTCCTCAGCCATTATGTATAAGGCTAGCTGGACGGAATGGCTTTGCAGTGTAACTTCTCTGGGGAAAACAAATCAAGGGAAATCATTTGGGCCAGCACTTCTCAGTCTTGAATGTGCAATGTGTGAACTCCCTAGGGAAGATCTTTTTAAAATGCAGATTCAAATCAGTAGGTCTGGGTGGGGCCTGGGATTCTGCATTCTAACCAGCTCCCAGGCGGTGCTAAGCCTGCTGGTCGGTCCAAGGACCACACTTAGGGGAGTGGGAATTTTGAAGGGTTTGTAGCTGATCACCTGCTTCACTGGCTGTAAAACAGATACTTATCTCCACAGGCAACTATTTACATACAGCGATGAAGAGCTTCTCCTCTATCTTCAGCGTGATGGTTTCCAAATCTCCATGTTCAACAGGCTCGGTACCCAAAGCATTCTCGGTGGCCACACTCTGGGGAGCTGATTCTAAGGAACAACAATAAAGAGTTATTAATCTTGGAGTTAGTTTTATACGCAGCAGTCAGAGCGACAAGGCCAAGGTCAAGGTGGATTTCAAGAGCAGAGGAAAGACAAAACCTTGGTCTGAAAGGCCAGCCCCTGTGACCGAAGCTGAGAGAATCCCCAGATGAGGAGAGGGTATGTCTAGGAAAGGGAAGTGAAAAGGAGAGAGCTGCCCCCTGCTGGAGCCTGGAGATGACTCGATGAGATGGAAGTGCCAGCCAGGAATCAATGCAGAATAAATACACAGGAACCTTGGAAGAGGCGAGATTGATGGGCAATGAGAAAGGCAATAGCATCAGAGGCCAACTGGGGAGCCAGAGCAGAGGCAAGCTGGAGAGGCAAGTTTCATAGCCCTGTCTAAAAGGGCTGAACCCACCACCCTCTTGGACTGCCTGTCCCTCAGGGCACACCCCCCACCCGTGTTAGGGAGACCTGTTACATGGTCTCAAGATTGCCTGGGAATAGCCGAAAGCGGTTTGGCTCAGTGGATAGAGCGTCGGTCTGCGGACTCAAGGGTCCCAGGTTCGATTCCGGTCAAGGGCATGTACCTTGGTTGCGGGCACATCCCCAGTAGGGGGTGTGCAGGAGGCAGCTGGTCGATGTTTCTCTCTCATTGATGTTTCTAGCTCTCTATCCCTCTCCCTTCCTCTCTGTAAAAAATCAATTAAAAAAAAAAAAAGATTGCCTGGGAATAAACATGGAATCCAGGCGGGGCTCCTCTTCCTCTCCAGGGGCAGAGGAAGGCTACTATATTTTTGGGCCCTGCTCTCTGCTTTCTCGTCAATCTCATGGCTTCAGTCATTACATTAAAGACTAATGGCCCGACTTTCTCATTACACATAGGTCCCATGTGTCCACCTGAGCACTAGCTATGTCCAGCTGGATTTGAAGAGCCACTTTGGGACGCCAGGTTAGGATGAAACAAGGAAGCAGGTCGAGGGCTCCGTGGTGGCTGCTGTGGATGACCCCAGGCTCACAACATGGCTCCACCATTTCCTTGCTTTGCAACTTGGAGCGAGTTACTTCACCTCTCTGAGCCTCAGTTTCCAGCCCCCCCCCCCCCCAAAAAAAAATGCAGTCATGGTCATAGCACCTGGCTCCTAAGGTGGTTCAGAAGATTAAACAAGCCGGCCTGTGAAGCTGTGGCCTTGACCGAGTGAGTGCCCAAACGTGTGGGATAAATAAAGAACTGGCTTTTGTCTTAACTGCTAATTACAGATGCTGCAGTTAGCCCACTCCTTTTGAAATGTATCCTTTGTTCGGTGAGGCAAAGGCTGGCTTCACGCACAGAAAACTCTGCCGCTAGGCTAGGCACCGTTTCACTGTGAAAAATCACAGGCCGGGCAGTGATGACGCAGGAGTATGTGTACGACAACACCTAAATCTGCCGTTCTAGGCCTCCCCCAGACAGTGGGGACCTTTGTTTGGGGGGAACGTCTATTCTGGGCCAGACCCGCCAAAGTCCCCAAACAGACCTCCAGTACTGCACAGGCTGGGGACAGAATGACCCGTCCCTCAAGGCCCTGTGGACTGGACAAGTTCCAGGTCTGGCTCAACCTTACTGACACCACAGCAATAGGATGGCATCCCAGACGAGTCTTGGGTTTATCTGGTAGTCGGAAGGGCCCGGGGATCTTGGCTAGAACCTGCCAGGGGTTCCTTTCCTTAGACTTGCATCACACACGATGTAGCCAGAGCATATGGCTACTGAGTGCTTGAATGTGGCCAGTACTCCTGAGGAACTGTATTTTACATTTTATTTCATTGTACTTTCAATTAAATTTAAAAGCTGAAGCAGTAGAAAACAACCCCCTTCTATTAGTAGGACTTCCTTTCACTTTAACCGTTGAAAAGTTAGCATTTGAATTACAATGTGCTGTGTAAGTGTCAAAAACATATTGGACTTGGAGACCTAGTGCTCCCCAAAAGTAAAGTATCTCATAAATAATGTTATATTGATTTAAATTACTATATCTTAGATATAATGGGTTAAATAAACTATATTGTTAGTGTTTCGCCCATTTCTTTTTACTTTGTCTAATGTGACTACTAGGAAATGTAGTCACGGCTCCTGTTACACGTCTATGAACAGCACTGCTGTAGATAACGGGACAACGTGTGTACTTTATCTTATAGAAACAGCAACCAGCAGCGGAAACCTGCCCTGATCCCACAGATGCATGACTCAGAGGCTGCGATTCTGGGAGTGCTGCCCCGAGCCAGCATCTGGATTGTTCTGATCACATTGTAATGGGATAGCAAGAAGCTAGGAATATTCCTGGGCTAGTGGAATAGGGCAGTGGTCGGCAAACTCATTAGTCAACAGAGCCAAATATCAACAGTACAACGATTGAAATTTCTTTTGAGAGCCACATTTTTTAAACTTGAACTTCTTCTAACGCCACTTCTTCAAAATAGACTCGCCCAGGCCGTGGTATTTTGTGGAAGAGCCACACTCAAGGGGCCAGAGAGCCGCATGTGGCTCGCGAGCCGCAGTTTGCCAACCACGGGAATAGGGAAACTGAGACAAGAAAATTAAACAAGGCCAAACAGTTTGGGCAGCTTGCAGCCAGCTTGCAGTAAGACCTTATCATCCTCACCAAGGACATGAGAATAAATGGTTAATACCTGCCCTCCCTAACCAGAGAATACAGAGCTTAAATCACCCTGGAACTGCTAAGGTGGGGGTGGGGGGGTGGGGGGAGAGCTTATCTCCCTCACTGAACAAAGAAGTCAGCAGTCTCAGGACTTGCCAGGTGTTCTCATAAATTCTGGGAAAAGCCACAACAACGTAAAAGGGGACCTTGAAATCTAGTCTGTGCCCAAGATATCCAGCAGAGGAACCTTGAAACCTTTAGACAGAAGGGTATAAACCCCTTGAACCCACACCAAGTTCACACTCAGATTAGCTGAGCGCCCACCTGTGCATTATGCCAGGTGTATTTTGATAAATTTGCTTGCCTTGATTCTTTAATAAATTTGCTTGCTTTGCTTCATTAACACATTAGCTTGTTTTACTACTGCGCTGCTGTCACTCTTTGGAATTCTTTCTCATGAGCATGACAAGAACCTTTGACTCAGGGGGCTGTCTAGTAACATCTTTTCTGGTGTTTCTGGTGTCCTATAACAACATTACCTTCCAAGGTAGCTACAAGCGTTGCTGGCTCGGGGGGCTCGGCTGGGAGCACCCCCTCTGGGTCCTGGTCTTCAATCTCTGTGTTGACATCTGCAGGCCGCTCCTCTAACACATTCACCTTTTCTGGGAAGAGCTCATCCTTGGCCTCAAAGCTTGTCTTGACAAACAGCTCCATTTTCTGCTGCCTTTCCCCATCCTCATGAGGCTCTTCCTTCCCTTTCTCATCGGCATCCACGTCCTCATTCTTGTCTGGCACTGGCACCTCCCCTGGACAACAGAAGTCCAAAGGTGAACTGGGAAATGTCCTGGGAGGACAGGGTGTCTGCACGTCTCCTGGGGACATGCAGTGAACTGCTGAGAGTGAGCCCAGGAAACCGCCAGGGACCAGTAAAGAGTTGCCTGCAGGGTGTTCATGGTTTTCTTGATTGCTAAATAGAGCTGAATGTCTATGAGCGAGATCACTTAGCTCAGCCATCCAACGGAATAGGACACAGGCATTAAGGAAAGAGTGCAGGAGGTTCTTAGGAGATGCACGCGGAAGTACATGGATTTAAGGGTCACTGTGTCTGCCTTTACTTTCAAATGGTTCATCAGAACAGAAAAATGTGTGTGTGTGTGTGTGTGTGTGTGTGTATGTGTGTGTGTGTAAATGTTAAAAACCATCTGACCTAAAGATACAATATAGCTGTTCACTTTACTATTCTTCAAGCTTTTATGGAAAAAAAAAAATCTACATTAAAAAGTTGAGAAAAGAAAAAAATAACATGCTGTAGGAGAGAGTATATTTTATGGAAAATATATTATGCTAATTCAAACGAGTAGGCAGAAAGCAATATAATTATGCAATTTTCTATAAAACACATATGTTACATGCCTGGGGGGAAGCCAGGAACTACCCACACTAGGTACTGAGTGATTCTTGCTGAGATTGTGTTGTTCTTGTGCTTTTCTTCATGTAGTGCACTCACATTTTGTAATTACATGAAAAACAATACATGCCATTTAGAAACATACATGGAGACTCTTGCTCTTCTACTGGGCATAGGACAAGGAAGGGGCTGCTTACTCGTTAAGGTGCTCCGAGCACCATCCCCAGGGTCCCGCAGGCTTGCCCAGGGGCTGGGCCGGGACACACCCAGGACTCACTCACTTGTTAAAAGCCTCCACCAAATGCTGGCCAGGGGCATTTGGTGTGGGCAGGGGGCGCTGAGCCCTGGACTAGGGGCAGTAGGTTGGGTGGGCCAGGGAGGGGGGTTCATTTACACCAAACCTAAGAGCGGATAGAATCTTGAAATGAGGGTAAGGGTGAAGGCAAGGCAGGGAGAGGATCCAGCATCTTAGAAGAGAGTCTGTGGGGGCCAAGAACATTTCCCAGGCCTACCCTGGTCCCACCAAGCCAGGAGTAGGGTGGTCCTGAATCTTTCAAGGGTCTAGCATGTTTCATACAATCATCCAGCTAAACAGAGGGAAAATGATCTGGGAGGCAGTGCAGTCAGCCACCCTTCAAAAGGGACAGAATTGAATTGTCAAGGTGAAGCCGTAAAAAGGAATGTAGCGCTAATCATGCTACAATGTGCAGGAACCTCAGAAACATCATGCTAAGTGAAAGAAGCCAGAGAGAAACCAAGATGGCGGCATAAGGTAAACACCTAACTGTTGCCTACCACAACTATTTTGAAACTACAATTGGAAAACAGAGTGCACACGGTCTAGAACCACCGGAAAGCTGGCAGAGTGGAAAACCTACAACTAGAGAAAAAAAAGAGAGGGGGACGCTGAGCCTCAGGAGCTGTGGAGGTGCGGAGATCCGTGAGCGCAGAAAGGGCGGGCGGCTGAATATGCGGCAGGCTTGCTCGCAGTGCAGCGCGCGGAGAGGGAGGGCAGCAGACGCTGCGTGGCTAGCTTTCTCGTTTGGGAGAAAAACAAAACCTCCCGACTGCACTGAAATCCAGCTGCGGTCAGGGAGAAACTGGTCTGTTTGGCAGCGGACAAGGCTCAAAAGCTGCCTTCTCTCAGAGGCGCGCAGCCATTGATTAGGGCACGGAGAAACCGACCCTCTTAGGGCTGCGCGGACGGAAACCAAGTTTGTCTGCGCCATTCTGAGACTCCGCCCCATCCAAGCTGAGCACAGCCCTCCCAGTGACTGGATTTCTCGTTCGGGAGAAAAACAAAACCTCCGGTCTGCACTGAAATCCAGCCCCATCTGGGGAGAAACTGGTCTGTTAGGCAGCGGGAGAGGCTCGAAAGCTGCCTTCTCTCAGAGGCGCGCAGCCATTAATTTGGGCACGGAGAAACCGCCCCTCTTAGGGCGGAGCAGACGGGAAACCAAAGCTTGTCTGCGCCACCCTGAGACTCTGCCCCATCCAAGCTGAGCACAGAAGCTCTCCCAGCGGAGACACTGCTGATCCTCACAGCCAACTGGCTTGGAGATCAATTCCCGCCAGTGATACCAACAATCCCAACCACTCTGAACTCCAGTTTCTGGGGACACACGGGGGACCCAGATGCCTACGGGACTCTCGGCCATCGGTCGGAGAGTGAGAGTGACTTTTCTGTCGGTGTGGACAACACCAGATTTCAACCACTCTCATAAGGGACACATTCAAGAGGCAGACTCAGTGAGCACCAAAGCCCTACTGTGTCTCCAGAACAGCAATTCTTCCGTTATAGACACAGCAGGCCCTCACAACCAATTGGACCGGAGGTCAATTCCTCCCAGTGTACCAACAGCAATCAGGGCTTTTAACTACACCAAGACTTTCCACTCAGCCCACAAAGGGGAGTACCAAGAGCGACCACCTAGGGTGATTGGGGAAGCTGAGCTACCGGCCCCTATAGGTCACCGACCACACAAAGCCACTCCATCAACATAGGGAGGCAGCCAAAAGGTGGAGACATCAAAGTATGTCACAAGTAGGAGAGATAGATGAAGGCAAACTAATGGACGACACAGTGTTCAGAACCATATTTATAAGGTTACTCAAGAATCTTCTAAAAACCGCTGAGAAACTTGAAGAGACCTTCAAGGACCTTAATGAGAATACCAAAAAAATGGAAAAGGACCAGTCAGAAATTATGCATACATTGTCTGAAATAAAGAATATACAGAGTAGACCACCGCACCCGAAGAGTCAAACCAAAGATCTGGAATATGAGGAAGAAAAAAACACCCAACCAGAGAGGCGGAAAGAAAGAAGAATCCAAAAGTGTGAGGATAACATAAGGAGCCTCCGGGATGGCTTTAAGAGTACCAATATCCGAATTTTTGGGGTGCCAGAAGAGAGAGAGCAAGATACTGAAAACCTATTTGAAGAAATAATGACAGAAAACTTCCCCCACCTGGTGAAAGAAATAGACTTACAAGTTCAGGAAGCGCACAGAACCCCAAACAAGAGGAATCCAAAGAGGACCACACCAAGACACATCATAATTAAAATGCCAAGGGCAAAAGACAAAGAGAGAATCTTACAAGCAGCAAGAGAAAAACAGTTAGTTACCTACAAGGGAGCACCCATACGACTGTCAGCTGATTTCTCAACAGAAACTATGCAGGCCAGACGGGAATGGCAAGAAATATTCAAAGTGATGAATAGCAAGAACCTACAACCAAGACTACTCTACCCAGCAAAGTTATCATTCAGAATTGAAGGGCAGATAAAGAGCTTCACAGATAAGAAAAAGCTAAAGGAGTTCATCACCACCAAACCAGTATTATATGAAATGCTGAAAGGTATTCTTTAAAAAGAGGAAAAAGAAGAAAAAAGTAAAGATAAAAATTATGAACAACAAATATCTATCAACAAGTGATTCTAAAAATCAAGTGAATTCAAAATCTGAGGAACAGAATAAACTGGTGAACATAATAGAATCAGAGGCATAGAATGGGAGTGGATTGATAATTCTCAGGGGGAAAGGGGTGTCTGTGTGGGGGGTATGGGAAGAGACTGGACAAAAATCATACACCTATGGATAAGGACAACGGCGGGGGGGGGGGGGGGGGGGAGGGAACCGGGTGATGGGGAGATATGGGGGGAAAAAAGGAGAAACAATTGTAATAATCTGAACAATAAAGATTTATTTTAAAAAAAAGTTAAACGAAACAATGACAAGAAAAAAAAAAGAAAGAAAGAAGCCAGGTGCAAAAGGCTACATGCGGTATGGTTTCATGGATATGAAATGTCTGGACAGATGGGTGGCTGTCAGGGGCTGGGGGAGAGGGGAGTAGGAATCACTTCTAATGGGTTCAGGGTTTTATTCTGAGGTGAAGAAAATGTTCTGGAACTAGACAGAGGAGCTGGCTGTGCAACATTGTGAATGTACTAAATGCCATTTTTAAATGGTTAATTTTGGCCCTGACGGGATTACTCAGTTGGTTAGAGTGTTGTCCTGGCACGCCAAGGTTGCAGGTTCCATCTCCGGTCAGGGCACATACAAGAATCAACCAATGAATGCATAAATAAATGGAACAATAAATTGATATATCTATATCTATATATCTCTCTCAAATAAATCAATAAAAAAATTTTAAATGCCTAATTTGATGTTATGTGAATTTCAACTCAGTTTTTAAAAAGGTGATTCGCACAGAAGGTCTGTCCAACACTGGGGCAGCAGCTCTCTGCACTTACCCTACAACCCCCCCCCCCCACCGCCCCCACCAAGCTCATGCCCTCCTAAGGCTTCCATGACAGACAGACGTCTTCATAGCCCGGGACTTCCTGTCACCTGCCCAGTTAAGGCAGTCATAGAAAACTCATACATCATTTAATTTGGAAAACTGGGGCTAGTTTAACAAATTGAGTTTTAATCACTAAAAGTGGTTTGAAACTGCACATGAATGGTGGGGTTTTTCACTGCCCCAGGCGGGGGTGGGGGGGTGGGGGGAGAACAAGTGCAGATGGATCAGCAGGTCTGTGAGTAAATGGTCAAAAATCCACCACCCCCAAATCCCAGCGATGAAAGACTGCGAGTCGGACAGCACGGATTGCCAATCTCAGCAGAGCTCCGGGCCGTCTCGGGGTGGACGCATACCTTTCTCTTGGCTCTCCATCTGCCGCTTCCTCTCCTCGGCCCGCCGCTTGATCCTCGCCAAGGCTTCGATGCTGTCTGTGATCTTCTTCCGCTCCCGGTTCTCCCACTGCTGTCTCTCCTCTTTCTCGGCCTCGTACCCTCCCCTAGCCCAGGCCTCTGCACAAGCTCTGTTTAGAGGATTTGAAAAAGAAGCGGAAATCAGCGAGGTTTGAATTTTCATAGGTTCAGGGCAAATTCAAAACACTGTTTCACCAAACTCGTTTATTTTCCCCAAAGTCACACCAAAGCCACATGGGACCTGTGACCATAGGACAGAAGTTAACATATGTACATTTTAATCCTTAAAGTCGAATGGTTTGCCAGCCTTCTAGATAGGATGCCAAAGCACAATTGACAGAAGAAAAAAGAGAGAGATTGGTCTCCATCAACATTAAAATGTTTGTAATGTAAAGAATACCACAAATAAAGTAAAACCACCACCCACGGAACATGAGAAGATATTTGCAAATCAGATACCTGATAGGGACTTGTACCTAGGATATATAAAGAAACTTACAGCTCATTAATACAAAGATAACACAATTTTAAAATGGTCAAAGGTTGCCTTGGTTGGTGTGGCTCAGTTGGTTGGAGCGCGGTCCCATGCACCAAAAGGTTGTGGGTTCGATTCCCGATCAGGGCACATATGGGAGGCAACCAATTGATGTTTCTCTCTCACATTGATCATTGATGTTCTCTCTCTCTCTCTCTCTCTCTCTCTCTCTCTCCCTCTCCTCCCTCCTTTTCTGTAAAATCAATTTAAAAAAAAACCATAACCTTGGGCGAGGATTTAAATCAATCAATAAACAAATAATAACAATTGGCAAAAGTTAAAAGAATGAGAAGATAAAACACTGACTGGGAGAAAATATTTGCAAGAAAGATAACTGAATAATGACTTGTATCCAAAACATACAAAGAACTATTAAACTTTGAAACTTAAAAAAAAGGGGGACAGGCCTAAAGATCTGGACACCTCACCAAAAAAGATATATAGATGACGAATAAGCATGTCCATATCATATGAGATTAGAAAAACACAAATTAAAAGGAGATACCGCCACACACCTATTACAATAGCTAAAATCCAAAACACGGTCAGCACCAAATGCTGGTGGGGATGTGGAGCAACAGCTGCTCTCGTTCACCGCTGGTGGGCATGCAAGATGGCGCAGCCCCTGGGGAAGACAGTTTGGAAATGACGACGCTCCACATAGTTTACCATATAATCCAGCAATCCTCCTCCCACGTGTTTACCCCTGTGAGCTGAGAACAAATGTCCACACAATCCTGTACACACAAATTCATAGCAGCACTAGTCACAAGAGCCCAAAAATGGAAACGACCCCCGTGGCCATTAACTGATGGATATGTAAAAGGTGGCCCATCCAAATAGAATATTATCTTCCAGTATTATTTTGGAATGAATTAATGACACCTGCTACAATGTGGGTGAACCTTGAAAACATTATTGCCATGTGAAAAAAGCCAATCGAAAAAGGCCACATGGTGTATGATTCCATTTCCAGGAAATGCCTAAAATAGGCACATCTACAGAGATAGAAAGTAGATTTGTGATTGCCAAGAGCTTGGAGAGGGGGAATGGGGAATGACTGCTAATGGATAAGGGTTCCTTTTTAGGGGAATGAAAATATTCTAGATTCAATTGTGGTGGTGACACAACTGTGTGAATATACTCAAAGCCACCAAATTGTACACTTTAAATGGATGAACTGTTCTAGGGGCTGGGGTTACAGCAGTAACATAGGATTTGATATTGCTCTCTGTTAGAGCTGCCCTTGTATGGGGAAAGACAGACCCTTAACAAGGGAACCAGCAGGTCAAAGGCTGCTGTGTCCTAAGGAAAGAAACCAGGCTGAAGACACACCAGGAGGAAAGGTGCTATTAGACAGGGTTGTGGGTCATGGGAGATGTTAATAAGATCCCAGGCAAGCAGGCACCTGCCAACACCTGTGATGCGGGTCCCAGGCAGAGGGAAGAGCAAGTGCCCAACAGGACCAGCTGGGAGTGGTGGCGATAGGACTCAAACGCAGGTGGGCTGACTCCGGAACTGGAGTCACGCTACACTGTTCAGGGGGCGGGATCTCACTGTGAAGGTTTGTCCCGCACCCCTGTTTACACTCTCCGCTGGTCAGTGCTACTTCAGGGTGGGGCTGAGAATCCTCACAACAGCTGAGCCCATCGGTTCCCTCCTGTGCGCCCAGTACCTGCTCAAGTCCCAGGTGTTACTCACAGGTACTCACGCGGACCCTGTGGTCGGTAATGTCCCCGTTTTCCAGAGGAGGAACAGGAGGCTCGGGAGGTTAGTGAGCGCACCTAAGGGGACAATGACTCTTGGCTGCAGAGCTGGGCTTCCAAGTCTGCACGCGGGCTCCACTCGGTGTCCCCCATCACCCCCAGGGCTGGGGGCTGGGGAACTGGGCACATCTCTGCCCAACTCCCCAGAAGCAGGTCTTCTTGTTGTCTCATCTAATTGGAGTGGAGGCTCTCACTTCTACTTGAAATACTTGTTGGTTTGACTTACATTTATGAGTTTAAAAACATTTCACCAGCTACATTTCTTTTAAAATGTCGTGTCATTCAAAATTCAGATGGCACTTCCCTCTAGCTGTCCATTTGACTGAGGTTTTATTCTAAGTTAGAATGAATAGTGATCTCAGTTAAAAACACAGGTGACAGGGGTGACAATCTACATGGCAGTCCTGAATTTATTATTCTTCATATAAAAAGAGCTCTTAGGAGTCAATCAGAAAAATCCCTCCCAGAATAAAGGAAACTGGGAGGAAGCCAGGAATGGAATGCTCCTAGAGGAGGCAACATCAGTGTCTGACAAAGATGGTAAATGTAACCAACCTCGTCAGTTGTCTAAAAATACAAATTTAAAAGGAGACACCATCTTCACTCATCAATTCACCTGGCAAAGATTCCCTTTACATGGCAATGTCTGGTGACGCTGTAAGTTGTTACAAACTTTCTAGAAAACAATTAAAAATATAAGCACTTTAAAAAAGGCTCAGACCACATTCTTTGATCCAATAATACAACTCCTTGAATTCCATTTTAAGGAAATAATCAGAAATGAGGCCAGAGACTTATATGCAACTATATTTATCAAAGGATTATAAAAAAACACACCTATGAATAAATGCTCAAAAATAGAGAATTTTCTATTATAAATAATTATGTAACTATTAAACCTATTTCCAAGGAATTTAATGATGGGTGAAAATGCTCAAAAGTCACAATTTTTAAGAAGTTTAATAAGCATGTGTAACTATTACATATTAACATGTGATCACAAGGCTTTTCTCTTCCTTACCTGTCCTTTGGAAAAACTGGTCTGTCATCCAGGAATGTTAAGTGTTTTAGTCGAATGGTGACTGTCCTTCGATAGTTAGGGATGTTCCTAATAACTGGGTTTCCCATCAAATTCAGGACACGCTGTAAGCAAACAGGCAGAACCGAATTAATTGCTAAAAAGTGGATGTGGTTTTAATATTTTATATGTGCTGTGCTCTAAGAATGAACAAAAAGGAAGTGCCAACATTATGTCCTGCTGACTGTATTAGCGAAGCCAGGGCGTGTCGTCGTTGTTGTGCCATCAGAACTGTCCTGATTAACGGGCAGCCCTTTCTTTTCTTGAACTTCAGATCCTCAGTCTCAGGGTCCTTCCAGAACAATATTATAAAACATTTCCTAAGCCCCTTTCCAAGAGTGGTGACTACATTAGCTTTGCTCACACAGTCTCTTCCACTGAAATTTATCTCAGTCTAATTGATTGTTTTTCTCCTTCCCAGCCAGGGCCCATTTTAAGAAACGTACACAGCGGCTAGACAGATAAGGAGCAGTGAATAAGGGGACGGGATGGAAAGTGCCCACTTATTTACTGCGAGGGCCTTGCTCGACAGGCCTACAGGTCTCCGGGATGTCATGTTGGGACCACGAGAGAGAAGGAAATGTGCAGTGACAGCATGCCATCCCCATCCTTAAAGACGGTCACCTTCTCTTCTGCCCATGAAACTCAAAGAAGGTAAATAGGTAAGGAGAACCTATTAAAATTGCTTAATTTGATGAGTGAACCATTTAAAATTGCTTAAATTGATGAAATATTTTTCATATCTAAAGTGGGTTTTGTTGGAGAAAGTAAATACTAGTTAGTTTAGCCTTTCCCCAACTTCATTCTCATACTGCCTTCACGTTCTTGTCATATTCCAAGTGACCTCTCCTGTGGGAGTGGGGTGGTGGGAGCAGTATGCTCCAGCTGCATGGGGTGCAGATATTTTGAACCAATCCTAACACAAACTATAAGGCAGACTGCTTTTCTTATGGGCCTCATATATTGAAGTCCTAACCCCCAGCACCTTAGAATGTGACTGTATTTGGAGATAGGGTCTTTCAAGAGGTCAACTAAGATGAAATGAGGCCACAGCGATGGTCCTAATCCAATATGACTGGATCCTTATAAAAAGAAGAGACTGGGACACAGACATGCACAGAGGAAAGACCATGTGAGGTCACGGGGAGAAGACACCAAAGAGAGAGGCCTCAGAATGAAACTAACCCTGCTGACACCTTAATCTTGAACTTCCAACCTCTAAAATCATGAGAAAATAAATTTCTGTTGTTTAAGCCCCCAAGTCCACGATAATCTGTTATGGCAGCTAAGTGAGAAAAAATATTATAATGTAATACAGCTTTATATTAACACCATGTGCTAGTAATTCTAAACTAGTTCTTTTTAATAGTCCCCTCTGTAATTATTCCTGACCTATTTTTCTTTTAATTGACTCGCCTTTTCCAGACTTACCCATGCCCTAAGCAGTAAGCAGTGAGCTCGAGGGCTTTCTGAGCTACTTTAAATATTTTTCCTAGTACACATGGCAACGCATACACCCCAAAAAGCAAGGGAGCCATCAAAGGCCACTGAGGTTGAGTCAAAAGGACACAGGTGCTACCTGGTCAGGTTGTCCCGGGCCAGAAGATGGGACCATTTGAAGATCCAAAATTAAAATGATAGCAAGGGTTAAATCATATCAACTACTGTATATATAAATCCATGAGCTCATAACGATCCTGAAAAAGAAAAACCCTTCAATGTCACCTTTAATGGTTGCTAGGTTCTTGACTCACTTCTCTGAAAATCAATCAACCAATAAAAAAGAAGCAGACACTTTTCCCGCTTTTTCTGTACGAACTGTATAGTATTAGGGAACCACTAGTTGATGAGGGAAGGTTCTTCTTTGTAGAAGCATCCCAGCTAATAAAAAAGGCAGAAGGAATAAGGGAAGTAGAAAATGACCATCGCGGACTCCTGATGAAGTAGCGCGTCTAGGCAATGCCCATCAGCGGCTGCTGAGACAATCGGGAGAAAGACCGATGGGGACTGTATAATGGCTCGGTCAGGCTGACAATACATGAACCCATTAATCAATATTAAAATTACAAAAAGAGAAGCCATCAGACATGCCATGCCCCATGATGCGATGCAACAGCACACCCAAGGTTAAATATTGAATCTGGATATGATGACGCCTCTGGCTCCATTATCATTCTCCAAGAAATACTGGGTACAGCAGTACATGTTAAACAACACCACGAGGATGCGATCCACCAAGCCCAGAATGTGGCCCATGGCAGGGGAAGGAGCCGGTTTCTTTGACAGAGTAATGGGTTGGGGGTGGGGGAAACAGGGAAAGGAAACAGTGAGAAGTGAGAGATCAGGAGATTTGAGAGACAAATAATCCAAACGTGATGCATGGTTCTGGTTTGGATTTGAACAACCCAATGGTCAAAATGCATTTTTGAGACAAATGGGAAAAAATGAACATGGCCTGCATTTTAAATGTAGTTATTACATTATTTTAGATATAATAACAGTACTTTGTGCTAAAAAAAAAAAAAAAAAAGGTCCTTATCTGTCAGAGATACACACTAAAATATTTGTGGGTGAAATGATATAGCTTCTGGCGTTTAAGATACTCCAGCTAAAAACACAAAGAAGGAAAGAATGCGGCCGGGCCAGCATGGCTCAGTGGTTGAGGATCGACCTATGAACCAGGAGGTCTTGGCTCCATCCTGGGCACATGCCTTGGTTGTGGGCTCGATCCCCAGTAGGGGGCATGCAGGAGACAGCGGTGATTTTCTCTCATCATTGATGTTTATATCTCTTTCTTCCTCTCCCTTCCTCTCTGAAATCAATCAATAAAAATAGTAAAAAAAAAAAAAAAAAGGAAGAAAAAAGTGTGAAAGGAGAGAGGGAAAAGGGAAAGGAGGGCGGGAAGGATGGAGAGGAGAAGAGATTTAACATCTAAAGAACATTAAGGTATGCAAGGTTGGTGTGTTTTACCAAATCAGGCATGCTCTCCAGGATGCTCAGGATCTCTGGGTCACTCAGCCGATTGTGGGAAAGATCAAGGACGCAAAGTTTCAGGCACTCCTTCAGGTGCCGGATGTCTTCCGCCGTCTCCAGGTGATTGTGGGCTATCTGGAGCGTGCTCAGGACTGGCAGACAGGCTGGAAGGCGAGGTCAGCAGAAGTAAACAACAATGGTACAAAACGGTTTCTTGCCCACAAGTATACAACTTTAGAACCCCCCCACAGGGAAAGCGGTGGACATAATGGCATTTGGAAAGACCCTGCGTGGGGCGTCCTCACAGAGGTTTTCAATGGTCTTGATGTAATTGTTGCTGAGGTTCAGAGCATCCAGTTTCTGCAGAGGTTCTAGGTTCTCGATTTTATGAAGCAAGTTCATTTGCAAGAAGAGGCAACGCAATTCGGTTTGGGCCTCCAGGTTCTCGATTTTCTGTATTCCATTGGACTCCAGCCAGAGACAGCGCAGGCCCGTGTACTCTTCCAAGTTCTCGATGCGATCGAAACCTGGCGAGAAGGGGGTGTCCATTAAGCTCCTCCATGCACATAGGAGACGCAGGCGTCGCCCTTGTTTTTGCCTCCCTGCCCAGCATCCACCCTCCTTCCTCTAAGGACAGTACTGCTACTTTGCTTTGAGGAACATCCCTCCTTGTCACCACCCCCTGGCTCTCAGAGTCGTGATGATTCACGCTGGGCTGGCCATGCTTAGACACACGGGGCAACGTAGATGAATCCTGGGGTGGGGTGTGGCTGGCTCCACTGGGAAAAGGCAGTCTTTACGTTGGAGTGGCCGGCTTGGCAAGGGGAGCCGGGCACTGCAGCAGCCACCTTCATGGCTGGGAGTGGGCGGAGGTGAGGGATGAGTTGCCCGAAATGGGTCAGAGGGGAGCAGGGCCAAGAAAAGGAGAGAGAGATCCTGGTGAAGACACATTACGAGCACCAGGATGTGGCTAAGCCTGAAGCTAGTGCAAACTGTGGGTCTTGTTTTCATTCATTTTTCAGTTTGATGAGCCCAATTGAAGATTAGCAAAACAAACAGCAGTCAGCTTGAGTGTGACCTCCTGAGAGAGTGAGCAAAGAACCACCCAGCTAAGTCATGCCCAGATTCCTGGCCCCCGGAAACATGTGAGATGATGAATTGAAGTTGCTAAGTTTGGGGATAAGTTGTTAACATGGGCACATCTCTCCCCAGCTTTCTACCTCTCTGACTCCTTCTACTTGGTCCAACCTACTGGGTCCCCTTCTTCTTCCTTCCTCTTAAATATTGGTCCCCTGGGACCTGTCCCCCCCCCCCCCCCCCCCCCCGAAGCACAGAGAGTTTTGGAGGGGACAATGTGGAGGTGAGGAAACTAGCTGGGGGTTGTTCCAAACAGTGAAGGCATTTGCGCTGCGGGGGCCCTTGGTGATCCTCCCTGGCCCGCACTCCTCACAGTGGCTGCACCATCCCCCAGGACACCAAAGGCACCTTTGCCCACCCATCTCTGTGTGTCTCTAGAACTGAGCAACGCCAGGCACACAGGAAGCCCTCAGTACATTTACTGAGTAACACGGAGGTCTGATGAGGCCGGTGGGCCATCCCCAATTCAGCCCTGCCTGGGAGTTATCACTCTTGAGCAATGCAAGGAACATCCCTGTCTCTGAACCCAAAGTTAGGTTTATAGAAGATACTGGAACCAACCCTGAGCCCTTGGGGATGCCTCTAGTTATACCTCTCCATTCTGAGAGGCACCCCCTGACCCTCACCCTTTGTTTTCCGTGCCAGTCTTCGATCCTGCACACCATCTCTCTCCCAAACCCAACTAGCTTCTGGCTTGAAAAAAATTATTAAGTCTTTGGAAAACTTAAAAGATATCCATGTGTTTCCTTTGTATCCATAGAACCCGTGGGCCCTTTATAAACTCTAAGGTAAGACTTTTTCTTCAAAGAAATATTATTGCGTTTCCATAAATCTCCACTGAACCCTCTGAAATTTCTACTGAAATGTAATTTGAGAACGCCAGAGGATCCCTGCAGGTAATTGTTCATGCCTCCAGCGTCTCTCCGCCTCTCCCAAGCTTTACCTTTAAAGTGTAAATACAGCGTATCGTTCAGCGCTGGGGTGATGTACAGCTTGTGCTGCTTGCAGAGCTTCTGCAGGAAGTGTTTAGTCATTCTGTTAAATGGGAAACACGGACAAGCCACTTATCTGAGTTTATCAGCTCTGGAACATATTCCAAAAATTGTTTACCACATCCATGCCTTCCCCCAAATCCACAACATCCTGTAAGCCTGATAGCTATTTTAAGTTTTTTTTTTTTTTTGTATAGCTTTCAAGGCCTCATCTAATATTACTTTCAGCATTCTTAAAAACTGAAACATGTGCTCTAATAAAAATACTTTTAATATTGTGTCATCCATGACTACTGATGTTTCTTTCTCCAGGTCTGGCATTAAAGTCTGATAGATCGTGGTTAGTTGTGCCCCAGAGGCAGGCCATCCTGACTCCAGCACTACAGATATTGCGCTATTTAATCGCCATGAGTCTCATTTTCTTTCTCCTCTTCCTTTTCCTCCCCTCCTCCTCCTCCTCCTCCTCACCCAAGGATATTTTTTCCCACTGATTTTTTTTTTTTTTACCCAGAGAGAGTGGAAGGAAGGAAGGTAGGGAGTGTGGGAGGAAGAGAGAGTGAGAGCGGGAGCGACAGCCAGAGAGAAATCGATGTGAGAGAGACACATCAATTGGTTACCACCCGCATGCACCCCGCCCAGGGACCAGGGATCGAACCTGCAACCCAGGTACGCGCCCATGACCAGGAATCAAGCTCGAGACCCTTCAGTGCAAGGGCCAATGCTCTAACCACTGAGCAACATGGACCAGGGCTGAGCCTTATTTTCTTACCTGAACAATGGGGTGATTACACCATCTCTCTTACTTGGGAACTGTGTGCTATAAGTGACAGCACCGTGCCCACATACCTGGGGCCATGATCTTCCTTGTCATTTCTTTGGTGTGCTAAGCAACCGTCTGACCAACTGTCACCGCTTTGTTTCTGCTCACTTTTGTAGGATGTGTCAGAAGGACCCGCACATGTTTCCTTAGGATCATTAATTTCTGTAAAATTAAGTGATTGGGTCTATGGAGATCAAGAAATGTATTTAAAAGTTCTCCCAATTTCAACATCATTAATAACTGTCTGCTTACAGTATGGAACACTAGTGCTCATTAAATGTATAACAATCTTTAAAGGATCGTGGAATATTTGCTTCTAGGTAGGTCCTCGGTAAAAGCTCTTATACAGATGAACAAGGAGACATGTACAAAGATATTCATTTCTGCATTATTTGTAACAGCCCAAAACTGTTAACAGTGCAAATGTCCATCCATAGGAACTAGTTAAAATAAAACAATGGATTATTATTCTGCCTTGCAAATAATGCACTGCAGTTAGTTACATCACCAGTATGGTTTAATTCTCAGAAACATCTGCGGAATGAAAAAAAAGCAAGTTTAATAATAAGCACAGAATACCACTATATAAATTAAAAACACACAAACCAATGCTATGCATTAAGAACATTACACACACACACACACATATAGTAGAGGGAGGGAGAGAGAGAGAGAGGTATTAAATTAAGGAATCCATACAAAATTCTGGAGAAGGGGATAAAGGAATGAGACTAGGATTGGGGGCTGGTAATGTCAATCTGAAATATATAGAGACAGAAGATGATTTGACTTTGGGTGGTGGGCACACAATGCAATATACAGATCATGTATTATAGAATCATATATCATGTCTTATAGAATTGTTTACTTGAAGCCTATATGATCTTATTAAACAATGTCCCCTCAATTAATTTAATGAAAATTATCTGAGCCCAGCTGGGTGTGGCTCAGCAGTTGAGAGTTGACCCAGGAACCAAGAGTTCACCGGTTCAATTCCCGGTCAGGGCATATACCCATGTTGCAGGCTCGATTCCCAGTATGGGGCGTGCAGGAGGCAGCCAATCAATGATTCTCTTTCATCATTGATGTTTCTATCTCTCTCTTCCTTTCCCTTCCTCTCTGAAATCATTAAAAATATATTTTAAAAAAGAAAATTATCTGAGTTTTTTTTAATTTAAAAAGACTTTAAGTGAATTGATAAAAATATTAATCATTTTCAGTTCCTAGTGGTAATAATACATGAGTGTTTGGTATAATGTTCTCTGTAATTTTTAAAAAGTTCTCAAAAGAAAAAATATAAAAAGTAACAAACATAAAAAGTAACAAAAATAGTGGAAATGAGCACATTCAAATGAGCACTTAATATTTTTAAAGGCCAATCAAAATTGGCCAGTTCAAATACACTTAATCTTAAGGGTCGCTGGCTTCTACTGTGTGTTTGTGAAGTCTATTGAATGAGGACCTATCCTCCACGCATGGGACTGGGTCTCACACTTCCCCATTTCCCACTGCATACAATGCTTAGCCACAATAAAACATCAGATAAAGGTTTGTGAAATAAAGAATACATAATTGCTTGATTATATTAATAACAAGAGCTATGATTTATTAATGACCCACTGTTATGACAGAACCTCTAATTATAATTATCCTTGTAATAATATCTCTGCTTGCAGATAAGGAGACTGCTTCACAGAGAGATTAAGATCTGGGCCAAGAGCCATAAAGCTGGTCAGTTGCAGAGCTGCAATATGAAGCCACTCACGTGGCTTGCCACAGAGCAACATGGCTTTCCAACAGCTCCTTGTACAGGGCTTGCCTGGACAGTTGATGCTCAAGATATACACTGAGTGGCCAGATTATTATGATCTCTGAACGCATAATAATCTGGCCACTCAGTGTATATCCTATATAATAAAAGGCTAATATGCAAATTGTCCCCTCGACCAGAAGTTCGACTAGCAGGCAGGCCGGCCAACTGCCCAAGTCCCCTCCCCCTGGCCAGGCTGGCTGTACCCCACATATATATGCCACATATATATCACCCCATATATATATATATACACACACACACACACACATACACACTGAGTGGCCAGACTATTATGTGTTCAGAGATCATAATAATCTGGCCACTCAGGGTATTTGTTGACTGGGTTCAAAAAATGAAACAAGCCGAAACCGGTTTGGCTCAGTGGATAGAGCGTCAGCCTTCTGACTGAGAGGTCCCAGGTTCGATTCCCATCAAAGGGCACGTACCTTGGTTGCGGGCACATCCCCAGTAGGGGGTGTGCAGGAGGCAGCTGATCGATGTTTCTCTCTCATCGATGTTTCTAACTTTCTATCCCTCTCCCTTCCTCTCTGTAAAATATCAATAAAATATATTTTTAAAAAAAGAATTGGGATAATTAAAAAAAATGAAACAAGCTTTGTGCAGTAGCAATATCTTAGCCAATGAGGTTTATCTGAGACACGATTATTGGAAAAAAGAAACATAAATCAAGTGGTCTCTTTATCTAGTCACTAATAGGTTTCCCTGAGGGCCCCAACCCAAGAGAGAGCAGAGGCTGAAACCTGTTTTCTCTGCCCATTCTGGGAAACTGGCAAGGAGTCGCCTGCTAACCCCAGAACCGTCAGCTCTTGGTTCACTGGTTCTATCATGAGCCAGGCACTGGAATGGACACTGTGAGTTCAATTAAGATGTCCTGCTCTGGCATCTTTTGATCTTAAATGGTGATAGCAATGAAGGGATACATTCAAAACACAAAAAGTTAGGAGGGGAGAGAATGGTATGTTGGGTAAGGACTTGGGCTCTGGCGTCAGATTGTCGCCTGAGTCTATTCTGTTATTCTGACTGAGGGTAATCTGTTTGAAGCAAGTTTTATAAACTCTTTAAGTCCCAGTTTTCCTCATCTGTATGAAATGGGGAAAGGAGTGCCTATTGCAGAGGGCGGGTGTATGGCTTAAATGCAGTGAATGCTTGGCACGCATCCTTTAATAAGTGTGAGCTGCTATTACTATTATTGTTATTGCTGGCTGTAAAGATCAGGTATGTGGTGTTGGGCGCAGCCCGTCGCCCCCCTCTCCTCCCTGGAGCAGCGGTCAGCACCTTCCTTGCGGCTTCCTTGGCCTGCGTTCCCGTGGTCACCCGCAGACTCCTCCACGCCAGGCACCGCAGCCGGTTCCTGCGTGCAGTCCTGTTTCTCTCCCTCGTCCGCCGTGGGCTCCAAGACCTCGGGGTGCATGTCTATTCCGGAAACACCGAACACCCCGTAGCAATGGGCAGTCCCGTTTGACCGGGTCGCTACGGCCCCAGCTGGACCTGAGAGGTCCGGCTTTCCTTCCCCGCCTGCACTCGCGCCCGCGTCGTTGGCAGCCCAACGCATCCTTGGTCTCCACGGCAACCGCTGCACATGCGCACTCGGACGGATCCGCACACCCGGACGCCTAGGGCGGACCTCCTGACGGCTCTGCCCCTCCCCTCCGGCGCCTGCGCGGGTCACGTGGGAGCGCGGCCCGCGGCAGCTGCGGTGGCTGTGACGGGGGCGGAGTTCACGCGCGTCTGGTGGGAGCGGCTCGGAGACTGCGCCACCTGTGCAGGTACCGCAACCCCTTCTACGCCCCCTCCCACCCACCCCGCGCCCGTGCCCGTACCCCAGATTCGCCTCGTGCCCCTGGACGCCTGCAGGGCCTTGGCCCTCTTCTCCCTCCGCTCCCCACCACGCCCCCCGGGACCCGTGCTCTGTGCGTCGCCCGCACCTCGGGCCCCTTCGTCCCTCGCGGACCTTAAACCTTCGCCCCAGCACCTCTGCCTCCAGACCCGTGTCCCCAGCCACGCAGCGCCCTTCCCCAACTCCACCCCGGCGTTGCACTCCAGAGGTCCCTCTCTGCTGGGCCCGTCCCTCCCACCCCTCCCCCGCTCCCCCGCTCCCCCGCTCCCCCGCAAATCTAGGGCCCCACCCACCTCAAGCGCTGGGCACCCCATCTCCCCCAGACCTTGACACGGGTGCTTCCCACAAGGCTCTGAAAAATCATCCCCTTTGTACGTGCTTCTTTATTCTCATTACCAAAGGATTTGGTTTGAGTGGGATTTGTTGTCTTTGTTCTGAGTTAGAAGTAATTCAGAATAAGGTAGCGCTGGAAGAAAGGGCACCATCAGTTCCCAAAGCGGTGGTCCTTTGCTCAGGCTTGCTTGACCGACTGGTGCTGGAGAGGAGGGTTTCTGGAGACCAGTGAGGCCGCCCTTGCCCAAAGGAACCTGCAGCCCCCACACAGCCCCAGCAAACCCTGCAGCCCTGGTGATGCCAGCAGGATGCCCACCTGGGGGTCTCTCAGTGGGGCGGCCAGCCAGCCAGAGTTTTGGACTTTCATAGACCTTGATCTGAATTCCCACCGCCCCGTTCTTAGCTGAGAGCTCCTGGTATGTCACTTTACCTCTGTATGCCTCAGTTTTCCCATCTGTAAACTGGGGATGATTATAACACTGCCTTATATGGTTGATGAGAGAAAAAGTGAGCTGACAGGAATAAAGCACTTAAGAGTCTTTCTGCATAAAGGCAGCTCTCAGTTTTTTAAATAATATATTTTAATTGATTTCAGAGAGTAAGGGGGGAGAGAGAGAGAGAGAGAGAGAGAGAGAGAGAGAGAGAGAGAGAGAAAGAAAGAATATCATTGATCGGCTGCCTCCTGCAAGCTCCCAATGAGAATCGAGCCCACAATCTGAGCGTGAGGCCTGACCAGGAATCCAACCAGGACCTCCTGGTTCATAGGCCCATGCTCAACCACTGAGCCACACTTGCCAGGCCCAGCTCTCAGTTTTAACCCTGACCACCATAAGTAGCCAATAGCTAACATTGAACACTTAATTATAGTGGCCAATAGCTAAAGCTTATTGATCACTTGTGTCTCAGTCACGGTTCTAAGTGGTTTATGTCTATGACCTTATTTAATTCTCGTTATAAGCTTAGGCAGGAACTATTACCCCCTTTTTTATAGGTGATGTCAGGAAAGCTCAGAAGTGAAGTAACTTCACCTTCACTCAAGACACCCAGCTTGGGAACCCCGATTCGAATCCAGGAAGTCTTCAGTTGTTTGTGGTTTTAATCTCTACAATAATGGCCTAGGGGCATGGTATTGTTTTTTTAATTGAGATAAAAGTTAATAGCATAAGATTTACCATTTTAGCCACTTAAAAGTAGGTATACTTTTCATAGAAGCATATTCAGTGTGCAACCATCACCATTTAATTCTAGAACATTCCCATCCCTCAAAGAAATTGCACCCCATTAGTGGGCACTCCCTATTTTCCATTTCACTGTGCCCTGGCAACCCTAATCTACTTTCTGTCTCTGTGGATTTGCCTGTTCTGAACATTTCATATAAATGGAATCATGGTATTTGGCCTTTTCTGTCTGGCTTCTTCCACTCAGCATAATATTTTAAAGGTTTGTCCAGGTTGTAGCATGTGTCAGTACTTCATTCTTTTATCCATTGTGTGTACAGACCACATTTCCTTTATCCATTCATCTGTTGATGGACATTTGGGTTGTTTTCACTTTTTAGTTACAGTGAATGGTGCTGCTATGAACGTGGCTCTGCAAGTTTTGTGTGAGCATGAGTTGTTAGTTATCTTAGGTACACACCTAGGAATAGATGCTATCATTTTAATTCCTACTTCACAAGTGGAAACCTGAAACTGAGGAGTATTGGATCTTGAATGAGCACTTAACTCAGCTTCTACTCTGTTTCCCGTTAATTCAGTTTAGTGGTCTACTAAAAATTGGCAAAGGAAGGTAAGGAAATTCCAAAACGTCATGATACACCAACTTGGTCACAGTGCTGACACAAAGTTTGAGAAACTTACTACGTTTTTTTCTCCTCAGGAATGAGATTTGAGCTTTTAATATAAGGCAGTATTTATTAAATATTGTATAATAGCACCATGCCAGGTCCTGAGGAGGAATATTAAAGATGGGTCTGATCCCAGCTTCACACCTTCATAAAGCTGCAGGAGGATTACAGACTTAAAAATCAGAAGAACAAAAATGTGAAAGCATTTAGAAAATAATATAGGAAAATACCTTTATAACCCGGGGCGAAGACAGGATTTCTGAAGTCAAACACAAGCACAAACCATACAGAAAAAAGATTGATACATTTGACTGCATTACAATTAAGACGTTCAGTTTATTGCATGCGCTACAAAGAGACAAAACATACAGAGAACTGGTAACTAGAATATAGAAAGAATTCTTACAATTCTGAAACAAAAAGACAACGTAATAGAAATAAGGCAAGGTGAACCGTGGGACATTGCAGCCTTTGAGGAAGAGGCAGTGTGAACATGCTGTTGGTGGGTGTGCAGATTGTTCAGCCCCTGGCGCAGTGTCTCCTTGACTACATGGATGGCTTATGACCTAGCAATTTGACTCTTCGGCTTATCTCTTCGAGAAACTGACACATGTGCTCAGGAGATGTGCATAAACATGTCCATGGCACCTCTGCTTATAATTGTAAAATAAAAACCAGCAAAACAACCCAAATGCCTGTCAGCAATAGAATGGATGTGTGAATATCATGTGTTTGTACCAGGAGATGGTGTGCGGCAGTGAGAGTGTAACCTAACAGCTCCAGGATGAATCTCGAAAACAGTGCCGAGTGAAAGAAACAAGTCACCAAAGGATACATGCAGTGGGATTCCTTTGTATAAAGTTCAAAACCAGGCAGAACTGAATACAATTATTTCAGAATCGAATCCGAGCTGGGTAATAGTACAACTATTAAACAACAACAACATGGCAATGATTATGTCGGAATTTGGCAAGTGCTTGCCAACCCCCCCCCCCACCCCCAGGATGGTAGGAGGGGCTATATGATCAGGGCAGAAGCAGATGGGGCTTTATTTGTAAAGTAGGGTTCTACGTGGGAGTTTTGTTTTATTGTTCTTTGAACTGTGCATAATGTTTTACAACTTTTGTGTGTGTTTTTCAATTTTTCTAAATTACAGAAAAGTTAATTTTAGTTAACATTTCCTGTTCTCAAAAGTCCTATACTCTAGTTGGGGAACCAAGATAGAGACAAGTAGAATGAGTAGAATGCAGAGCAGTGTGGTAAGTGCCATGTGGGTGAGAGAGACAGAACTCAGAGGTGGGGTTCCTGCGATGAGCTGGGAAGGAAAGGAAAGACGTGTGTGTGGACCTCAGGTTTACCCTCAGGGCCTGGCGGGTCATTGGTGCTTGTCAGTGAGTGCTAGGATTGAACTGGGGAGAAGGAATGGGACTTGAGCTGTTCTTAGAAGGACAGATAGGATTTGAGTGCTGAGAGCAAGGCAGATTCAGACTCGTGAAGGAAGTAAGATTCCTTTACAAAATGTTAATGAAAATAAAGTCCAAGCCCTGCAGCCTTACTAGAAAGTTTTACAGTACCGGCTGCTGATGAGCATGGCCAGGACCACCTCAGGTCTACCCCAGTCATTGAAGATCATAGGAATCTCTGAGGCTACTTTCTGGTTCCTAAATACCCTTGAAGGTTTTGAGTTAAAGGGTATTGCAGGATTTTCAGCTTGTCTCTTTATTGTCCTAAAAATTAGACTGACCGTTCATCCATCCATCTTTTTGCCTATTCCATCCATCCATCTGATGGCACTGTAACAGATAACCACACACTTAGTGGCTTAGAACAACACAGATTTCTTCTTTTAGAGTTCTGGAGTCAGAAGCCTGAAATCACTTTCACGTCGCTAAAATCAAGGTGTCAGCAGGGCTGTGTCACTTTGGAGGCTCCAGGGGAGAATCATGTCTTTGCCTTTGTCAGATTCTAGAGGTGCCTGCATTCCTTGACCTGTGGACCCCTCTCTCCACCTTCAAATCCTGCAGCCAGCATCTTTAAATCAATCTCTCTCTCCCTGACTTCTGCTTGTGGTCACATCTCTGACTCTAACCATTCTTCCTCCTTTTAATAAGGGTAAGTGTGATCACATTAGACCCACCTGGATAATCCAGGATCATCTCCCCATCTCAAGATCCTTAACTTAATCACACCTGCAGAGTCCCCTTTGCTACATTAGGTGGCTTGTTTACGAGGTTTGAGCATTAGACTGTGGGCATCTTGAGGGCCATTGTTCAGAGGACCACAACACCTCGCTGGTGCTGCTTTGTCTTCTTCCCATGATACTTGCTTTATTTTCTTTGAAATATTTTGGCCAATCTGTCTTAGGTTCTTTTACTATCCTCCCCAGGTGTCATTCCTTTGGATAGCCTGGTGATGTCTGTGTCTCAGCCAGGACACTTTTCCCAGAACTCATGATTCCTGAAGGTTCTTATACAGGCATATGGTGGACCCGAACCCACAATATTCCAAGGTGTGCCTTAGTGGATTCGATTGCCAAGCTAATGTTACAGGCCACAGCAGTTGTGTTTTGAGGAGGTGACTTTGCTCCTTGGAGTTTTGGCCATAATTTTCCCATGACACTTTTATAGTTGTGAAAGTGTAAGGGGAGAGACAGAGAAACATTGATGTGAGAGAGACACATCGACCAGTTGCCTCTGGCACACCCCTGGACGGGATCGAGCCTACAACCGAAGTACATGCCCCCAACTGTAATTGAACCCCAGGACCCTTCAGTCCATGGGCCGATGCTCCAACCATTGAGCAAAACAGGCTAGTTCGAGAATGCCACCTTTTTACCAAAGATAAACATCTACATTTGATATCATCACCCAAAGTCCACAGTTTACCTAGAGACCCTTAAGTGTGTGATGAACTAGCCCTGATGAGTATCCGCTTATCCAAGTAAAAAGTGCCTGACAGATAACAGGGAATTGCCCTTCTTTTCCTATTTTGGGACCATTCTGTTTTCCTTATTATTTTACTGTTTCTCACTTGATGTTTTGGTTTTCTGTAGAGATAAGAAAACAAAGCTTTATAATAACTTTTAAGGTAGGTTGTAAAGGGACCAGAATTTTCCTGTGATTTAGTATTGCTTTCTAAGTAACAGATTTCTCAAAGTTTTAGACTAAATATCCATAGAGAAATTAACTAGTCAAACCCCCAAAGCAAGTTATATGCAGCTGTACATTTCTTGATCGGCTTCTAGACTTAAATGTGTAATATACTCCTTTAAAACTGTGTTTCCATGAGCTTTCCTGGAATTTAGTGGCGTTGGGGGGAAGTCCTGATTTCTTCTTTTATTAAAAAGACATTATTTTCCATCATGTACTTAAGGGTGGGGAAGAAGAGTGAGGGATTATAAGGAATTTATAATTTCCTGTTATTTTCCATTTATGGTCTATCAAGGTGTGAACAAATGTATGAAAATGGTGTGTCTGAGGAGCAGAAAGGAACCAGTCACAATGGCATGTGCTCTCAGTCCAGCCTTGCTTCATCCCTGTTGGATGGACCAGCGTTCAGGACTCCTCACGTCCTGCCCACACTACTACAGCCACCTCCACTGCTGCCAGTACATTCCACAGCAAACCCAATCAGCTCCTTCCTTTGGCCCAAGCGACTTACTCAAAGAGTAAGGCCAAACACTTCCATTTGGCATAAAGGCATTTCACCATCTGGTCCCCCCTCAAACCCCCCTCGCTAGCCCTAGGTGCACATCCTGTGCTGTAAGCACATTGAACTTGTCACCGTTTCCTGGCAGGCTGGACCTTTTACGGTGCTAGGCCTTTCCTCCTCTCTGCCCAGGAGAGTCTTACACCTTCTTCAGCAGCACCCGGCCACATGTCATTGAATCACTTCGTTCATCTTTCAATGAATTCTGTACACAGGGTGGCAGGACTCCTGGCTTACTTGGGCAGGTCCTCAGCATCCCACACGTAGTTTGATTCCACATGGACTTTCCTATAGATCAGTGACTGTGTGTCTAGGTTTCTATTGTCTATTACTCATACATACATTGGTGTTTGAATTTATCAGTCTTCTGTGAATTTGGTTGGTGTGAGTCAGATCTTTCCAATTTGAGCTATCCTCTGGGGAATGATCAAGTTGCCTTTCTGTACCTCAGGGCTGAAGACCAGACCTAGAATGCTGTCAGCCCTCTGATTCTCTGTGATTTTTAAAAAATACGACAATGATAATAGATGTTTAAGGTATTTGTCTATGGTGGAGCTACAATGGGAATAGGTAGAGTTGAGAAGTGGAGCCAACCTGGGGTTGAAGCCCCTTGACACCGCTGTTCTCAACTCACTCCTGATGCGGGTGCGTCTCTCCTGCTGGACCTGAGGGGGGGGGGGGGGTCTCTGGTGGATTTTGCACATGAGGCTTTTCTTTCTGTAAAGGATCAAGGGAGTTTGTTTGGTGGTGCCCTCTGGAGTTGGGGAACAAGATGGTGTGTGGAGACTGAGAGCTAGATGGAAAAACAGCCTGGGAGCTGAGCTGAGACTGGGTAGTAAAGTCTAATGCAACAAACATGTGTTGAGCTCCTGCTCTGTGCCAGAGGTTGTGGAAGGTGCTGGAGAAACAGAGGAGTAAGATTTGGCCTCCGCCCTAGAGGAATTCGGCCTCCTGGGGGTAGTTCAAAAACAGAACGTTATAACGCAGTGTCTAGGGTGGAAGGACAGGGGAAAGGTGTACCAGAGTTTCTTTTCATTTCCTCGTTCTTACAGCACCTACCCCACCACAGGCTAGAAGGGGCTCTTCCAAATACCGCAGGATACTTCCTCCCTGCCACCTCTGCCAGCTGATAAGACAAGTGCTGCCAGCCAGACTCTCTGCCAGGAATTTGAAATAGAGATGCCAAGTGGCTGCAGTCGTGTGGAAGTTCAAGTGCTCTGCAGGTGGAACACAGCAAGGTGGTTTGCAGAGAGAAAGATGAGGCCCAGGGGGACACCAGGGGGAGAGGATGGCCGGGTCTGCCTGCTTTCCTGGGCGGTCAGCCTCTTCCTGCATATTGTGTCCTGAGCTCCTGGTGTCTGAGCAGAGTGCCATCTCTCTCTAAGCTATTGAGCAGGTTTGTCCCATTTGATGAATGTTCCTTAAGAAAAACGGTGCAGGAGCTGGTTGCCATTCCAGCCAAGCCTTTCACCAGACAGACGCTTTTGGCCTTCCTTATTCTTAGATGAGGAAATATTTTTCTGTATACACACACACACACAGGGATTCATGGCATAAGAATTTTTGCATTTTCTTAATTTTAAAAATCTTTGGTATTAGTTTTATATAACGTTTTCCCAGCTGAGCTATGAGGGCAAAAGAAAGGAATTTGTTTTGTGTTGTTTTTTGTTTGCACATTGGCCTTAAGAAGAGACTGAGCCGTAAGAAGGCCCAGAACTGGAGGAAGGAGGTAAGACGAAAACCAGAGTTGTTAATGAGTAGAGCAGAAAAAATTGGGAAAGTCCTTTGTAGTCAGGCATCTTTAAAATTCTTGAAAAAAAAAATTGTATTTTAGGGGAAGAAATTCAGTTTCCCATTAGTATGAGGTCATTGCATGAGGCATATCAGACCTTCTTTTTAGTTAGAACCTTGTTATGTACACTTTGTACAATTACCTTTCCCACAAGTATTGCTTTGCTTATAACCCATTAGATCTAGATATGTGGTATTTAATTTTTCACTGGAAACATTGTTTTAACATCTTAGATATATGCCCACCTGTTACCTAGAAGAAAAGATTTAATATTCCAAGTATATAGCTTTTTGTCATAGCTTTGTTATTTCTAATTTTATTACATTTTGTTTGAAAAGTACTAGTGCGTACAAGTGATTTTTTTTTGCATTTATTTTTTGCAATTCATGGCCTAGTATTTGATTAGTTTTGACAAATCTCTTTATTTGATAAGAGATTATACCCTTATTGTGGGGCATTTAAGAACCCTATTGCTTATCTATTTCTTCAGTTTTCTGTCATATTTCCTTTGTATGTTCTATTGGTTTGTAATTTGGACTAGAACTGTTAATATTCAACATATATGTTCTAAGGTATATTCAATAATTTTAAACTATTTTATGTGCCTTTTAATCACAATACAGTGTTATTCTTATATAAACACATTCTATTTGTGGTTATTTTCTCCTGCTTAGTTGAGAACTTGGTTGAGCTCACATTGTAATAAAAAGGGAGGGAATTCACTCATTATTCCTTATACTTATGGCAAGTTATGCTGCTATTTTGGGGTATTTTCTTAGTTTCAGGATTTGTTTTTTCTATTTTAATGGGATTTCTATAAAAGAGATTAAACTCAGAAGTTTTATGTACATATACACTGGCTTAAAATCAGTTTTCTTTTATATAATACTAGAGGCCCGATGCATGAAATTTGTGCAAGAGTAGGCCTTCGCAGCCACGGCGGCTACCTCGATCCCTCCCTCGCAGCCGGGGTGGCTGCCTGGATCCCGTGGCTGCAGCCCTAGCTTCGTCTGGAAGGTCATCTGGAAGGACGTCTAGATGGCTGTTTGGTCAATTTGCATATTATGCTTTTATTGCTATAGATATATTAATATATCTTGTATTAATATATGCTGTATTCTTATACTTGTGTATATCTGAGTTCTCTGTAATTTCATTGTAGTCTCTTCTAGACTGTTTGATATTTTGTCCCTCATTGATAGTGCAGTTGGATCAGTGGCTCCACAGGTTGAGTAGAGGATGAAGTTCATCAACCTTGGTCATGCCTGCCTTTGTCTACCTCTGCAGGTTGTCTCTAATTGCAGCCATATGTATATCAGTTCATATGGCATTTAAAACTGTTTCGTTAAATGTCTATCTCTTCTCCTAGGTACAATCAGTTAACTCATCTTTGAGTCCTTAGCATCTGTCATAGTACATGGAATATAGTAGGTGCGCTATCAATGTTTGCTATGTGGATACTTGTAAGAGTTATATTGGACTTTTCTTTCCTCAAATATAAGGAGCAGTCAAAGATAATGGTTTACAAATTAGCCTGGTAAGATGGAGAAGTGCTTACCCCATTCTCATTTGAGAAAACCACTTCTTTAAGTTGGGGGAGTATTTCTTTTCAAATACACACTTTTGGATATTATTTATATGCAAGTTTATTAAAGCTTAGTTTTGCCTCACCTGGATTGTAAACTTCTTGCAGCCAAGGCCATGTCTTAATTTTACTTCTATTTCTTCTTCTTCGTGTCTACATGGGCAGTAGGCCCTCTTCACCTGCTGATTATGAATAAAGCAAAGAAATAAACATCCTTCTCATCTGTTATATGAATTAAAGTCTGGGCATGTCATCATACTGAGCTTGAAGCTTTTTTAGGGCACAGAGCATATTGTGTTTATCTCTGTATCCACAACATGCAGCACAGTGCCTGAATTTTAGTAGGAATTTGGTAACTCTTTGTAGTTGTGTTGACTAATCTCCTTGGAAGAGAAGTTTATAAACTATAAATGTTAATGAGATCATAACTTGCCTGGATCCATGGGCAACATGGATTTGAACTATTACTGTTATTTGAATGCAAAATTATTCAGTTCTGATGTCCTCAGCTCTTTTTCTTCACTCAGACTATGCACGTTCCTTTAACTTATTAAGCACAGAACTCTGTTTCCCTTCCCTGCAGGCTGCCATGGCTGCCGTTGACAGCTTCTACCTCTTGTATAGGGAAATCGCCAGGTCGTGTAATTGCTACGTGGAAGCTCTAGCCTTGGTGGGAGCCTGGTACACAGCCAGAAAAAGCATCACCGTCATCTGTGACTTTTACAGCCTGATCAGGCTGCACTTTGTCCCTCGCCTGGTGAGCAGAGCAGATCTGATCAAGCAATATGGAAGATGGGCAGTTGTGAGTGGTAAGAAAAGGGATTTCAATCCTTGTCTAATCTAAAATCTCCTGTTTGTGTTTTAGGTTGTGTGTATTATTCCAGGAGTTACTACCGGTCTTGGGAACTTGCTGATTTAAAAAAAACAAAACTTACTCTTTTATGATTATGTTCACATTTTCTTACTGCCATCACCTTGGAAGAATTTTCCTTTGATTTTTGTCCTTATTCTGCTCTTATTCCCCATATTGCTCCAGCCCCACCTTCCTACTCCTTGCTTTCCTTTTTGCTCTCAGTTACCACGTTCAGAAAAGCTTTCCTTGTTTTAAATATCATTGTAATTTATCATTTCCTGGCACATATTCAAGCCAGATATATGTTTGAAAACAGTTTTCTACTGTTTCTCATCAACTTGGTGAATGTAAAATAACTTTTCATCTACCTGTCAGGGTGTCTGGGAGAGTGTTTGATACATAATATGTATTATTCATATTATGACATTGTTCTTGACTGATCAGTATTAGAACTTGCTTTACTTCTAGTGTGATTCTTTCTCTGATTAAGCAGAAATGCTAAATGGAGTATTTAAAAAAACCTCACCATGAAATGAGTATGCTCACTTTTCCTGGTTGTATTGTAGGTGCAACAGATGGGATTGGAAGAGCCTACGCAGAAGAGTTAGCAAGCCGTGGTCTCAATATTATCCTGATTAGTCGGAACCAAGAGAAGTTGCAGATGGTTGCTAAAGACATCGCTGACACCTACAAAGTGGAGACCGATATCATAGTGGCAGATTTCAGCAGCGGCCGTGAGATCTACGACCCGATTCGAGAAGCCTTGAAAGACAAAGACATTGGCATCTTGGTCAATAATGTGGGCGTGTTTTATCCCTACCCCCAGTATTTCACTCAGGTCTCCGAGGACAAACTCTGGGACATCATAAATGTAAACATTGCTGCGGCTAGTCTGATGGCCCACATAGTGTTACCGGGGATGGTGGAGAGAAAGAAAGGCGCTGTTGTCACCATCTCTTCTGGCTCCTGCTGCAAACCAACTCCCCAGCTGGCTGCCTTTTCTGCTTCAAAGGTAATGTATTCCTGATTAGAAATGAGATCTTAATGCAATAGGACATTTATTACAATGGTTTGGCCCAATCTGTTGAGCTCTTTGTCAGCAACTCATGTTTGCTAATGCTGTATTTTTTTTTTTTCCTGAAATGATGATAAGCAAGCGTCGTTTTCTCCTGAATTTTCTTCCAAGTTCCATAAAATGAAAAGTCTTTCCCTCTGCTCCATTTTAACAGGCTTATTTAGACCACTTCAGCAGAGCATTACAGTATGAATATGCTTCTAAAGGAATCTTTGTGCAGAGTCTAATCCCATTCTGCGTGGCTACCCACATGACTGCCCCTGGCAGTTTTCTGCACAAGTGCCCGTGGTTGGTGCCTTCACCAAAAGTATATGCACATCATGCCGTTTCTACCCTTGGCATTTCGAAGAGGACCACAGGATATTGGTCCCATTCTATTCAGGTAACAATATGCCTTCACTTTTGTAATTAGGTTAATGCAATCTTAAACCTTCCTAAATGATACGTGGGAATCTGACTGAAGCCTACGGCTGAAAGATGAGAATTGCAAATTCTGATTCTTAAACCTGACACTTTTTTTTTCCTCAGCAAAGAAAGTAAGGGTTTATTTTTAGGAAGTGGCCCATGCCTAAAGACAGGTGACCTAATGCTCAAAGACCTGGCTCCAAACCTGATACTGTTAATGGTTCTGGTTAAGTCACTAGATTTTCTTTTGTGGGATTATTTAGAGCATTCACGTTTAACCTACTTGATACCTAAGAGATGAAATGTGCTCCTTTAATATAAGTAGATGGTAGCCGTATAAAATACTAAGAATTTAGATGGGAATTTAAAAATGCAAACATTCTAGTAATGCTTGAGTGGGAACCTCTAAGTCAACAGTATGATCAGAAGACATAAAACCACAAAAGTCTATTGCATGTAACATAGTTGTCACATCTCAGTAATCTCAGTATATTCTTGGACTCATTTGTTTAAGAAGTGTAGATTTTTTTTTTTTCTTCAGGCATGACAAAGACTTGGGTCGTTAGTGTTTTAAAGAATAACTTTGTTAAATATTTGAAAATTTGATTCTAAGTATTAGAGAACTCATAATGATTTATTGTAATAGACACCTGTCTCTTTATCTGGCATAATAAGTAGATGTACCCTAGTTTAGAATTCTTTTTTCTTTAATATGTAGAATTTTCTTAAATTATCAGCAGATATTTGAGGGACTGTAATAAAGATTATGAACTTTACCAATACCAAATAAATAGATAAGCAAATCAAGAGTGAATTTTTACTTTTCTCAAAAGTTTTGGCTATAAGTTTGTTTTTTTAATAAGAAGCATTTTTATTTAAGTGGTTATTTCCAGGTCCTTAATTACTGGAGAAAAGCAGAGAAACCTAAAATAATTTTCCAAGCCACTGACCATGAAGTTTCCTGCGAAATGAAGATACAATAAAGATGATGTTTAGATGCAGTAGATATTTTGACTGCATTTATAAAACACTAACATTTTAATTGCAATTATACTGTATTCACATTGATGGGCTTTTCTGGAGAATGTAGAGTTTTTTTCTGTCAAGAAATCCTATTAAGCTAATTTAATTCCTAGAATAGTTTTCTATAGAAAACTTAAAATTTTCCAATTTTTTCTATTTTCATTTTTATTTTACTCAAATTACTTTCAACATTATCAATTTTTTCCCCCAGTTTTACAACAAATATTTGATTCATTAGTAGCTGTTTTGTCCATAGCAGTTTCCTCTGGTAGCTTCCGCTGTTGTGACCTTTTCTTTTTCTTTTTTTCTCTTAAAAATGTTTTTATTGATTTCAGAGAGGAAGGGAGAGGAGAGATAGAAACATCAGTGATGAGAGAGAATCATTGATCTGGTGCCTCTTTCACGCCCCACACTGGGGATCGAGTCTGCAACCTGGGCATGTGCCTTTGACCAGAATCGAAACCAGGACCCTTCAGTCCTCAGGTTGACGCTCTGTCCACTGAGCCAAACCGGCTAGAGCGTGACTTTGCTTTTATAATTATTTCCTCTGACTTCATTTTTCTCAGATTGCAAAGAGCTAAATTTTGTCAAGGTTTCAATTTCTGTCTTTAGCTTATAAAAAATTTACTGTGTGAAGTTTAATATGCTAAACATACTGTGTAAAGTTTGTTTTGTGCTGTTTATTCCAGTTAGTCTTATATGTTATGAATTAAATAAGAATGATGGACTGACCATATTTCTTGACCAGATAGGCGATAGATTGAACATGATAGGTTGAGGGAAAGGAAGAAACAAAACACATTCTCAGGTTTTTGGCTTCAGAACCTCAGTGGTGACACTTAACTCGGGTAGCATGAGAGGAAGAGATCAGGTTTTGGAGAAAAAATAAGAGTTTTACACATGCTGGGTTTGGAGGGTCTGGGAAATAGTTAAGAGAAGTGGAGTTGGCAGCTGCATAGGTGGGAGCTCAGGTGAGAGGTTTGTACAGAGGTATAGGCTTACTGGTCATCAGCATTAAGCTGGATGATACGCTATGGGGTCAGTGATATTATCCAAGGAGAGTGTGTAGAGAAGAAAAGATGGCCTGGTCAGAGACTCAAGGAACTCCAGCATTCCAGGGAAGGTGGACTGAGAAGGGCAGCCAGCGAGGTCAGTAGGAGAGGAGGAGAGTGGAATATGGACGCCAGGGAGAGAGAGAGTTTTCAGGTGGAAGGCATAGTCATCAGTGTCACGTGGTGCCATCTGGCCCATGGCGTAAGGACCAACACATGTCTGTTGGGTTTAGAATCTTGGAAATCCTCGGTGACATTGATGAAAGCAGTTTTGGAGGCATTTTAGGGAGCAGCTGCACTGCAGTGGGTAGGTGAGTATAGAGAAGATGAGGACATGGAGACAGTGTGCTCAAGATACAAGGCTATAGCCTGGCTGGTGTGGCTCAGTGGTTGATCATCAGTCAGGACACATGCCCAGGTTGTGGGCTTGACCCCCAGTAGGGGGCGTGCAGGAGGCAGCCAATCAATGATTCTCTCTCATCATTGATATTTCTATCTCTATATCCCTCTCTCTTTTTCTCTCTCTAAAATCAATAAACATATTTTTTTGGTGGGGGGGGGTTTAAAGGCTCTACAGGCAGTGAATTAGATCCAAAGGAAGGAATTCTGTTTGCTATTTAATCTATGCAAATCAGCAGTGACTTGACTGTAATTTAATGCTGGAGGAATGGGGTATGTGGAGAAGAAAGCTTAAAGATGGGAGAAAGGAGGTATGATTCCTGGAAGTGGGGGAATAAGGCTGAAAGCACAAGTAGAGGGGAAGTGATGTGAACTTTGGAAACAACTAGAAAGTGAAGAAGGAGAGAGGAGAGGCCGGGAGTCCACTTAGCAGTTGAGGAACCCAGTCTGATGGCTCCTGTGAGGTGAGGGTGAGGTGGAGGGAGTGCAAGGCTGAGAGAGTAAGGTTTGAAATAATACTTGTGAAGGAAGGGGAGGGAGGTGCCTGGGGACCCATCAGTGGATGGCTGAGCAGAGAGGAGGCCCGAGTGATGGCGGGCCTGAGAATCTATGGTGCCTTCAGCTATGTGGCTTTTCTCTAGCAGCACTCAGCACATTCATATGCACCTATTACGAATCTATTACCCACTTTGAAGCCACTTCAAAGAGGGCATCAAAAGTAATTTTACGGAGAACATTTCTAAGTTTGTGTGAAAAGAGGTTATGTTTGAAAGCTTGCACAGAGGTTAGGGAGCAGGTTTTCTCACTCCTGACCCCTGCCTCAGCCTTCCTTACACAAGTCTTCATTTCCTTACATGCCTGTGAAACAGCATTTCTGAACAGGAGCAGTTAGAACCGACTCACAACCATGACATATTTGCTTTCTCATATAATGTAGCAGTTGCATCTTATGTATTATGCTAGTTGTCTTAATAAAGATTTGCAAGCAAAAAGTTAAAAAAAATGGTTTGGGCTTTAAAAACAGCTAGAAAGGAGTCAAATGTATTTGTTTTCATTGCTAACTAGTTATTAATGTTTATTGGGGAGCATTTCTTATTTCCAGAAGTGGCATTAGGCAATATTAAATTGTCACCTTTGGAACACATAGTAAGCTGGACAGAAAATGGAGGGCTTTTCTTTATAGCTTTCTGTTTGTGATCCTTGACATATAGGCCAGAAACATGCTGGTGTGTGTGTGTGGCTGAAAAAACAATTCATTTGACAACTTGAGCAGTGAGTTTCTTGCCTATGAACATGGAGACTGTGTTCCAGGTGATAGGAAAGCTCCGGGGAAAGGGAGTAGAGTGGAGAATCTGAGCTCTCTGGGTCATGGTCTTTTCTGAATTTCTACCCACTTTTGATGTGTTTGTTCACACATGCGCTGTGTGTTGCTGTTGGGAAGAGAACACATGGCATTGAGGGTAGTGGTGGAGCTCAGTGGAAATGAGAAGGCCCTGAGGCTGCATAGTGAGATGTGGGTGAGGGTCCAGCAGCCAGGCTGACAACTGTGTCAGAGGTTAGAGCCCTTTGGGTTTTGTTGCAGAGGAGGACCAGCTCCACTCTTAGGCCTGGACAGACTGGTCAGGAGTCCTGAGCAGGCACGAAGCCTTACAGAACCCGAAATCCACCCCTCCTCTCTCTCATATACACACTCACACTCGCACCCTCCTCCTCTTCACTGTGGCATTCTTCTGCAGTTTGGAGTGCCAGAGACTTGGCATTCTTTCCTGTGACCGTTGTTCTCGAAATAGGCGACGAGTCAGCCCCTTTAGTCTGTCTGTCAGTACCCAGGGGATGAAATTCTCCCCTTCTCTTCCATTAGCTCTTTCCACCAAGCTCTTTCCACCTGCTTCCCAGGATGCTAAAAACCTCATTGGGATGAGCTAGACAAGATGAGCCAGTGACATCTCCAAGTGCAGCACCTTAGGAAACTGTCAAAAAACACCTTGATGCTGGTCCCCTTGCAATAGACAGTGGCAATGGATGGACATTGAAAACAAGCAGATTTTTAGATGCTTATTCTTTCTCCACTGAATAAAGACTGAAAAAAAATGTACTTTGAAGGGGGATCCAGTTATCTAGTCTGTCTCAGGTGTCTATGTGTTTGCGACACTACTTACTAGATCCTTCTCTGAGACCAAAAGCTGACTTCTTTCATCTCCTTGGATTCAGAATCTTTTGCTTTAGGACAGCAGCTCCAAGGAGGAATATCCAAGTATTTCCCCCCCACGAAATCCTAGCTGTTTAAAGAAGTCCAAAGAGACCTTAGTCCTTCTCCCAGAAAGTTACCCATGGCTCCAGGCCAAATACTGGGCTCCTGTTTGTGAGGTGGTGGGTTGGAGCTTCTGTGGAATCTGCTGTGAGCAGCTGTGGTTCCCGACTGTCTTCCTGCAGTTCACCATACTGGGACCCCCTCCTTATTTGGTGTGGTTCCCAGGAGCTGCAGGGTAACCTAGACTAGAATTTCAGCACTTGCTGGGGGCCTGCCCATCTCTCTTCCTTAACATGCAAAGTGTTAGAACTTTCATGCAGTATAACTTCTATACTGACAAATCTCCACCTCAGCACTATTGGCATTTGGGGTTGGATAATTGTTGTGGAGCTGTCCTACGCATTATAGGATGTTCAGCCCATCCTTGACGTCTGCCCACTGGATGCCAGTAGCACCACCACTCCAGTTGTGACAACCAGTAATCTTATAACCCTGGGGGAGGGGGGCAAATTGGCCCTGGTTGAGAACCTGGTAGCAGAACAACATCAGCTGGACTCCCTGGATCCCCAAGCCATCCTCATCACATCTCAAGACGGTGTACTAGGATCCTAGTGTTTTTTTATTCAGTTTTCTTATTTAACTTGGCTCCATTATTTAACTTGCCTCTCAAACCTGTTTTCTCACATAGTACTAACCACACATGCGTTTATCTATTTCAGCTACTTTCCTTCTGGAAAGAGTTTATAATTCTTAAGCAAATTAAGCAAATTAACACACTTCATATCAAGTAATGATGGAATCCTATTACTGCATGTAGGTCTGTCCATCCTCATTAGAGAAAGGGGATGGATGGGTGGTGATCATGTTTCTGTTCCCATAAGTCTAACATATGGTCTTATGCAAAAGAGGTGCTAAGTACAGTAGTACCTAAAGTCTTTTTCCTTTTTAGTATTTAAAGTGATCAGTGATATTTGTTGGATTAAGTAAGATGCTGATCTGTACATTTCAGTGTCAGTGACTTTGGGTTCTAATCTTTTAACCTTTTTTTCTTCCATTTTTAGTTTCTTTTTGCACAGTACATGCCTGAATGGCTCTGGGTGTGGGGAGCAAATATTCTCAATCGTTCTTTACGTAAGGAGGCCTTATCCTGCAAACCATGAAACTGGATGATTGTTTGGGAAGCTTTGCCAAGTCATGGGAACCTACAGTATTCAGACATTTGGAAGGACACATTTAATTTATCTTCGGTATTTTCTTTTATTACTGATGACTTAGCATATTGTTGGCTCATCATTTGCAAAGCAAACATAATACTTGTAGAGAATGTTGTGGAAAAACTCAAGGGCCAAATGGATGGCACAGAGTAAATAATGACTGAGGCACAAGAACTGATTGAGGAAACTCAAATTTCAATGCTTTTTCCCCTAAATTATTCAAAAGTTGTGTGGTTTATGTTGTTCTAGGAGCTACAGCAAATCTGGTACTGAAATATAACGTGACTTGTGACCTCTTACAATTTCAGATTTTTTTTAAGGGAAATTATTTCAGTAGGTGAACTATAGTATTGGTTTTCAAATGTTCATCAGGAAAGACTATTTAAAAGTATTATTTTACAAGGTGGCTGGTATGATTAGCAGTAGAAACCTGTGTGTGTTAATATTGTGTAGCTCTAGTTGTTTGTCTACAATCTGTGTATGAAAATGCTGCTTTTCAATTGATATTTCATTAGAGAACCATATGTGTATGGATGTGTGTATCTGGGCAACTTTATGGGTAAGTTACTTAAAAAAATTTTTTTTGTCAGGATGGTTTAATGTGGAACCTTACAGGGTATTAAAATTCTAGATTATTTCTCTTCATACTAAACAATCTTACCCAATTTTGTGCTATTGGCTTGCCAAGTATATTACTTACAACATTCTGTTTTTTTAACCTAGATTTGGAGGTGTAATGACTGACTTTCAGTAATCTGTTGATTTATAGTTATTGTGGATTAGTAGTGATTTCTTAGCCTATGACCCATTTTATAACTAAAATTTAGCCCTTTAGAGCTTGTTATATCTGGTTTTCATATACTTTTCTATGTAATATTATTTAATTCCAGTAGCATTATTGGTGTAAACATCAAGTATTTATGAAATTAGTAGTTAAAATATGGACAAATGTGTGTGATATGTATTGTATCTGTTGAAATAAGTTAGAAGCTCATTCTTGGTTCTTGTAATTACTTTATGCATTATAGTGAATAGTTTTATTGGTGTGAAAATAATTATGCATACTCCCCCCCCCTCCCCACACACACACACAATATGGGTTAGCATTGAAAGCTATTGTGAAATGTCTTTGGTTCAGGTCCTATAAAGCCAAACATTTTGAGGACCACATATGTAGTGCTTGACAGTTGTAAATCACTTTATGAATATGACAGTGTGTGCAAAGTAAAAATTTGGAGTTTAATATTGGGACACTGATGCAGAAGCTAGTAAATTTTTGAAATCAGGACTTTTATGGAATTGATTTCTCCTGAGATGATGCTCCATTATGAGTAGGTCTAAGCATGCTCTCATGTTTAGCCAGTGACATTGCTTCAGTATTTCCAGATGTGACTTGGACTCAGTTCAGAACTCTTCCACTTACAGATCAGGCCTTCATCACATAAGAGGAAGACATTCAGATGTGAAAACGTACACACTAATGGCACTACATAACACTAAAGGTATTGATGGAGTTAGTTTAGGAGCCTTTATTTGGTTACATTTGACTTTTTCCCTCACCCAACAATTATGGTCATTAAGACTAGGAAAAATTTGATTTCCTGCCACATTGACCTGAACTTTGACATGTAATAAGCAGCAGCAATGTTATGTAAAAAGTACCATATTTATACCTGTGTTATGTGTTATAGCAATGTCTTATATTTATAGATTAGGTATTGAATCATTGTTACATGATGAGAATAAATAAACCATGTCAGTGATGTTTTAAAAATTCTTTACTTGGCAGGACATATGTAAATAAGCTTGTTGGTGCAAAGTTAGTGAAAGATCAAAACCAAGAATCTTCCTTAGGTTTTATGTTTCCTAAAATACTTTTTCCCAGAGCTCATTTTAGAGTAATAATTGGACCACTGTAGATGGGTTTTTTTTTTCTTTTCTTTTCTAAAAAATTTTTTTATTGATTTCAGAGAGGAAGGGAGAGGGAGAGAGATAGAAACATCAGTGATGAGAGAGAATCATTGATCAGCTGCCTCCTGCACACCCCACACTGGGGATTGAGCCCACAACCCAGGCATGTGCCCCTCCCGGGAACTGAATCATGACCTCCTGGTTCCTAGGTCAGCGCTCAACCACCGAACCATGCTGGCCAGACCTAGATGGATTTTCTTACTAAGAATGGGGGAAATAAAAAAAAAAAAGAATGGGGGAAATAACCTTTGAAACAACCTGTGAACTGAACATTTAACAGTGGAAGTGGTTGCTGCTTCCTTTGGAAGAGGTTTTGCTCCATGTATTTGTAAATGTATCGTCTGGAATGAGGGATACATTTCCCCCCATAGGAACAATTATCTAAAAATTGCAAAAGCTTAATTTATGAACTTAATTTATGGATGCAATTCAGTAAGAGCAGGTAATTAAGCAAGGAAATTGTACATGTGCATGTCTTTTGAAACTATTAGGTTGGTTTCTTCATCTCATTCTTCTGATAAGGTAAGATGAAGGTTGATTTTGACCGTTGACTTTGGCAAATGAACACACTTCATATCAAGCAACATGGAGATCGATTGGTGGGGATGAAAGGGAGATTGTAGTGAGTTCAAGAAAGAGTGGGAAGGACAGGAAGAGAGCAAGGAGAGACAACTCTATTGATAAGTGTTTTTGTTTTGTTTTAACCTCAAGTTACTTAAAATCTTGTCACATTTGGGAACCAGAGCGTTTAGGTGGTGTCCTCTGTCTTTGTGTGTGCCCTCCGAAACAAAGACCAGTCTCACCATGTCTCTGTCTCAGTATTGGCTAAGCTGTTATTCTTTAAAATAACATTTAGTTTAAATAAAGATTTACCTTCCACGGAATTTCGAATGCTTTATTACACACCTGAAGCATGGGTTTCGGAAGTTAGAACCCTGGAGTGGTGGAAAACCAGGAGACCAGGATACTGTGGTTCTCATCCTTTCTTGGTATATTTCTCAGCCATCTGTCTCATGGCTGAGTCCCCTTCAGTTTACAGGGTTCTAAGGAGCTGGCAGCATTCTTCACTTCCCTGTTTTTGGGCTTCACTGTCACATGACAAGGATGTTTGCAATGCACTAGCCTACCTTAGCCCCTGACACCTGGGCTATGTATTCAATGGTACAGTGACTTAAAGGGCCCTTAAAAAGAACCCTGGCCAAAATCAATTTACCTCAAATTAGAACAGTTAAGTTTAAGATCAAGTGCATTAATCATGGCAGCAGGGAGTTCTGCTTAACTTTGAGGATCTCAAAACGGGGGAGACTGTTTCACCAGGTGTGGATTGGTCTAGATGTAACCACCACTGTTTACTGAACATATTATGACTCAAGCTTTGTATGTTTTATTTAACCCTCCTTCTATGAGGTAGGTATTAATATCTTGGTGGGGAGGGGGGGGTGTAGGAAGGTGAGATATAAAGAACAGAGGTACAACTTGCCCAAGATCAAAAGCTAGCAGGTGATTCTGTATCCACTATATTAAAACAGTTTGTTAAAGGGAAGATGAAATGCTGTGATATTTCTGGTCATATTGGTCCTATGCAGCATTATCATGTTGCGGTGGAAAGTTAAAACATAAGCAGTTTTATCTGACTACATAGCACATCACTTTTCATAAACATTACCTAAAATATGTTTTCCCTTCCCCAGTTGTGCCCAAGCCAAGTGTGGGCCACTTCAGCATTTCTACAGAAAACAGCCTGTGATCCCTAGTATTGAAGTCACCCACGCATTTTGGGAGAGGCAAACTTTTGATACTTGTTTCTTTGAAGGGGGGAACACTAGGTATTGTTGGTCCAGGCAAGGCGGAGAGGAGACCGGAGTGGTGCAGACAAGATTGGGGGCAGGGGGTTCGCCTGTCAGGGTGGGAGTGAGACAGGTAACTGACTGACTCACAGGTGACTGCTCTCAGCTGCCTTGTCGGTGAACAGGTAGGGGTTTGCAGAGTTGGTGCCGCCCGGGCCTGGGCTCTGGATCCGGACACCTATAGGCCCCAGGAGGAGAGCGCTGGATACCGTTTCAGGCGTTTATAGCAAATGCTGGCCACGGGGGCCGTTCCGTCAGGTTTGTTGTCCGCAGGACATGGGCCAGCGTGGCTGCTTTCGTGCCTGTGCCTGTTCTCTTAAGATCCTGGCCCCAAAGCCCAGCACATCCCACGGCAGGTACTGCTACTAGGGCAGAGCAAGACAAACGGCCTACAGCCCCGCCCCTTCCCCAGGGCCGCAAACGTCGCGAGACTGTCGTTCGTCTTCCGGCCCAGACCCAGCGGCCCTCCGCGTTCTGAGTGCGCACGCAGGCCTCACGCAGGGTACGCACAGCCGGCGGGGCTGGTGTTCTCAGCCGTGGGTCTCCCCGTCCCATGGCGCCTTCTCGCGAGAGTTGGGAGTAAACAGCCCCGAATGGAGACTCGAGGTGTGTTCGCCGCGGAGAAGCCGTTATCCTGGGCCCCCCGGACCCGAGTGTGAGGCAGCAGCAGGTACGTCAGGAGGCCCGCTCTCTGAGTCACCGCATCTCCCGATCTGCGCGGCTGTCCGCGCGTTCTGAGGTGCTCCTTGCGCCCGAGGCCCCGAGGATGGGGGTCTGCGCTGGCGGTGTGGCGGTGGCTGGGGCCTCCCTGCGACCCTGGACCGGCAGGGAGCGGACCCGGGTTGTGGGGCGCAGGCCTGGGGCGTGCGGTAAAGCTAGGCATTTAGACACACCGGCTACACAGCGTGCTTGGCGGTAGAAAATGAACAGTCCCCTCCGCTCGCCAGACCCCGCCTGGACTTACACGGCTGTTCTCCCTGCCCGGCCTCTTCTGCGTGTTTCCACGGTGTGGTAGCTGGCTCAATTTCATTTTCTTTATGTGGAATAAGCTTTAACGGAGTGAAACTGTGCCGGGCTCTGGCTCTGACCCTCAGCCTCCGAACATACCCGAGTGCTAGGTATACTCCTGAAGGGTTCTGGTATCAGATTTTCAGTGACCTCAGTTCTTTGCCCTAGCTGAGTCTGTGCACACTGCTCCACTGATTTTCAAAAAATGCAGTGTAAGAAGCTCGTCGGCAAGGGGGCCCCTGAGGTTCTTTGGTTTACTCAGAACCAGAATGCCTTTCAGACCTGTCGGATCTTCAGGTCTTGCCATGCCCTGTCATGATGTGCTTCCTATGACTGTTACAGATCAACATCATTTTTATTAAGGTGTTTACCCCTTGTTTTTGTTAGAGCCACTGAGAATCTTGGCCTATTTGTGTATGCAAATTAAGTTCAATATTTACATTTACCTTAAGGAACTTCCAAGAGATAGAGTGACATAAGATCTTAGTTGAACTCTGGAGAATTTAGTTTCCTATGGTCCTTTAGTCTTAACTGTGCTAGTAAGTAGCTCTCTGACTTCAAGGTCTGATTTTGTATATGTATAAAAACGGGGGGGGGGGGGGGCTGGAGAACAGTGATTCTTCCAAACTTTTTTTTTATCTTTTAATGTAAGAGCTTTGTTAAGGTAAAATTTACATCCCGCAAAATTCACCTGTTTTAAGGTACTGATTCATCGATTTTTTTAAAAAAATCAAATTTTAAGTTGTGTAATCATAACCACAATCCATTTTTAGGACATTTCTATCACCCCAAAAAGATCCCTGGTGCCCGTTTGTAGTCACTACTCATTTATAACGAGCCCCAGATCCACCACTAATCTTTCTGTTTCTCTAGATTTTTCTTTTCCAAATATTTAATTGATTCAGGTGGAATCATACATGGCCCTTGTGTCTGGCTTCTTTAATTTAGCATAATGTTTTCAAGGTTCATCCATGTTGTAGCTTGTGTCACCATTCCTTTTTATGGCACAGTAATAATCTTTTTTTTATGGATACAAAACATTTTGTTTATTCATTCATGCAGAACACCTTTTGCAAATAAAATTTTATTTCATGTTCTCGTGTATGATGCACATGGCCAGAGGCCTTCATTGGAAGGGGTGTGTGTGGGGGGCGTGACTCTTGCCAACTAGTTGTCTCCATTGCATTCCCCAAGCAACTGTTATCAAATCTATGAGAAAAAAAAAAAAAGAAATTCTAATTAAGTGCTTGAAGAGCTTTGAAGCACCCAGGGGTTCTCTTCTAGTCTAGAGGTTTTTATCATTCCCTTCAAATTCACATTTTTAAAAAAATTCCGTTTTCTATCATTCTGGTTGTAGGTAGTTCTTGCCTGCTACCTCTTTATTTTTGTGGCATAAATAATTAAAGTAACAAGAACTAGGAGGGCTGAAGACTTAGGTGAACTGCGCAAGACTCCCATTAGTGCTTTAAGCAGGGTTTGGGGGCGGGGGGATTTGCAACTACCTCTTTGCACTAGGAGAGAGTTGAGACATTGGTTATATTTTATTGGAAAGGCTTGACAACTCCAACTCTTGGTGACTTGAAATATTAAGAATGTGAAGCTAGACCTTTATTTGGTGTTTGGGTAGGGGACCTTGGTCTCTTACAGTGTTTTGCCTGAGGAGGTGGTTAAGAGACACTTAAGTTGATTTTTCCTTCTCTGTTTTCCTCATCAGTTTTGATGTGCTGCAGAAATCTGTTAACTAGATTTATTAATCTTGACAATGTCTTTTTGCTTAAGAAATGAGTTTAAAGTAAAATGAGAAAAGTACTGAGTTTGGGGGTGCCTCATATGTGGCTAGCCAGTACTAGAGGAATGAGGATAAAGAGAATAAATAGTACACGGGAGCAACATGTGTGAAAGAATAGGCAATAAAGACGGTGTAGACCAGATTTTTTTAACTTGGGCACTATTGACTCTGGGCTGAATTATATGTGTTCTTCCCCCCTCCACCCTTTACTAGTGGACAGAATGTGCTAGGTCCTAGCAGCTAGGAGGAACCAGTTCTATCAGGCATAAGAACACACCTTTTTAAAGACAGTATGGTCTGGCATCACTTAAATGCTAGCCTATTAAACAATGCTAATACAGCCAACTATGCAATTAGTTACAAAAGTGGTATTTTTACAGATAAATTTTAATTTAACTGAATGGTACCCTTTCAATGGCCTAATCATAATTCCGTTTTCTCTGGAGTTTATTCAGTAAAGATTTATTAAAAGCAAGGTATATCTACATACTTAGATGACTATTGGGTGATACAAGTAATTTCCTCTAATCTGAATTGTGTTTTTTAATTATTTGTAAACAAATAATTTCAGATGTACTTTAGCTATACCCAGAATTATAATCTTAGCTATATTCTTTTGTAATGCAGAGTAGAAGAATCTCAGAGTTTCATGGAATGTTAGCTGTCAGCAAGATCAATTGCTTGTCCAAGTAATGCATTTCCTCTACTTTGTCTCCCTTTAAAAATATATCATTAAGTCTAATTCTTGGCATGTATTATTTGAACTGTTTTGTTTGCATTCAGTATTTGATGTCCAATATATTTTGATTATACCTGTATTAGAGGCATAATTATACTTAATTATGGAAACCCATTATTATGTAAATACCATCTTTTAGAGTTTACCTTTGTATGGAAAGGTAACCAGATCTTCTATATATAGAACTGATAGATATTAAATCCAATAAACATTTAGTGGATCCAGTAACAGCCCTAATTAATTAGGCCCTAGGAGTAAGTGATACTACAGATGGTAAGCCGGTTCAGAATGAACTAGCTAAAAGCTTAGCCTTACTTTAGGAAGGAGACACAGATTTTAGTAAACAATTCATAGGAAATAGATCCCTTTTAAGCTTTACTCTATTACATGTAAAATTAAAATTTAAATGTTTTAAATCTTTGTGCCACTGTCTTTACCAGAAAATATTTTTCTAGATAATATTTACCTTATAAACCTCTATCTTATGAGGTTTATAAGGTATTTAAGTAATATATTTTATCTAATTATAAATGTGTAACATACACTTTTTGTAAAAATATGAATGAATAGAATTTAAGAAGAAAATAACTACCTGTATCATATCATTGAAATGTAGAACCTGTGTTACCACTTTGGTAGACCTCTTTTCATGTTCTTTTTTCCTGTGCACATAGATACATATATAAAAATCAAAGTGTGGATCACATTGTACATTAACAGTTTTATTTAATGAGTATTTTCCTATATTCTTTGGAAAATATATTAGTTTCCTTTTGCTGCTATAACAGATTTCTACCGACTTAGTGTCTTAAAACAACTCAAACTTAATATCTTACAGTTCTGGAGGTTAGTAGTTCGAAGTCAGTCTCACTGGGCTAACTTCAAGATGTCAGCAGGGCTTCATTCCTTTTTCAGTTTCTGTAGGCACCTGCATTCCTTGGCTCTAGCCTCTGGAAGCACTTGCATTCCTTGGCTCCTAACCTCTTCCTCTGATTACTTCAGCCTCATTCATCATCACATCTACTGCCAGCTCAGAGCTCCTGCCTCCCTCTTACGAAGACTCTTGTAATTACATGGACCCACCTGGATAATCCAGATTCATCTCCCCATCTCAAGATCCTTTGTTTCATTATACCAGCAAACTCCCTTTGGTCATATAAAGTAACATTTACAGGTCCTGGGGATTAAGATATGGACATCTTTGGGGGATCATTATTCAGCTTTCCCAAGGAATATAATTAAGGAACATAATTGGAAATTGCTGCATAACATCCTATATAATAAAACCCTAATATGCAAACTGACCAAATGGCAGAATGACTGGTCGCTATGATGCACACTGAACACCAGTAGCTGCCCCTTGGTGGTCAGTGCGCACCCACAGGGGGAGCGCCGCTCAGCCAGAAGCCGGGCTCATGGCTGGCCAGCGCAGCTGTGGTAGCGAGAGCCTCTCCGGCCTCTGCTGCAGGCAGGCGATAAGGAACGAGGGGAGAGCCCCGGACTGCAAAAGGGATGTCTGACTGCCGACTTCGGCCTGATGCCCAGGGAGTTGGCAGGCAGACATCCCCCGAGGGGTCCCTGACTGCGAGAGGGTGCAGGCCGGGCTGAGGGGACCCCTCCCCCTCAGTGCATGATTTTCATGCACTGGCCCTCTAGTTCTATCATATGGATGAACCATAATTATTTAGCTAGTCCCCTATTATACTTTTAAGTGGTCTCTAATTTCCCCCAGTTATAATCCTTGGACATAAATCATTGTATGCTTTCAGATTCACACATATATGGAATGAATTTCTAAAGGAGATTTTAGAAAAGCACTGTAGCCTACCTCTTAAGAGTGTGGCCTCTGAAGCCAGATTTCCCCAGTTCCTAGCCCTGCTTTCCCATTCACTGGCCATGTGACTCCAGGCAAGGTTTTGAGCTACCTTGGGCCTCAGTTTTCTCATCTGAGAATGAGGGTAGTAACAGGCTGTTGTGAGAATTAAATGAGTTAATACATGCAAATTACTTAGAAAAGCTCAGTAAGTATTCCTTTTTATTATTACTGGATTTATTAGACCAACATTTTTTACATTCGTCTTTAAGACTTTTAAATACACACTGGCAAAATATCATTCTAAAAGGTAGTAAGAACTTTTTTACATTCACTAGCAACATATGAGAGTACACATTTTATTGGGTTGAGTTCTTCAACATGATTATATTTTATACTGATTGTCTCAATTTATGTCTGTTAAAATGTTATTAGAGTTTTATAAAGGAAACTCGAGGCCCGGTGCACGAAATTCTTGCACAGGGGTGGGGGAGGGGGGGCGTCCCTCAGCCCGGCCTGCACCCTCTCCAATTCAGGGCCCCTTGGGGGATGTCTGCACCCTCTCACAATCCGGGACCGCTGGCTCCTAACCACTCGCCTGCCTGCCTGCCTGATCACCCCTAACCCCTCTGCCTGCCTGCCTGCCTGATCTCCCCTACCCACCTCTGCCTGCCTGATCGCCCCTAACTGCTCCCCTACCGGCCTGATCATTTCTAACTGCTCCCCTGCTGGCCTGATCGCCCTTAACTGCCTCTGCCTTGCCCTGCACCCGGGACCCAGAATTCTCTCCTCCAGCTGATCGCAGGCACCCGGGACCCGGGCTTCCCTCCCTCTGGCTGGCCACAGGCACCCAGGACCCAGGCCAGCTTTGCCTAGGCCAGCCGCAGCCGCAGGGGACCTTGGGTGGGTGGGTGGCTTCATCCAGGCCACAGGCACTGGCACCTGGGACCACGGGGCAGGTGGCTTGTCCCTCTCCTGGGCTGCAGCCACTGGCGCTGGCGCCCAGGATCACGGGGTGGGCGGCTTGTTCCTCTCCTGGGCCGCAGGTGCTGGCACCCAGGACCACAGGGCGGGCGGCTTGTTCCTCTCCCGGGCCACAGGTGCAGGCTCTGGCACCCGGGACTGCAGGGCAGGTGGCTTGTTCCTCTCCCGAGCCGCAGCCTGGCTGGTCCCCATTCCTCTCTTGCGAGCTCATTTGTGCCTGGCTGGTCCCCATTCCTCTCTCCCCAGTGTTGAGTGTCTGAGCCGTTACGGTGTGAGAGCATGATGACCATTTGCATATTAGCTCTTTACTATATAGGACTAGAGGCCCGGTGCACGGATTTGTGCACTGGTGGGGTCCCTTGGCCTGGCCTGTGAGCTCTCACAATCCGGGACCCCTCGGGATGTCGGAGAGCCAGTTTCAGCCCAATCCTCCTCAGGCCAGGCTGAGGGACCCCACCAGTGCACCATCGGGGCAGGGGAGGGACCACGGAAGGGCTTCAGGGCCCCTCTTGCCCAGTCCTGATCTGCCAGACCCCAGCAGCAAGCTAACCTACCAGTCGGAGCATCTGCCTCCTGGTGGTCAGTGCGTGTCATAGTGACTGGTTGAATGGTCAAACGAACAGTTGGATACTTAGCATATTAGGCTTTTATTATATAGGATTATAGAAACATTGAGGTTCACTTTAACAGAAATTTACTTTATGATGGATCTTTTCAGGAGTTCTCTCAATTCCTTAGATTGAGAAATACTTTTAATTTCACTTTGATTAGCTCAATCCCATCTGTTAGATATCATTCTGTGTAACGGTTGATGTGTGTGTTAATCTCTTTAACATGGTATATGGTCTGGTCTAATATAAGAAGCTTGTAAGTGCACTCCCCACATTTTAAAATTTGGTACTCCCACCCTTCTCAGTGCATTTCTAGCACCTGAGACTAAATATAGAACTTATTTGCATATTTTGGAAACAATGTAAAGTTTCCAAGAACAGTATAAAACCTTTCCTCTTTGAACCATTTGAAAGTAAGTTGCAGGCCTGGTGCCCATTATCCCCACATACTTTAGTGGGCATTTCCTGCGATTGCTTGGACCTTATTACATAATCATAGCACAGCCTTCAAAATCAGGAAATTAGTCTTTTTAAAATGTTTTTATTGATTTAAGAGAGAGGGAAAGAGAGATAGAAACATCAATGATAAGAGACAATCATCCATCTACTGCCTCCTGCACACCCCCTACTGGGGATCGAGTCCACAACCCAGTATGTGCCCTGACCTGGTTCATGGGTTGACACTCAACAACTGAGCCACGCCTACAGGGCAGGAAATTAGTCTTGATTCAGCACTGCTATCTAATCATAGGCAGGCCCCATTCAGGTTTTGCTATTTGTTCCAATAATGTCCATACAGCAAAGAGGCCCATTTCTGAATCTTTAAGTTGTAGTTAGGGGTCATGTTTCTTGACTTTCCTTCAATCTGGAGCCATATCTAAGCCATTCCTTGGCTTTCATTACCTTGGTACTTAGGAATATTCTAGGCCAGTTATTTTGAAGACTGTCCCTTGGTGTGGGTTCTGATACTTCCTCATGATCCGATTGAGGTTGTGCATATTTGGCCACAGGGCTCTTGAGCGCATCTGCTCAGTGGCCCCTGTTCCTTGTGTCCCATTGCTGGTTAACTTGATGAAGTTTCTCCACATAAACTTACCCTTTTTCCCTTTGTAAATGAGAATTTTGTTGGGAGGCATTCTGAGTTTATGTGAATATCTCATCATTTAAATTTTCAATTTATTTTATTAATATATGTCATTGTGGACTCATGTTTTCCTGTTTTACTCAGTGGTTAGGATCTGTTACATTCATTATTTATTTTGATGCTCAGATTATCCCAAGCTGGCTTCTGTATCCCATTGACACATCCCCATAATTCTTTGAGCACTTTCTTCCTTTCTGCAAGAATAAGATGTTCCAGACTCATCTGTTCTTAACCTGCCTAGTCTGGTACTAGCTCCTCCTCCAGAGAGCCTGGTTTCTTTTAGTGAGAATGGTGTTTAGAAGACCAGTGCTGGGCACTAGGTGGGCTCCCTCCTATTGGGATGTCACTGCTCCAGTGTCCTTTCAGGAGACAAAGCTAGGGAATGTATGTGTGTGTACACATGCAAACACACATTTGCATATGTTTGCTTCTACATCTGTCTATATATTGAAAACCTTTTGAGTTCATACCAGTACTTCCAGTTTTAGTCTGATCCTGCGTGGTTCATTCAAGTTTCACTCCTTTTCATATTTGTGACTTTATTCTTTGACTGAGAAAGCTGCCTCCCACTACCTGTAAATTATTTATTTGATCAAATCAATTTCCTTTTGTTGTTGCCATCACCCCATTCAGGCTCTGACAACCCTTACCAGGTGCCTCTCCCCCACACGCACCTTTCTGATCCTCTTAGACTCCATTTTCCCACACTGGCCACTGTTGCACTTCTACCAGTGCCAACCTTCTTGTCCTCAGCTGAATTATTCAGAAAGGGAAGAAAAGGAAAAGTTAGAAGTCTTTTTTAAAGAGTGTTTCCCCCCCATATTGAATGTGTCTCTGTTTATATACTCTATGCTTACCTTATATATCAGGGGTCCTCAAACTATGGTCCGCGGGCCACATGCAGCCCACCGAGGACACTTATCCGGCCCGCTGGGTGTTTTTGCCACCGCTGCCTGTCCTGCTTAGCAGCGACTTAGCAGTATGCATAGGAATTTGCTCATTGTTGTTTTTTTTTTAAACTATAGTCCGGCCCTCCAATGGTCTGAGGGACAGTGAACTGGCCCCCTGTTTAAAAAGTTTGAGAACCCCTGCCTTATATGTACTTGTTGCTCCTTATTTGCTTGCCAGTAGATGGGGAGCCTGCCTTGGGGAGAGTGCTCACCGCGTTTGCATTATATATGAGAGCCAGGAAGGATCCATCATAGAAACATGTGAATAGGTGCTTTAGATATGGGAAAGTGCAGTCTGTGCCTTTAAAGGCCCAGTAGAGGAGTCATTAGAGACTGGCCATCTTTAAAACAAACAGGCCAAAGGCACAGATGTTGGTTGTAAGTGGCCTGTGTTGCAACCCTAGTGCCCATGCCTTTAGCTCCCTGGTGGTGTTTTTTGTTTTCCTCAAAGCAAATTTAAATTTTGAAGCCCTCTTATTCTGGGATTAGGAGACCATAGAAACCTTGGTATCTCTCATAACTTAAGATCTATAGCTCTTTGAAGAGAGTGTCTCCTTAAAACCCAGATTTTAGTTCACCTTTAACGTACATAAGCAGATCAGCTAGATAAAAAAAAAAAACCACACAGGTGTATCCTTGTCCCTGTCATTCCCAACCATATCATTTATCCCACAGGGTTTTTCTACTTGAGGCTATCTTCCTTCCAGCCCTGGTGGGTTTGAAGACTAGAGTAGGCTGGCTTTCACTAGTGTGGCCCTTTTTGACCACTCTTCATATAGAAAGTTTTTTTCACTGAATTTTTTTTTTTTTTTACCTCCCTGTTCCCTTCTGCCCTAAGCCATTAGAGCACAACTCTAATGCTCCTGAAATTTCATATGTTCAGAACTCACCTCCTACTAGTATTTCCCAAACCAGCTTTCCTGCAGCCTTCTCCATCTCAGGTTCAATTAGGGGCAAGAGGCCTTGGTCTTGCCCTTGGCTCCTTACTTGCACACCTGCCACATCTGGTTGTCAGCAGATTCTGTCAACTTTGCTGTCACATCTGTAATGTGACCACCTTCATCATCTTCATCACCTCTCCTGCCCCCCCGTGGCCCAAGCAACCATCTTTACAGGCATCTTCCATTTGTTTCCCTGCTCCTGCCTGTGTCACTTCCCTGCTCTGATCATGTGTTCTCTTCCCATTCGTGGTGAAAACTGAGGCCTTTCTCTGACCCACGAGGCCCTCCTTAGTCTGCCTTCCTGTCATCTCGTTTCATCTTCTGATTGCCCTTCCTTTATGCTGCTCCAACCACACTGGCCTCTTTGCCTTTCTTTACACAAGCTGGGCATGCTCCTTGCCCCATGGTTTTGCACTTGCTTTCCCGGTGCCTGCAGTTCTCTTTCTCCCGGGGCTTGATGAGCTTCCCGCTTCCATCAGAGGCTCAGAGGTTTCTGGAGCACTCTGTCTAAAAGTTCAGCCCCTCCTTTGACATGCCATAATGTCATATCCCCTTCTTTCTTTTTTTCTCCTTTAAAATATAGTACAGTATTTATTACTAGCTTATTACTGTATGTTTTAATTATCTTGTATATTGCCCGTTTCCCTTCAATGGAAGGTCAGCTCCATGAGGTCAGATGTTTTTGTTTATTGTGTTTGCTGCTCTATTCCTACCGTCTGGAACAGTGCCGGGCTCCTCAGAGTTGCTCAGTAAATGCGTTGGATGAGTGAACAAAATTGCTCAGCAGTCCCACCTGGCTCTGTTTTATCTCTGCTAGTTCACCCCCATTGGATGCAGAGGGACTATATTTCCAGTTGTTTGCTGGATGTTCTGGCTCGGACTTCATACCTGCTTGAGGTCCTTGCCCCTCATCTTTCAGCTTCTCCAGACTGGCATCTCATTGCCTCCCCCTCATGCAGATGACCTGTTGATTCTGTGCATGGCTTGTGTTTTCCTCTCCTGTGATGGAGCTCTGCTCAGGATGCCCCTTGCCCCTCCTTATTTCCCTACTTCCAGCCCTACCAGTTCAGATTCCATCAGAGCCAGCTGCCATCCTCTTCATCAACAGAAGCCTCCTGTACACGAGGAAGAACCTCAATCCAGTGTCCCTGGCACTCTCCGTGTGCTTCAACTTGGACACTTTACTTTCCTATGCCATGTTTAGCTGTTTGCAGTTATGGTTGGCCTATTTGGTGGGTCATGCCTGGAGGACTGTGTCCTTCACTTACTAACAATACTTGTTTATTCTGCAAGGCGGTGTCTTAAAACTGCTTAACACTCTATAAACTTGTATGATTGAATGAATAAATTAAGGTAGACTGCCTTATGCTATTACAATGTCCTGTTTTCCAAAAGCCTAAAAAGTTTTGTTTTCTATTTGGGGGAGAACTGATTACCTTAGACATTTTTTTTAAAGTCAGGCTCCTGCCTCAGTTGTAAGAGAACATCAGCCATCTCTTCTGCATAAGGCTGCATTGAATTTGGGGGGAACAGATTTAATTACAGTGGATCTGACACAGTTAGGTCTAAGACTTGCTTCTATTATCACTAATTAATACTTGTGTTATATATAGCCCAAATAGGTCATACATTCTTTAGCTTGAGGCAGAAGAGTTTTAATAGATTTGTTTATTTAAGTGAGAGACCCATTTAAATCTTTTAACTATAAGGTAATTTAATATGATATGAACACTCATCACCAGTGATTATTAGCTTCAGTTTCTTTGACCAGTAATACTATAATTAGGTGCAACATATGCTCAATGTAGTTATATTCTGTGATACTCCATCACTACAAATATCTATTCTATATATATAAAAGGCTAAGTCACCTATCATCTGTCCGACCAGCCAGCCAGTACATATGACACACACTGGCAATTTAAAAATAAAGGTTGACTCTTGCATGCACAATACATATAAAGCTCTTGCTGGCACCAATCGCACATGTGTATTTTGATTTGTCATTGTTGATTGTGAATTTGGTTGTTTTTGTTGACATTCTGAAGCTGAAAGAAAGCAGCGGCATGGACAGAATATGTCTGAAGAACAACTAGGCACAACGTACCTCTGAAGCCAAAAGAAGCCGGTGTCCCCGTCTGACACTGGCCTCCCATTTAAATTAATTCAAAGACAATTTCCCGTGATGCCAGCATTTGTGATGACTATTAATAAATCACAAGGACAAACTCTAGACAGAATAGGAATATTCCTACCTGAACCTGTTTTCGAACATGGTCAGTTATATGTTGCTTTCTCTTGAGTTCAAAGAGCATGTGATGTTAAAGTTGTAAGTACTTCATCACAAGGGAAATTAGTCAAGCGCTCTGAAAGTGTTTTTACTCTTAATGTGGTATACAGGGAGATATTAGAATAACTTTAATCAATTTATCAGTCTTTTTTTTACCAATGTTTTTATATCATGTTTTTGTTTTTATATCATGTCTTTGTTATATCATTTTGTTATTGTTTACTAATCAATTTATATATTATTTTCATACATTTTACTAATTTTCTTTCATCTCTGACACTTCCATTATAGAGAAAGGGTGAATAGCGATATTAAAATATTTCTTCTAATTAATTTCCTTTCAATGTGCACAAATCCGTGCACTGGGCCACTAGTCTAATACTAGTATAAACAAAAGCAGTTGGGGCTCACTCCCAAGCATATTACTATGAAACATGTTAGAGTGGCTTTTGGTGTCCCCTACTTCTTTTCTTTGGTCTTTTTATTCTTGTCTGTTTTTAATTTCTTTGTTCTTGTGGTTGGCATACTTGTTCTAACTGTTGATACGGAAATAACTTTTAAAGTTTCATTTCTATCTGATGAGCTCATTGTCACCAAGATTAGTCTTTAGTTTCAGAGATAGACCTTTTCAGGATCATTTGTTATTACAGCAGTGAAAATACTAATTATTGACCTTATCAAAATTCTTTAGACTCTTGCTCCTTGCTCAGTGTTTACCTGTTTATAGAAGCACATATGGATAGTCCCAGAAACTACAAACTCCTTGTTACTCAGTAGCACCAGTGTCTGATAGAAGATGGGTTTAATAGCTAGACGGACCTCTCTTGAAAGGGGGCTAACTCCTTGTCCTAAGTCTTCAAGTAACAACATAAGGCCTATCTTGTCTCATTCATTTGTCTTCCCCTTGCTGGGCTATTTATGTTTCTGGTGTGATCGATGCAACTGATTTTTCTGGGCATGCTACAGCCAGCATTGTTTTTTACTGCTGCTCTATTTTTATTGTGAAGAATGATCTTTTTTTAACCATTCAAATATTTTGAAAGGTATTTGTAATTTAACACTCACATAACATTTTCTTTGGCAACAGCTTACTTCACTAACTGTCCACTCATATTACTTCTAATGAAAAGATAATCTGGTTTTATAACATATTTAGCAGGTTAAATTTCTTTAAGTTGAGGTATTAAGTAAAATAAATTAAATGATAGTAAAAACCCTTCGATCCTCCTTTCATAGAATTAGCAGAAAATATTTCAAAATCTGAAGAAGTGTAACTTGAGTACTTTTAAAGCACAATGTCTCTTAAAAGTGTTAAGAATGAAAATTAGTTTGTTCTTAGGTATTAATTTTACACTAGAAAGTAAGGATACCAAGCTTTTGCCTGAAAAATTACTGAAATTCATGGCGAATTAAAGTGTTGATTAGGAAAATGCCTGTTGAAGAGTTGCAAATGATAGGAAAATACAGAATCTTAAAAAGAAGCAAAATAAAACATGATAAGCAAAGTATCATGATTCTACTTCTCTTTGGTTGCCAGGATGATCAGGGCCAATATGCTTAATATTCCTGTTGTTATTTCTTATCCTTAATTTTCTTCATTTTTCTCACTTATTTTATCCTTTCTTGTTTTGAAACTGAAAGAGATGAGAAGTAACTAAAAGTGAAGTAATGTGTTTTGTGGTTGTGTCATACATTTATCTTGCCTTATAACTGGGATATCTTTCTGACCCTCTTATCTAAATTGCACCTATAACTAAATCCTAACTAGTCTGTCAGTTTGCTACTAATGTCTCTGTGCTTGTTTTGTTTTGTAGATTGGCTCGCAGAGTGATTGCTCATCCCCTTGGACTTTGGTTCTGTGGTGCCAATGGAGTGTAGGACTCAGTTGTCTGGGCTAGAATGACAGAAGCCTAATGTCCAAGATGGAGAAGAAACGAAGAAAGAAATGAAAGCCTCTTTTCAGGCCAAATCACAAAAGGCCATGAAATTTAACTTTTATTTACATTGGACAAGACTGTAAAATGGCTGATCAGTAATGTTTCAGCTTTTAGCTGAAACAAAAATTAACTTATAATCAAGGAAGAAAAAAGTGTAATTTGAATTTATGCGATTTTATGACCATATTCACTTATGACCATGAAGCTTGTCAACATCTGGCTGCTTCTGCTAGTGGTTTTGCTTTGTGGGAAGAAACATCTGGGTGACAGACTGGAAAAGAGATCTTTTGAAAAGGCCCCGTGTCCTGGCTGTTCCCACCTGACATTGAAGGTGGAATTCTCTTCAACAGTTGTGGAATCTGGTAATGATATTCTTTTTAATATTTTTTATTGATTTCAGAGAGGAAAGGAGAGGGGGAGAGAGATAGAAACATCAATGATGAGAGAGAATCATTGATCAGCTGCCTCCTGCACACCCCACACTGGGCATTGAGCCCACAACCTGGGCATGTGCCCTGACCAGGAATCAAACCAGGAGCTCCTGGTTCATAGGTTGATACTGAACCACTGAGCCACGCCAGCCGGGCATGATATTCTTTTAAATGTTAGGGATTCCATCTATGCTATTTGTTTCAAACTTACTTTAAACATTAGCTTTTATGGCAAAACACACACAAAAAACATTAAAAAACACACATTTCTTTTCACAATAAAGGTCAGATAGGGTGAGTGCATAGCACTTGGATATTATATACACTCTCCTGAAGTTTCCTTCCGCAGTGTAGTTAGCTTATATGAAGCAAGAAAATGGATGTTCTGAATTCTTTTCCTAAACCTTGATTCCATGGAACAGGTGCCATTGTAACTGGTGAGGGTTGGGAGTTTGGAGGTGCCAAATGTTTAATGTACTGAAGTACAAGTGAGCAGATGTGATAACTAGCAAATAGTCTTGTATAATCTCCAAATTTTGTTATTGTTTTCAGTAAAATAAAATTGAACCTTCACTTCTCTGGGTTCCTTTTGCTTGTTTGGAAAAACTTACATGTATTTCTTTGCTGTATATTCAAACTTCTGTTAATATTTGCTTTTTAAAAAATAGCACAGGTATCTGATTTTGAGTAATGTAGTCTGTAATCAGGGGATTCATACAGATTATTTTAATATAAAGTTCTAGAAACTGCTGTCCAGAACATTTAAACCAGTCTTTTTGTTTACTGCTCTTTTTACTGTTGGTTTTAAAATATGTAAGTTTTCTTTTACCAGGGACATTTTAGATTAGATATAATCTTATATGTGTACATAAATTCTTATATTTATTTGTGGTCATTGATTTCAGAATATATTGTGGCTTTCAATGGATACTTTACAGCCAAAGCTAGAAATTCATTTATTTCAAGTGCCCTGAAGAGCAGTGAAATAAACAATTGGAGAATTATTCCTCGAAATAATCCATCCAGTGACTACCCTAGTGATTTTGAGGTGATTCAGATAAAAGAAAAACAGAGAGCGGGGCTGTTAACACTTGAAGATCATCCAAACATCAAACGGGTAACACCCCAACGGAAAGTCTTTCGTTCCCTCAAGTACACAGAGTGTGAGTACTGAGATCCAGGCTAATGTGTATTAATTTCTGTTTCACTTGGATTTAGAAAGAGAATGTACATATTCCCCCATGTTGTGCTCCACCTCCCCCACTCCCCAACCTCGAATTTATTTTGAAAACTCAACTGGTAGAATAGCTGAAAAATAGTATAGTGAACACCCATGTCATCTAATCTAGTTTCCTCAATTGTGAACATTTTCTTGGCAGGAATTTAAAAAACAAAAAAGAGACTTTCATGTTGTTCTGGTAGGAAAAGAAAAAAATCAAAGTTTACAGTAGAGGATGATAGTGATTTTTGTTTCTGTTGGGAGTAATTTTTCACCCAGGTTTGTCTCAGAGCCTTCAGACATTGAGGCCGCGATGTCCTTTCACACTCTGAAATGAAAGTTGGTGCCTTTATGAGTCTCCTCCTTGCTTGCATTTTGCTTCTGTCAGTATGTTTTCATTTCTTTCATGGCATCTCGCAAAATGTCTTTTCCTTGGGTTTCATTTGGTTTTCTCAGAGCCTCCTGACCATGCATGATCCTGCCTTAGCTGAGTTTATTTCAGTCCTAAGTTGTGCAGGTGTGAAGATGGAAGGAATTCAGTTATTTCCTTTTCAGTTCGAGGGCTTATTCTTTCCTACACCTTTACAACTTGGGCTTGTCAAGGTACAGTTTATCCTCAAAAATTAATTGCCTGTTTATTACATAATATTTTTCAAAGCATGTGTATTAGCAAAGAAAAGGTGTGTGTTTTTCCTGTTATAAACTGAAGTAACAAATGTCTAGTTCTATTAATATTTCTTTCATTGAGAGGAAAAATAAATGAAATTTTGCTTTTGTTCCTTTGCCATATAATGGGCCTGAGAGCCTCTGAGTTTTAAAAAAACACACAGGGGAGAGAAGGCTAACTAATTTGCATAGTCTGACCAGCCACATCCCAGTCTCAGGTGTCTGACTTCTTCAGAGCTCTTTCTATTAGTCCAGATGTTTTGTGGTGCTTTTTCTCTTTAAAAAGCAATAGCCTCAAAACAATCCAGGAAGATAAAAACAAATCAAACCTTGTACAATTAGCTAAATATTGTATGTTGTTTCTTTTTATTTTATCTTAAAAAGCTTCGGAATATTTTAGGAAACATGGGAATGCCCAATTTTAGCACAGTAATCATAGAATGTGATCGTTAGGCTTCTTTATAGCCTCTCCACCGTGGCTGTCTAATGCTGTGCTTAACTATCCTTGACTTAGGAGAAAACTTACTTCCCCATGGGCCCACTCTCTTAGTGCTATTCGTGACTTTGTGCAGTGACCAGTTTTTCTTTGTTTCAACTTTTCTTATCCTAAAAAAGGACATAATACTGTCTACCTCATAGGGTTCTTATGAAGCTGAAATGCAATAGTGGATGTGAACAGACCTCATCAGGTTTTAGGGTATTGTAAGTAGACATTAAATGTTAATTATTCATCTGGCTCTGTTGTTAGAAGGCTTTGCTTTATTTTAGGCTGACACCTGTCTTACTCTGGATCTCATCCCTGGCTCTATCCCATGAACCCTAAGACAGAGCTAATCTGTTTTCTACCAGATAGAACTTAAAGATGTATTTTGAAGATATTCATGCTATCTCCTCTTGAGAATTGCCTCTGTACAGGATAATAAAAATCTCCACTTCCTTCAACACTTACTCATATGACATGATTTCAAGTCCCTCATCATTTGAATTGCTTTCTTTTGAGTATTTTTCAGTTTTTCTAAATTGTACTCAAAAGAGTAAAGCCAAACTGAATTCAGTACTTAACATAACACAGAAGAGGCCCCTCCCTTGTCCTAAATATTCTTCTTCAGTGAGTACCTCCGGTATTGTCCTGTGCTGTTGACTTAGAGAACAGAATCAACACAGGAGGTTTAGTACAGAATAATTGCAGTTGGACTGTGCAAATAATTACTTAGTGGAATTGACATGACTATATATTTTTCCAGTTCCCCTATACTTTCTTGGGTGTAGCCTGGTAAGACCAGGATAAAAATTATAGTAATTTGCTTTAGAAACAGAACTTCAGGAGTCTTATAGATTTGCTCTTCTTAAGACTGAGTTGAAGTACATTTTTTTTTTCTTCATTATAGCATTAAAAAACAAAGTATTTACAGATAGTCAAGTCCTTGCTTTTTAGTTAACAATTTGGCAAGTTTTGATGAACGTGTACAGTCAGGTACCCAGCAACAAAATCAAGATATAATTTAGTTCCATCACCCTCAGAAATGCGCCTGACTCCTTTATAGTTCTTTGCTTTTTGAAAGGTGGCATTCTAGTAGGTAAGCATACTGAGAATATCGAGAAATATACAGATGGAAGAAGGTCCTATTGATGTTTGGCCAGAGATGGGTGTAATGAGGTAACATGGCTCTTTCCTGTCCCAGAAATCAAGTGCTGTAAAACTTCACGATTGAGTAGTGGCCATTCTCTTCAACTTTCCCCCTTTTTCTGGTTCAGCGAGAACAAGTTGCTGATGAAAAATCTTCAGTGTTAGTATCACAATTAACTTTATTGCTTAAAAATTGATTATTTTATCAATCTTTCTGCTTTACATTGGTTAGAAAATGTTAGGTAAAAAAACTATTTGGGAACCAAATGATGGCCAATAAGAGGCTATAAATATAACTGCATTGAGAAAATCCTTCTAGCAAAGGGAGAGAACCCCATTTTCCTTCAAAGAGGATTTCAGAAGGTAATCATTGCTGTTTAGAATGATTGTTTTCTCTGAAGTATCGTGTCATTTCAGTGTTTTTCTTTTCTTGGCTCTAGCTGACCCCACAGTGCCCTGTAATGAAACCCGATGGAGCCAGAAGTGGCAGTCGTCCCGTCCCCTGCGAAGAGCCAGTCTCTCCCTGGGCTCTGGGTTCTGGCATGCTACTGGAAGACATTCGAGTCGACGGTTGCTAAGAGCCATCCCACGCCAGGTTGCCCAGACACTGCAGGCAGACGTGCTTTGGCAGATGGGATATACAGGTGTGTGCCATGAAGCTGGAAGCAGGGTAGGGTCTGGTGTCCAGGAGGCCCCCCTCTCGAGTGCCTAGCGCAGAAGCCAGGTGGCCTCATGCACCTATGCATCTCATTATTTGTTGAGCTGGACATAGCTGCCCCTCATCTTTGACTCCTGTTGTGCTGGGCATCTGTTGCTGTTGCTTTTATAATTGTTTGATTCTGTTCACTTTTTGTGTCTTATTTTCCTGTACCATTTCTGAGGTTAGACGGGGTAGATTGCAAAGCATTTCTTTTCTCATGACAGATCCGTGAACAAACACAGCACTGTCCACTGTTGGAGCTGACTGGTAGTTCAGCAAAGTTCTATAATCTCTCGGGGAAAGAGATGAGATTTAAGATAGCTAACTTTTCATGATTTGTACGATTTCATGAAAAGGAGTTTATCATTCCAGTGTGGTGCCCTATGTGCAGAATGGCTAAGTAATTGGCTGTCGCACTTGATCGTTTATTTCAGAACAGGAAACAATAATAATGACCATATTTTATGAAAGAAACTCACATCCTTTACATCCAACAAGATTTTTTTTTCTTACTGATTCATCATGGCAGAAAATTTCTATTTCAATTAATGTGAAGCTTTGGACCGTAACTTTTAAATGTAAGCCCATTTCCCTAGCCCCCAGCACAGCACAGTTTGCCTAGGTGTCTTTCCCCATATCTCCTAGACTGGGAGACCCTTACCTCCCCTCTGATTTCCTCAGCCTCCTGCCTTTCAGAATGCCTGAGACACTTAAACTTTTAACACCTGGTGGACTGACATTTTATTAAAATGATTGTGTTCGCTTGGTTTTATCTTTTGAGGGTGAAAACTCCTTCACAAAAGAAATTCTCTAATCTTCAGAACACATTTTTTATTCCCCAAACCAAATCATTTCCAATTTTATGTGTGCCTTTTTTAAAAGTAAGCAATGCATTTTGATGGTTATCTCACTATAATTGATTATTTAAGGTAGTATTGATACATAAACACAACTTTCATTCCAGAAAGACATTGCTTTCATTACAGCTGTTAGCTGTTAAACAATAGAATTATCTTTTTTTTTTTCTATATGTTCTCTAGAATTTCTTAATCTGATAGCATCTATTATTTCACATGGGTGCAGATGGCTTTTGGCCAGTATCTGAAATAAACTCACTATTATAAAAACGTGTTTTTTTCTTGAAACGGGATTACCCATGCGTGTTCACAGCTCCTCTCTGCAGAGTTTGTTCTCATGAGTGAGCAGCAGTGAATAAGTCACTTCCTTGTCAAGAGTCAGGATAGTTCCCCCGCTCCTAGAGGTGTGTGCTTTGTGAGTGCCTCTCTAAAGAGGTGAGGGGACAGACTTGGAGGGAATTACCGCAAGGGGAAATCCATCATCGGAGGAGGAGCGGGGAGAAGTGGTTCATTCCTGAGCACTGGTGACAGTTGAGTGTCCAGCGAGATATTTTTGTTTATTCTCAAGTCTTGTTTGGCAGCAGATGATGGTGTTCCCCAGCCAGGACCCTGGGGGCATCTACCCTACCTTGTGGATTCTGGGCCAACTTTGGCCCTTGATGACATGCTCTCCATGGGTCACAAGGAGGGATGTGTGTTATAGACAAAAATTCAAATGATGATTTCTCAAACCTGATTGTGCTTGCTTGCTTTTTGGGATAAGGTGCTAACGTAAGGGTTGCTGTTTTTGACACTGGCCTAAGTGAGAAGCATCCCCACTTCAAAAATGTGAAGGAGAGGACCAACTGGACCAACGAGCGAACGCTGGACGATGGTAGGTGGCCACACAGTGGTGAGAGCATGCGTGAGGCATTTTCTGGTCACATGTGGGCTTCATGCAGGACTCCCATCCCCCATTTTAGCAGTTAAGTATTTTTTTCTGAGTGTCAATGATTTAACAGTTTGTGTGCAATAGTTATTCAGACAAACTCAAGTTGTTACTGTGCCTTTTAGAGGAAACTTTTCTAAACGTCTTAGGATGTTGGGAGGTGGTATTTGAGGAGAGAGAGGGGTGCCTGGTGGAGGAGAAGCTCCCTGTTGGGGAAAGAGCGGGACTGTCTAGATCCAGAAGTGAGACAGGTACGGTGTGGCCTCTGAGTGGAAGACAGTACCGAGGGACAGAGGTTCTATACTAGGACTTGGAGAATGAGCCTCTTTGAATTGGTTTGAAATATTGCACGTTGTCACACATTACCAGCAATTTTATGACTTTTTTTTCCTTTATTTTTTATTTGACTTTTTTTTCTTATGGGCAACAGGGCTGGGCCACGGCACTTTTGTGGCAGGTGTGATAGCCAGCATGAGGGAATGCCAGGGATTTGCTCCAGATGCTGAACTTCATATTTTCAGGGTCTTTACCAACAACCAGGTAGGTGTTGAAGACCCCTGAAACTTAAGGAATTGATATTAAAATGTAAAAATTTAAAACTCCAGAAAACACATACTGGTTTAATTGAACACATCAGCGAGCTGAGCTGCTGCAGACGTTCCACGTGTGCCATGTTGTCTCTCCACTGTCCCTTTGGTATGGCTTTGCCCTTCTGCACCACCCCTTCATGGCCTCACTGGAACCCTGAAGACCCTGCTTCAGGCACCTGTGCATGAGGGATTCCTTGACTGCCTGTTTCTTCCTCTCCTTTGGGCCTGGCTACGGCTCCTGTGCCACTGCATCTTGGGCACATTTCTAGTACTTTCTACATGAGAGAATAATCACGTTTGTGTGTTTCATCCCTACTGGATGTGACCTTGAGGGTCACCTGTGTAGCCCAACATTTGGCATCATGTTGAGCAATGTGGATTTACCAGCCTTCCCCCTTACCCTTCATTAGGAAACGATTTCTAGGAAAGGGAGAGGGTCCTAGTATTTATTTTTAACATTTAATTTCTGTTAGGTAGCACATAGTTTTATATATTTGTGTAAAGGCAATGCAGGGGAAATCTCCCAACCCTGTCCCCATCCAGCAGGTGCTCCCCTTACTTCCCCGTCTCTCATGTGAGGATTTCTTAATTTCTTATACCCCTCCTCCTAGAATTTCTTTTGCATATACGAGCAAATACAAATATGTAGTCTTATTTTTAAAAGCCTTTAGAAAACATGATAATTATTACACTCATTCTTTTTATTGTAAGTTTAATTTTGTATTTTATAGAAACACCTAAATGGTGATACACAAAGTAATTTAACTTCTGTCAGGGAACTAGGAGGAATTGAACATCAAATAAATAGTTCTATGAAATAACTTCTGTTGATGCCATTTATCCTTCAACATATTTAGCAATAAAGATTAGTAGACAAATACATTAAACTATTTAGTTTAATAAACTTGACTTAATACAAGTGTCTTAGGATCATTCGTTTTGTAAGAGGGGCAGTTAAAAGTTTGGGGTTTTGCCTCGGGAGGTGTACTTGAAGGTAAGGAGCTGTACCTTAGACCTGGAGAGGTAGGTGCCCTCAGAACATGCTCTCTCGCTGAAGTCTTAGAGTTTCTGGATGTAGAAGTTTATATTTCGGAGCATTATTTATTCTTGGGATTTACTTCTGCAATTTAAGTTAATACTTCATGCTGCTAAGAATTTATACTTGACCCTTAAAATTAAAAACTCTGTTGTACACTTTGACACTTTCACTGAAACACCTGAAAGACTGTCTTAACATTAACCAGGTGTCCTACACATCCTGGTTCCTGGATGCCTTCAACTACGCCATTTTAAAGAAGATCGACGTGCTCAACCTCAGCATCGGCGGCCCTGACTTCATGGACCATCCCTTTGTCGACAAGGTTGGTCATATCACTGCATAGAACGTTGCACTTGGTAATGGCTCCCTTCACAAACCCAACTCTGAATGCTTTATCCCTGGTGTGCTGCTGGTTTGCCACCCACAAGGTGACTGCCTTGTAAGGACAGATGGCTGATGACGTGAGGTTTAGTGACTTGCATTGGATAGTAGGACATGGTGTGTTGTTGACTCCTCAGTTAAACACATAACTCATGTTTTCTGAACATGCCTGGAAAGCCGGTGTCTGCTCCATGTGCTGCATAGTCCTATGTCCTGGCTCTTATTCTTGCTAACATACCAGTTACCAAACACATTCATGCCTATAAGGGTCTATTGGTACATTTTCAGGGGGAACCCTTCTTTTCTTAGGACGAATTTTCAAAGTTGTGGTTATTTTTTTGATAGTTATCCATTGATTGTTTAAAAGTGGTGTTCTTTCATAAATAAATGCTTGCTAATTTTGTAGGTGTGGGAATTAACAGCTAACAACGTAATCATGGTTTCTGCTATCGGCAATGATGGGCCTCTTTATGGGTAAGTATCCCCAATAGGGATGAATTTAGAGGTGGTTCCCCTTCTGAAATAACTGAAAAACTGTTGTCTGTCTGTTTTTGTATTTGTACCTTTTTATATCTATCTAAAACTGCATATGGAAATTTTCAGCATACCAAAAAAACAGGCTGCGTAATGACCCTCAGGTTCCCACCACTTGCTTCAGTAGTTATCAACTCTAGGCCAGTCTTGTTTCTGTTTAATTTCTCTTTTACTTTGCGATAAATAGAACCTTGGAAGCCTAATGTTTTTATTTTACTTTTTTTCTTCAAAATCAGGAAAGTCATTCTGTTAGAAAATGAAAGGAATTTGCAGTATTTATGGAGACCCACTCCGTAGGAGGCACAGGGGTGAGGAGGTAGATAGATGAGAGGTCTGCCTCTCTAGGAAAGATAAGGAATAAACGAAACTCACATGGGAGAAAACAACATAATAGACACAGATGGTGGTGCTCTTGGGGTTGACAAGAGGGATCAGATGGGGAGAGCAGAGAACAGTGTCACGGAAAAGTCCCTTTGTGCTGTGCTGGCGTGGTGAACCGAAGCAGCACGAGATACAGAACATTAGTCACTGAATCACAAGCAGAAAACTTTGGCTTAGAGATCCCAATTTTATTTTTATCTCTTGCTCCAATTTTTATTCTCTTGGTAATGTATATAAATAATTTCTTGTGCTGAAATTCTTTTGCAGTAGGATTTGTCACCCACTTTTATTGGTTACTAAGATGTGTATGGTTCGGTGCAGCGAAAAAGAGTTTGAGATCAGCACAAAGGGAAAAGAAAACACAGAAAGATCACCACAAAGGGAAAAGAGTCTGCCCTTAGTGTGTCATAACCCGGTAGAAGTAGAGACGAATGTGTGTGTTCCTTCCCGAATGCGTGTGTGTCTATGGTGCACACAGCGAGGATGTGTGCCTGGGCCTCAGAAACACTCACTCACTGCCTCGCAGCCACATCCCTGGGAGTGCTGCTGGGAGAGCAGGTGGCCTTGAGGACTGGCTGAGCTTATGCAAGGGGTTCAGGGCATAGGGTTAGGCTGAATATGTGAAATTAATGTTTTTATAGGCCAAAAACCATGCATATTTGCAGTCATGTTTCTGACCCAATAGTTCTTTAGTCAGTGATCTTCTTGTAAAGGGTCCAGGGTATTGGATTTTTCTTTGTCATCAGTAATATTTGAGTCATAGGTGGCGTAACTATAATTTTACCATGAAAAACACCAATTTCTAAGTAATCTCATCAAGTTTTCTTGTTTTTCCTTTCAAATGTTTCTCAAGTTTGCCACTTCTCCCATTTCTGATGTCTCCCCCCAAGGCCAGCCCTTATCAGTTCAGAGTCATCCCCATCCGGTTATAAGGTGGGGTCCTAGCCTGTCTTCCTGCCTTTCAGTCTATTCCCACCACAGCTCTTCCTGCATGGGTGACGTGGGTTGTGGGAAGAGTGCAGGTGTGGAGCCAGACTAGTCCCACCTGCCCCTTGTAGGCTATGGGACCTTCACTCTTGGAGCCTCAGACTCCTCACCTGTCACAGGAGGGCATGACACCCGAACCAGTTGGTGGTTTGGAGGGTAAAATTAGACAGGGAAAGTACCACAAATACTGGGCCTCTATAAGTAGTGGCTCTTTTTTTTCTTCCTTTTTTGTGTGTTTCTACTGTTAAAATCCATGTTCTGGCAGTTTTCTTATCCCAGATTTTGCAGTGGATTATTGCCTAATCAAATCTGAATTTTTCTTCTTGATTTTCAAGGTCCTCAGTATTCTAGACTGCAGTCGTCAAACTTTTTCTGTAAAGGATCAGATAATCAATACTTAGGCTTTGCGGGCATGTAGTGTGGCCCTTGTAGTGTGAAGGCAGCCTTGGAATGTGTAAATGAAAGGTTGTGGTTGTGTTCCAGTAAAACTTTACTTATAAGAACAGGTGGTGGGCCTGTTGTGACCCTCTGGCATAGTTCGCCATTGTCACCTGAAGTTATGGGCTCAGCTTTATTTTCCATTACTGTGTGTACACCTTCCTCAGCTCCAGTCTCCTCCTGGGTCTCCCTAGAGACCATGTTTTTTCCAGTCTCCATCACCTGTTCCTGCTGCTGAGCTTCCTAGCTTGCCTTACTTCTATTCACACCTGTGGGCTCCCAGCTCCTCCACATGCCATTCTGACTACTTTGCCAGACACAAATCGCTCTTCTGAAATCCTGTGACTTCTCTGGACAGTCACACACACTCAGTAGCTTGTAATCAAGGAGTTGTTAGTTTCCAATGTATTAGAGAAGAACCCTGGAGAGGAGGGCCCTGTGTTGCTCATTGTGTCTGCCCATAGAGCTGCACAGATCCGGATCTGCCAGCTGCTTAGTAGTGATGGGAATGGCATGTAATCAGGGTAGCATAGCTTGTGTGGTTCTGGCTTACTGCTTGGGCATCGGGTAGTTCGATGACGGTATTGTACGCAAATTGTTGGGTCACTTATTGCAGGCATGGAGCTGCCAGTCACTCTGCAAATAATGCTCGCATCTCCAGATCCCCTTGCTGTGAGCTCTCTCAGGGTCCTGCACCCTTGACACCTAAACTTCACGGTGCAGGGGTCTGCAGCTGCAGCTTCCCCTTTCATCACCAACTAAGATTTCTTGAAGTTTTCCCTTCTAGTTTAAGGGTTTAAATAAAGCACACTAAGTATTATAGGGATTGACAGGTAGAGGGAGGGTCAGAGGGTGGCTTTTTTTGCGTCAACTACAGTGGGAAGTTTTGTCAGTGACTTCTAAGCTTTGCTCCTTGATTTCATAGAAATTATAAATTTTTAGCATCAGACAGTAAAATATCACTGTTGGTGCCTCTGAACAACCACTTGATAGCATGTCATTGGCCAGTGGGCTAAAAGGCAGTGCCAGGGTTGATTCAGTGTGGTTTAAATAACTGGTCAAAAGCACATGCCCTAAAATCTTATTACTAATTTCAGTGAAGCCACTTGGAATCAGTTTTGGTTATTGAATTGTCAGAGTTTGTTTTTTTGGTAGCAGAACTACCAAATAGATAAAGCTCGGAAATGCATTTTCATAAGTGGTTGTTTTATATTTTCAAATAGTTTAGTTGCATCTGGATTTAATAGTTTAAACATTTTTGTCGTTATCAATTTCATTATAATTTCTTTGCAGATCTAGTACACCTGAGGTATGGAAGAGAATTACACGGTTTTTCTCTGCCTCTTCCCTTTGAGGAGCTCAAGATTATGGAGTAATGGTTATCATTTCCACAATTCCCAGTGAGGAAAGGGGAACACCCTGTAAACGATCAGTTGAAAACTAACTTCCTGACCGTGGCAGGTGCAAATGTGTGATTACAGCTCCTTCCCAGAGGAATGTGGGATCTAACTGGGGAGGCTGATGAATACGCTTGGAACAATTTGAAAGTGATGTGAGAATGTATAAGTAGGTGATGAATGATCATAGTGTTAAATCTTGTGAAATTAGAGAAGGGGGATTCCTTCAAGTCAGAAGTCGTGAAGGAAAAAGAAAGCCTTGGGCCAAAGTATGATACGTTGACAGGGAGGAAAGGAAGAAAGGGTGGTCATTGTGAGGGTGGCAGTGAGCCTGGCCTTCCACCGGACAGCTGTAAGTAGCAGCAGTCCAACGCAGCCGCGAGTCTTGACACAGAAGAGTCTTATACCATCTTAGATTTTTCTGGGAGGATTTGCCTTTGAATTATTCACTTAAAATTATTTTTCTTTCCTTGTGTTTTTGTGCCTCAATTTAGCACTCTGAATAACCCTGCTGATCAAATGGATGTGATTGGAGTAGGTGGCATTGACTTTGAGGATAACATCGCCCGCTTCTCTTCAAGGGGAATGACTACCTGGGTAGGCTTTGTTTCATGTGCCTAAAGGAACTGTTTGTCTCAGAGCCTTTGGGTGTATTTGTAAGTGCACAGGTAGAAAAGCTTGTAAGCCCAACACTCACGTGCATGGATGGCATATTTTTTCAATAGATGGAGTTACACATATGCTGATATATATACTTGTCAGCCATGAGAACAAGAGACCTGGCCCCGTTGATCTGGCCTGCCACTTGACTATGGTGCAGCAGGCAGGGACAGGTTCTGAATGGTGTTTCCTGGTTTTCCTTCAGTTTTACTATTTCTGAGTGACTCACTTTGTAGGTCAATTGGATTCATGCCCACTTGTCCTAAGTAATAGGAAGGTGAGCAGTCCTCCTTGGTGCTAGGTGAGATGATTTTTTTTGGCCTTAAGAAACGAGAAGCCAGTGAGAAGAATTTAATATCAACTCTGCTAATGCAGAAGTAATTGTATTTAGCTGGACAAAATGGAAATAACTCCAAGTTAATTAATTCAGTTACTCTGGGTTTAATCATGCATCTAATCCGTCCTCCTTTACCCATCAGAACGGTGGTGGAGTCGATGTAAGATGCTTCCTCAGGCAGCAATAGGCACTCTTGCCTGCCTCACAGGGTCTTCAGGGTCACATCACTCTGGGTGCTCTTAGCTCAAGGGTGCCAAGCTTTGAGGTCTTGGGAAGTCCCAGAAAAGACTCGCAGCCTCCTGAGAACATGGTGGCCTTGTCTGCACTGGCGCCACTTTATGGGGTAGCCTTCTCCCTCTATAGCAGTGATGGTGAACCTATGACACGCGTGTCAGCACTGACACGCGTAGCCATTTCTGATGACACGCGGCTGCTGAGGCTGCCGCATGCCGAGGATGAAACATTTGCTGCTCCTGAGGATGAAACATTTGCGAAATAATGTTTTTTCCTCAAAGTGACACAATACCCGAGATATGCTCAGTTTTTTTGGCTAAGTTTGACACACCAAGCTCAAAAGGTTGCCCATCACTGCTCTATAGCATCACCTCTCCTGGCACCATTTTCAGTTGGCCCCACAGTGGGCCCATGCCATATGCACTTGGATGCCTTCTTCTTTTTTCTTTTTTTTTTAAATATATTTTATTGATTTTTCACAGAGAGGAAGAGAGAGGGATAGAGAGTTAGAAACATCGATGAGAGAGAAACATCGATCAGCTGCCTCTTGCACAACCCCTACTGGGGATGTGCCCGCAACCAAGGTACATGCCCTTGACCGGAATCGAACCTGGGACCTTTCAGTCCGCAGGCCGACGCTCTATCCACTGAGCCAAACCGGTTTCGGCGGATGCCTTCTTCTTGATGACGTTCAGTTGTCACCAGTCGGGTGGACCCCACCCTGAGAAAGTCAGGGATATGTTTCATATTCATTCATCTGTACTCCCTCAGCACTTTCTTTGTATGGCTAAATACTTGGAAACAACGCCTCCACCAGTTGATGTCTCTTTGGCTCTCTCGGAAATGTTTTCATGGAATTATAATGCATTGTCATGCCCTTAGAAATGTTCCTCAGTCACTTACTTACAGAGCTGTAGTTGAAGGTATCTTTACACAGTGTCCCACATAGCTGGATGTAAGTCCATTTATGTTTCACTGCCATGAAAGCTATTTTCACTTCAGTTGGATTACTTCTTTCTACAGAATATAAGATCCTATTGTAATTCTCATTTTGCCTTTGTTTCTATGAAATTTCAGGATATTCCATTAAAATCTTATCTGTTTCTCGTACAGTTACATTTATCATTCTGAATGGTTTCTTCTTTCCCCTCTGGTGGAAGATTAAAATCTTCAGTTATATTATGTACATTTTTCTTATAAAGAAAATTTTTCTTTTAATTTTTAGTATTGATTGTCTGATTTTTCTAAGATATTTCTAATTTTTAAGTTATTTAGCAATAAATCAGTTTTCAGTTTCTAGTTTTGCGTGCTAACAAAATTTAAAATATTTACTTTTTAATTGCTCTATGGCATTACTATTACCCTGGTTATTATAAAACACTCCAAAAATAATTGTATTTTCTTCATTATCATTTAAGCTTGTTTTCTGTATTGCAGTGAATTTCAGACTAAAACCAGTATCTTACTAAGGTTACACTCCATTTAAGTAACCCTTATTTCTGTTCTATGTGCCAGTGTGTATGCTGTGGTAGAAATCAGCCTCCTTTTTTTTCTAGGAGCTACCAGGAGGCTATGGCCGTGTGAAACCTGATATTGTCACCTATGGTGCTGGAGTGAGGGGCTCCGGTATGAAAGGGGGCTGCCGGGCCCTTTCCGGGACTAGCGTGGCTTCTCCAGTGGTTGCCGGAGCTGTCACCTTGCTAGTAAGGTGAGAGTTGCCTAGCAAAGAGAAGGTGGTGCCAGCAGACCAGCTGAGTCTTGCTTGTCACCAACTTAGAATTTTAGAGCATATCATGTGACCTTGCTCCATCTGTTTCTTCATCTCCACAAAAGAGGTCAGGATTTATTCTTTGAGGGAGGATTCTTGTGAGTTAGTGGACATACGTAGGAACACACTGTAAATGCTAAACCATAAAGCAATACATAAGGACATACTAGTAATACCTGTTACTTTTTTTATGTTTGAAGTCTGTTTTGTTTGTTTTTTGAAGACTTTTTTTTTAAGAGCAGTTTTAGGTTCACGGCAAAATTGAGAGGAAAGTACAGTGTCATTTTGTTTGCTTTTATACTATTTTTGTGCTACATCTGTACTTGTTACTAGGTGTACCAGTTAATAATGCAGATTTTTTCAATAGATGGAGTTACACATATGCTGATATATATGCGATTTGATATGTATGCTATTTTGTTGTATTGACAACAAGCTTCAAAACTTCATATGTCAAATTTGCTGAAGGTGTTAAGATCATAAATATTTTTATGCTTAAAAAATGTCGAATTTCATGCCAAAAGAGAGCATTTGTGGGAAGTTTTAATTCATTATTTTGAAGAAGAAGTTATCGTATACTTTGGGAACCTTATGGTGAACATGCTCCATCTGAAGATACTTGTGAATGCTAGTTTAAACTCTTTTAAAAGTGATGATTTCGATGTGAAAGACAAAGAACGTCCAGGTCAACCAAAAAAGTTTGAAGACCAACAATTACAAGCATTATTGGATGAAGATGCGTGTCAAACTCAAAAACTATTTGCAGAAAGATCATTTACAAGCAATGGGAAAGATTTTAAAGGAAGAAAAATGGGTGCCGCATCAACTGAACGAAAGACAAATGGAAAACCGAAAAGTCATCAGTAAAATGTTGCTTCAACAGCACGAAAGAAAGTCTTTTTTGCATCGAATTGTGACTGGCAATGAAAAGTGGATTTATTTTGAGAATCCCAAATGCACAAAATCATGGGTTGATCCAGGTCAACCATCAACATTGACTACAAGGCCAAATCGCTTCAGAAAGAAGACAAAGCTCTGCGTTCGGTGGGATCAGGAAGGTGTGGTGTATTATGAGCTTCTAAAACCAGGTGAAACCGTTAATACTGATCACTGCTGACAACAAATAATCAATTTGAACCACGCTTTGAATGTGAAATGACCAGAATGTGCCAGAAGACACGGCAAAGTAATTTTGCTTCATGGTAACGCACCATCACACACTTCAAAACCAGTTAAAGACACATTAAGAGATCTTGCCTGGGAAGTATTAACCCACCCGTTGTATTCACCAGACTTTGCTCCTTCAGATTACCACTTGTTCAATCGATGGCACACGCACTTTCTGAGCAGCACTTCAAAACATACGAAGAAGTGGAAAATTGGGTCTCTGAATGGTTTGCCTCAAAACAAGGAAAGTTCTATTGGGACAGTGTCAACAAATTACCTAAAGATGGGGGAAATGTGTAGCTAGTGATGGACATTACTTTGAATAAAGCACTTTTGATGTTTCTCTTGAAATTATTGTGTTTTCTTTGATTACAAAATCTGCATTATTAACTGGTATACCTAGTATATCCAAACAAGTGTGTATATCAGGCAGGGATCAAAAAGTGAGGTATTTTCGTGCCATATCCTCCATTTCCTGGAGATTCACTTTTTAATGTTCTCTGTTAGCTAAGGAGCTGTCAAACCAGGCAGTGGGACTGGCAGTCACCACTCCTTTGGGAGAGACAAGATTCTCTGTGTAATTGACTTATGCTCTTTGTCTTGTTGAATCCCATCTATGGTTGGGATGGAGCTTAATGATCGACCCTTCATTTTGTAGTTCATGAAACTGAAAGTTCTCAAAGATAATCGACTAGAATTGATGCTCACGTGCTCTAACTTAGTCAGATACGCTTACTCTCAAAATTATAAGAAGATGTCTTAGGAGCTAGGACTTATTTTGTATTTTACCTCCCCACCTTCACGCCCACCCAAAAAAAATTTTTTTTCTATCTAGGTGAGGCATTAGTTGAGCTTTTGTGTTGCAATAACACAAAACTCCGCAGTTTTCAAAGTTATACTCTGTTGATTTTAAAATTAAAACAGGCAAAGGATACTAAATGTTTTTATATTTAAAATTCTCTTTAAAAGCAAGTAAATTTATGTTGATTTTAGCTTCTAATGCCGGAGATGTGTTTTATTAATAATCCTTCATAAAAAGTAGGTCTTTATCTCTTTCTTCCTTTTCCCATCCTTCCCTTATAGTTCAGAGCCACATTCTTGAGATTGTTGACATTGGTGAGAGTAGTCCTGGAAAATAACCACATGCCTGTTGGAAACATTCTCTTTCTCTTCTAGTTGTTTTTCTCACCCTCGTGTTACATACAGTGAAAGAAGAGGGAAGGGCATGCCAACTGTGGATTTACCTGGCTCCCTTAGGCTTCTGGATTCGCTAGCTAGGGCTCTTGTTTCCACTCCTGTTGATTATGAAACTAATGTATGGCTCCCACTTGCCATGATGGTTAACAGGAACGTGGTTCTGGGCTCCACTATTCAGTCTGTCAAATCCCCCTCCTGTGAAATGAGTGGGGAGATGAGGAGGATGTGTTTTCCATTTCCAGTGGCATCTCTAAGTGCAGATATTTTCAGCGTCAAGGAAAGCTTTCACTTCCCTCATCTCCCTGCAGCAGATGAAAATGCCACTGTGACGGTTCAGAAATATTTTTATGGCCTGACTAATAGCTCAGAACAGATACTGAGCAACAAGGAAGCGCTTCCTCAGCTTCCGGCCTCCTGCTGCTCCGGCCTCCCTGGTGCTCCGTAAAGAACGAGAGCCTAACCTTTGGTCTTGCTCTATCAGCAGGAAGAGGGGAAGGTTGTTGACCTATAGCTGAGCTCTTAGTAGTTCTTTTATTGTTGTTGAGAATCGGTCCTACTTTATGTCCTCTTCTCATTATGTCAGATTTCCTCTCTAAACCTGTTAGAAAAACCTGCCTATACTCCAAGACCAACCACCATATAAAAAGATTTAGGAACTTAGAGTAAGTTTTTCTTTTTTCTTACCTACATTTAGAAGTTAAAATTCACTTGTGTTTATAATACATAGGTATACAACAATGAATGTCTTAGTGCCAGCATTCTTAAGAGGTTGATGCTGCTTAGGTGTCGCTAAGCTTCTAGCCAAATAGAGCTGAGTTTCATTGTGTCCAGATGCATCCTGATGATGAAACTCTCAAGGTGGCCTCCGGTCTGCATGTTCCTATCAGGTTTTATCCACCAGAGTGATGCATCACATGGTGGCTTCCAAAACAAAATAGGCAGGGTTTCGCTGTGGAGGCAGTGGGCTTCACTCAGTTGCTGTGCTTCTTGCCCATCCTGCATTAACTTCCCTTCCTAGGACCTGTATGTTTTCCTTTCATTTTCCCAGCTTGTCCTCTTCCTCCTAGCTTCACCTGAGGAGCCACTACCTCTTACCTAGTCTTGCCTCCTATAATTTGTAAGGTCGACTTAGTAGGAAAAATATGTTTTTCTGATCCATTTAGTATAAACAGGTACTAGCCCCATGAGTCACTGCTCTCACAAGCCATGTGGAAGGCTAATAACTGGTCACTCCCAAGTCTGGTACAGAAATGATCACACAGTATCCTCATCTTAGCATGGGCCCTACCAAAGAAACTTTCATTATAGACAGAACAAGATTGGAGGTCACATTTGCACATTTGCAAATTAGGAGTAATCAGATTTTTACTCTTTTATGAGAAAATGAGCAAATACATGATTTTCCTCCTCAGCACAGTCCAGAAACGTGAACTGGTGAATCCAGCCAGTATGAAGCAGGCCCTGATTGCATCAGCCCGGAGACTTCCTGGGGTCAATATGTTTGAGCAAGGCCATGGCAAGCTGGATCTCCTTAGAGCCTATCAAATCCTCAACAGTTACAAACCACAGGCAAGGTCAGTATGTTTAATTTTTGAATAGGCCTTTCTCCTCGCTGGGTCCTGAGGGTGTTTTTCCCTTTACACTAAATATTAGCCTCCAAACCGGAACCACACACAACAGTCAGTCCATGGAGAGCTTCACTGTGCCACTTCTACTTGGTGTCAGCTGCCAAAACTTGAACTGCTGTCCACTTCCTGATGTTCTGTTTATTTATTTATTTATTTATTTATTCATTTATTGTGTGTGTGTGTGCATGTGTGTGTATATACATATACATATATATGTACACTGAGTGGCCAGATTATTATGATCTCTGAATGCATAATAATCTGACCACTCAGTGTATTCCTATATAATAAAAGGCTAATATGCAAATTGTCCCCTCAACCAGGAGTTCAACCAGCAGGCAGGCCAGCCAACCACCCATGTCTCCTCCCCCTGGCCAGGCTGGCTGGACCCCACCCATGCACGAATTCATGCACTGGGCCTCATACACACACACACACACACACACACACACACACACACACACACTGAGTGGCCAGATTATTATGCGTTCAGAGATCATAATAATCTGGCTACTCAGTGTATTTGTTGTTGTATGAGGATATTTTTTTCAGTGAGAGAGGGACGGGGAGAGAGAGAGAGAAAAACATTGAAGAAACATTGATGTGAGAGAGACATGTTGATTGGTTGCCTCCTGCACACACCCTGACGAGGGGTGGGGAGCAAACCTGCAACCCTTCTCGGTGCATGGGCCAACACTAACCACTAAACAACACCAGCCAAGGCTGTTCTGTTATTTTTAATGTGAATGATTTAAAACAATGGTTTCCAATTCAAACTTTTTTTTTGAAATAACCATAGGTTTATAGAAATTTGCAAAAATAATATACAGAGTTCTCATATACTATTTGCTGAGCTTCCTCTAATGCCAGCATCTTAGGTGACCATAATTTAACTGGTAAATGAGCACTGATGCTGTCCTGTCATTAACCTGCAGGCTTTGTTCACAGTTCGCTGGTTTTCTCTTGTGTTCTTTGTTCCCCACATTGCATTTAGTGGTCATGTCTCCTTGGTTTCCTCTGGCCTCTAACAGTTTGGTCATTCATGATTCTAACTCCTTTGGGAGTGTGGTTACTTATTTTATAGACAGTCTCTTAATGTGGGTTTATTTGATACTTTTTCATGATTAGCTTGAGGTTATGTGTTTTTGGTAAAGAAATTTTACTTTTTATTTTAACATGATTTTAGATTTACAACAAAGTTCCAAAAATAGTATATGAGGATCCATAAATCCTTCACCCAACTCTCCTTAATGTTAAACATCTATACTAATAAAAGGGTAATATGCTAATTAGACTGGATAGACTGGACATCTTCCGGACAAAGCCAAAGTGGCGAGGGCCGAGGCAGAGGCGGTTAGGGGCGATCAGGCCAGCAGGGGAGGGCAGTTAGGGGCTATCAGGCTGGCAGGGGAGAGCAGTTAGGGCAATCAGAGAGGCAGGCAGGCAGAGGGGTCAGGGCCAATCAGGCAGGCAAGCAGGTGAGCGGTTAGGAGCCAGTGGTCCCGGATTATGAGAAGGATCCCAATTGGAGAGGGTGCAGGCCGGGCTGAAGGCTCCCCCCCACCCAGCATCATGAGTTTTGTGCACCAGGCCTCTAGTCTCTATATATAAAAGCCTAAGCAACCGGGATTAACCAAAGATCTTATATGCATGCTAGAGGCCCGATGCATGAAGATTTGTGCAAGAATAGGCCTTCCTTCCCCTGGCTGCCGGCACTGGCTTCCCTCTGGGACCTGGGCCTTAGCTCTGGCCGCCACCTTCCGCCTTTGCTCCGGCCCTGCCGCCCTCTTGTAGCTCCCTCCACCCCCCGGCCCCCCCACCCCGTCCATAGCAAGCATCCTGCCCCGGCCACTCCACACCTGCGTGCATGCACTGCCCATGGCGACAACACAAGTGGCCCAGCCTGGCCACTGCCATCTTTGTCGTGTCAATTTGCATATTCCCTCCTTATTGGCTGTGGGCGCTGCCAGCTTTGTTGTGGAGTGACGGTCAATTTGCATATTCCATCTTTATTAGATAAGACTAGAGGCTCGGTGCACGGATTCATGCACCAGTGGGGTCCCTTAGCCTGGCCTGCGGGATTGGGCCAAAACCGGCTCTCCAGCATCCCCCAAGGGGTGCTGGATTATGAGAGGGCACAGGCCAGGCTGAGGGACCCCCACTGGTGCACGAATCCATGCACCGGGCCTCTAGTCTTATATAGCCATATAGGTTGGGGCAAAAGTATGTTTATATTTGTGAGTATGTGAAGCAGTTCATTATTGTATTAGAGACCTGGTGCATGAAATTTGTGTACGGGGTGGGGGGAGGGTGTCCTGCACCCTCTCCAATCTGGGACCCCTCGAGGGATGTCCGACTGCCCGTTTAGGCCCGATCCCAGTAGGATCGGGCCTAAACGGGCAGTCGGACATCCCTCTCACAATCCAGGACTGCTGGCTCCCAACTGCTTGCCTGCCTGCCTTCCTGATTGCCCCTAACTACTTCTGCCTGCCAGCCTGATCACCCCCTAACCATTCCCCTGCCAGCCTGATTGATGCCAAACTGCTTTCCTGCCAGCCTGATTGCCCCTAACTGCCCTCCTCTGCAGGCCTGAGTCCCCCCCAACTGCCCTTCCCTGCAGGCCCGGTTGCCCCCAACTTCCCTCCTCTGCCGGCCTGGTCACCCCTAACTGCCCTCCCCTGCAGGCTTGATCGCCCCCAACTGCCCTCCCTTGCAGGCCATCTTGTGTCCACATGGGGGCAGCCATCTTTGACCACATGGGGGCAGCCATCTTGTGTGTTAGAGTGACAGTCAATTTGCATATTACTCTTTTATTAGATGGGGTTTATACATTATTATATTTTCCATCTGAACAACTATAACAACTTTTGCCCCACCCTGTAGTATAAGCCTCAAAGCCTGGAAATTAAAAGATATATTACCATTGATTAACGTATAAACTGCATTCAGTTTTCTCCATTGTCCCACTGCTGTCCTTTTGCTGGCCCAGGATCCAGTCTAGCATCCCACATTGTATTTAGTTGTCACGTCCCCTTGGTCTCCTCCATTCAGGGACACTTCCTCGGTTTTCTTCCTCTTATTTCTGGTGGAGTACATTTGCATGATTTAATTTAGGTGATGTGTCTGTCCAGGCCCTCCAGGAAGCAGACCCCAAGATGGGGTTAGCTGTCCAGGAGACCCATTGGGGTGAGGGCCTATGAAGGATAAAGGGAAGGAGGCAGGAATCGGCAGGAAGAGTCTTGGGCTGCCATGCTGACTGACACCTGTGAAAGGAGGTGGGAGGAAGGAGGATTACAGAGAAAGACCCTCAGACTGCAGCACAGGTCTAAAATGTTTCTCCTGATGGGAGTCCTTGAACCAAAGTCACCTGTTAGAGGAACGTGTGTCCCACAGGGATGGACTTCACTAGTCCCACCCAGTCATTGGGGAAGTAGGGCCTTGGCACAGAGGTGGTGGAGGATCTAGAGGGGCGGCAACTGGAGCTGTCCTAGCTGTGCTTCGGGGGCAGGAGATCCAACAGCATGGCTCACAGTGTCTGCCTTAGGTGGCGACTGCTGGGTTTCTCCACTGCAGTTACTATTTGTTGTTGCTTTGGAACTACTAAGGGCCTGCGCTTTCAGATGACCTTGTTTCTTAACATACTTCGCTCACTAGTTTTAACATCCATTGATGGTTCTTGCTGCAGTGATTATTATGAAATTGCCTCATGGTGACTTTATTTCTCTCATTCATTAAATGGAATTCTGCTATAAGGAAGAACTATCTCTTCTTTCCCATTTATTTATTCAATTATTTATATCAGTATGGAAACACAGATATTTATTTGACTCTGTGGGTTACAGTCCAGTATCATTGTACATTTTCTTGTTTAAATTGTCCCAGATTTGGCTATTGGGAGCATCTTCTAGTTGGCTCCTGTGTCTTTTTCGATGTCTCTATCATTTTTTTGAGCACTTTTTTTCTTCTTCTTTTTTTTTTTTTTTACTTTTTGGCAGCATAGCATTTCCATATCAGCCTCAGTCTCAGTTCTCTCTCCAAGCAGCCTGGGTCCTTTCATTGAAGAGTGGTATTTAGAAACCAAGACCTGGGCACTAGGTGTGCTCCTCTCAGCTGTGCTCATAGTTGTTTCTAGGCCTTTCCAGCAGAGATAAGAAATGTCTGTATGTACTCACACATCTGTGCCTGTTTCTTGATATAGCTATCTGTAGATATACTAAAAACATGAGTTCATCTTTCTTCTGGCCCCAGCCAGCACCACGGTTCTCAGTATAGTCTCCTCTCCTGATTTGTAAGTCCTCTCCAACAGCAAGAAACGTGGCTCTCATTATCCATATGTTTACTTACTGGCTCAATCCTAGTATTTGCCCTTGCAAAAAACAAATTTATTAACCAGAGTACAGTATTTATGTGTAGTTTTTTGTTTTGTTTTTTGGTTTTTTTATCTAGCTTTACAGAATATAGTCATATTATTTTCCAAAGTTAGGTTAATTTTGCTTTTCAGTTTTAATATAGTTGAGTTCATCTGTTAGTGTTTGTATCTCTTTTTTGATCCCCCCCACTTCCTGATTGATTTCAGCTATTTATGGATTGAGTATGTGATGTATTACCATGACTCTAAAGTCAGAACTGCACACAAATGTCACTTTCCTTTATAACCTCTGTTCCATTTTCTCCACGTTGTCCCCACCCATCCGTGTGGGTAACAGTCTCAGATGTTGGTTTGTCTTGTATTTCTCTTTGCATAAATGAGCAGATACATATATGCAGGGGTGGGGAAAAGTAGGTTTACACTTGTCCTTATAGGAAGTAATACAATAATAAATAATGTAGGAATAGACTGTTTTGCACACTCACAACTATAAACCTACTTTGCCCACCCTTTCTTACAGGAAGGAGAGCATTACTACAAATATTCTTTTGCACTTTGTTTTTGTCACTTAATAGCACCTGAAAATAGCTCTGTATTGATTTATAGAGATTGTCTTTTTACAGCTGCATAGTGTGGATGTACCATTGTTTATTCACCCACTTATTTATATTTGGGCATTTACATTGTTCCCAATATTTTGCATTTGTAAATTATTGCTTTGAATAACCTTGTGTCTAGTATTTTAGCTTTGCTGAAGGTTGTGTTTTTGGAGAAAATGCCTACAAGTGGGATTTCTGGGTTAAGGAGCTTTGTGAGGTGTCACTCCATTCCTATCCAGAGGGTTGTGTCTGTGTGTATTCACAGCGAGGCATGAGTGCCTGTTTCCCCAGAGCCTCACCAGCACAATGTTGTGTCATGCTGGTTACTTTACCTGATCAGTGAGAAATGCTCTCTCAATATTGTTGTAATTTCCATATCTTCTCTAATTATGAGTGAATTTGAACTCTTTTGTTTATGGTTAACAGCCATATTTACACTTTTCTTGTTAAGTGTGTGTTCACTTTTCCTCTTTTTTTCTCGGGGGGTTTTGTCCCTCAGTTGTTAAGGGTTTTTTATATATTAAGGTTAGTAACCATTTGTTGGTGATACATATTTGCAGGTGTTTTACAGTTTGTCGGTTGTCTTACAATTTTGTGTGAAGTGTTTTGCCAGGCAGTTTTTTTTTAAATAGCCAACTTTATTAGTCTGTTGTTGTTGTTGTCCTTGGATTTTGAGTCACAGAAAGCCATTTTCTGCACTGGGGTGAAAGAATTTACCCAGGTTTTCTTTTAATACTTGTTTGCTTTCTTTTATTTACTTGAGACTCCCTGATCCATTGTGTGTGGTGTAATCCATTGGTGTTTATTCTTGTGTGTGGTGTGAGGTATGAATCTAATTTTATCTTTTGCCAAGTGACCACCCATTTGTCACAGCTGCATTTATTTAAAAGTTCGTCTTTGCCCCAGTGATTTGAGATGCTTGAGTCCAACACATTCACTGGGGCTGCCAGCCACAGCCACTGCCACTGGAGTTCTCGACTTGCAGAAGGAAGAAAATGTTCCGCTCCATCCGTTGTTTGTGCAGACGGTCTGGGCAAGCTGGCCCAGAGGCCTGCTCAGCACAGGGAGCATTTCAAAGCCAAGTTCCCAGATGCCTGCTGTGGCCCTTCTAAGGGCCTTGTCGCCTCTTCCTACAGTGTGTCGCTTCAGTGTTGTTTTCTAACATGTCCTACTCTGACACCATGTTCTTTGTTTCAGTTTGAGCCCCAGCTACATAGATCTGACTGAGTGTCCCTACATGTGGCCCTACTGCTCCCAGCCCATCTACTATGGAGGAATGCCGACCATCGTCAATGTCACGATCCTCAACGGCATGGGTGTCACCGGAAGAATTGTAGACAAGGTGAAATTGCTCTCTGGCTTGTAGTGAACTTGGACCTGGCCCAGACCTTTGTGCCTTAGCATTTTCTCCTGAAAATAAACAGGAAAGATTCTCTTGTCGAGTGCCAGGGTATTGGAAGCAGTAATTTATTTTCCCCTAAGTCTTTTATACACAAGTCCAGGGATAAATTAGTAAAACCCATTTGCTATTTTTTTACTTTGACATCTTGAGTTTAGCTTCTGAATCGACTAATTACATATGATCCTTTATCTTTATTACTTCCCACCTATAATTAAAGGCTCACTTGTGAGAATAAGCACAAATGGGCCTTAAGATCTAGAAAGTATGGCCTTTTTTCAATTTTGTTTTTATCATTTTTTTATACTTACTGCATAAACATTATCTTAACAGTAAAGGATAGGGAAAGAGAACAGATAAATAACTTTCAGCCCCAGCACAGTAACATAGGCATTTAAAAAAAATTTTGCATACCAGCTGGTTTGTTTGTTTTTCAGTTACCATTTACATTCAGTATTATTTTGTACTAGAGGCCCGGTGCACAAACTTTGTGCACGGGGTAGGGGTGGGGGTGGGTTCTTTCAGCCCAGCCTGCATCCTCTCTAATCCAGGAACCCTCGGGGGATGTCTGACAGGGATCGGGCTTAAACCGGCAGTCGGACATACTTCTCACAATCCAGGACCGCTGGTTCCTAACTGCTCACCTGCCTGCCTGCCTGATCGCCCTTAACTGGCCCCCCTGCCAGCCTGATCACCCCTAACCACCTCTGCCTGCCGACCTGATTGCCTCTAACTGCCCCCCCACCCCCCGCTGCCAGCATGGTCACGGCTAACTGCCTCCCCCACCCCCCTGCCGCATGGTCGCCCCTTACTGCCACCCCTGCCGGCCTGGTCGCCCCCAACAGCCCCCCTCTGCCGACCTGGTCACCCCTAACTGACCCCCTACCAGCCTAGTTGCCCCCAATTGCACCCCTAGCCGGCCTGGTCGCCCTTCACTGGCCCCCCCTAACAGCCTAGTCACCCCCAACTGCCCTCCTGCTGGCCTGGTTGCCCCCACCTGCAGCCCCCCAACTGGCCTGGTTGCCCCCAACTGCCCCCCCTGCCAGCCTGGTCGCCCCTCACTGCCCCCCTCTGCCGGCCTGGTTGCCCCATACAGCCTGCTGTTCAGTCATTTGGTCGTCCCTCACTAACCCTCCTGCTGGCCTGGTCGCCCCACACAGCCTGATGCTCAGTTGTTTGGTCATCCCTCACTAAACCCCCTGCTGGCTTTATCACTCCACTCAGCCTGTTCGGTTGTCCGTTCGGTTGTTTCAGATGTGATGGCCTCTGGCTCTTTATATATATAGATTAGTTTCAGGTGCACAGCATAGTGGTCATAGCCACTATTTTTTTTAATACTCTTTTCCAGCTCTTACCTGAAATACATATTTTTTGTTATCATTGTGCACTAGGCAAAAATTTAATCCTTTTTTTCAGTTTTCATTATGTTGAAAACATTAAAAAATGTATATAGATACCCATGTACTTATAGTGGTTGTTTAATATTACATAGAACTACGAAGTCATAATTTGCTTACTATTTCCCCCTGCATGAACAAAAAATAGGTGGTTTTCCAATATAAGCATTTCACTGAATATCTTTGTATATGTGATTTCCCTTTCTTCTGAATTATTTCCTTAATGTAATCTCCCTGGGTTGGAATCTAGAGGGCATGGACATTATTATGGCTCTTGGTACATACTACCAAATTCTTTCCAAGAGGAGATACATCATCTCAGACTGTAGAGGGCGCTGTCTCCACCATGTCCGCACTGGGTGGTACTTTTTTTTTTTAATTCCATGAGATTTTTTTAAAATGGAATAAAATTTGCATAGCATAAAATTTACCCTTTTAAAGTGCGCAATTCAGTTTTTAGTGTATTCACAAGTAGTAATGCAATTATCACTACTATATAATTCTAGAACATTTTCATCACCCCAAAAAGAAACATCTATTTGTAGTCACTCCCCATTCTCCTTGCCCTTGGCCCCTGGCAACCACTAATACCCTTTCTGTCTCGTTGGGTTTATCTATTCTAGATAGTTTATTTAAATGGCATCCGACAATATGTGGTCTTTTGTGACTGGCCTTTCACCTGGCATGATGCCTTTAAGGTTCATTGGTGTGGCAGCATGTATCAATGCGACACTCCTTTCTATGGCTGAATAATAGTCCATTGTGTGGATGGATCTCAATTTGTTTTATGGATATTTGGTTTGGTTCTAGGTGGTTCATCTTTTAACTTTACGTTTGTGAGGTGAATATCTCCAGGTAGTAAACCTGGAAAATGCTAATTCTATTTTTTCTTGTGTGAATTAGCTTTTTATTGCCTTGGCCCATTTTTGTACTGGAATTTAGATTTTCCCTATGCATCTGAGCAAGAAGACCTTCATATCATAGAGAAATTAACCACTGTTGTATTTTATGCAAAAAGTTACACAAATTATTGTTTAATTTTCTTTTTAATGTGAGTGGTGGTTTTATTTTGGGATGGAAATTCTGTAAAGGTTTCACGTTTCCATTCAGTTGAATTTTTATCTTTTCTTTTGTTTCAAACATTAGAAACATGTTTCCACAGATATAATTAAAATTTTCAATTTCGTTTTCTACTGACTTTTATGCTTGTTAGACATGTAGCTTTTAAATCTGTGTTAATTTGATATGTGATATAAGAGATAGATGAAAATTAACTTTTTTCTCAATTGCTAACCAGTCATCTCAAGAGCATTTATTAAAAATCCCTTTTCTTATTATTTGCATGCTGTACCCTATAAATATTTTTCTCCTTTTTCAGATTTTTTTAAATATGCTGACTCATTTGGGGAGTATTGTTACTATCTGGCTTGTGAGGGAAATGAGTAATTGTGGTTAGTTTGAAATATTGGTTATTGAAATTTTGAAATATTAGAATGTTAGAGCTCATTTATGTTTCTTCCAGATGGTCTCTCTCATGCTTCCCTTTTCACTTTCCTCATACCTGGAAGAGACTAAAGGGGCAGGCATTCTGACAACAAGCCAGCTCTTCCTCTGGGCGTCCCATAAACTTCACCTCCCCAATCATTGGCTTCAGAATTTGGGGACAGTTTGCATCCATGTCGTTTTATTATTTGGTTCCTTTAAGTTAATGTGATTCTTTTTTAAAAAAATATTTTTTTATTGATTTCAGAGTGGAAGGGAGAGGGAGAGAGAGAAACATCAGTGATGAGAGAGAATCATTGATTGGCTGCCTCCTGCCCATCCCCTACTGGGGATCGAGCCCAAAACCCCGGGCATGTGCCCTTGACCAGAATTGAACCCGGGACCCTTCAGTCCGGAGGCTGATGCTCTATCCACTGAGCTAAACCAGCTAGGGCTAATGTGATTCTTTAAGCATACAACTAATTGGGATCTAACCTCCAACCTGAGAGTTTTAATTTATTTAAATTCACTAAACCTGTACGTCAACTTTTATGTGATAGAAATATGTGTCCCTTATTTCTTTTTTAAGGTTGGGGAAAAATTCTCTTTAAAATTGGAGGCTGTCAGAAAAAGAGAAAAAAAATTGGAGGCTGTCAGAAATAATGGATTCTATACATTTCTAGTGGGTGATGTTCTAGACATTCTATAGGCTACTTTGGTTATAGGTTGCTTAGTGTCTGTATACAAATTTCATTTTGCCTTTTTTAAAATATGAAGTATTTTTCAAAAACTGCTGTAGATCGCCGAAACCGGTTTGGCTCAGTGGATAGAGCGTCGGCCTGCGGACTCAAGGGTCCCAGGTTCGATTCCGGTCAAGGGCATGTACATTGGTTGCGGGCACATCCCCAGTAGGGGGTGTGTAGGAGGCAGCTGATCGATGTTTCTAACTCTCTATCCCTCTCTCTTCCTCTCTGTAAAAAATCAAAGTATATTTTAAAAAAACAAAAAAACTGCTGTAGATAATTTAGGAATTGAGCATTTCACCTTAGCCTTGGCTTGTTTTTCTCCTGCAGCCTGACTGGCAGCCCTATTTGCCACAGAATGGAGACAACATCGAAGTGGCTTTCTCTTACTCCTCGGTGTTATGGCCTTGGTCAGGCTACCTGGCCATTTCCATTTCTGTCACCAAGAAAGCGGCTTCCTGGGAAGGCATTGCACAGGGGCACGTCATGATCACGGTAGCTTCCCCAGCAGAGGTAGAAGTAAGTGCGTGCAGAGAGGGGCTTGTGTTTCTTAACCTTTCACCTTCGCCTGCCAGGAAGGGGCACAGGCTCAATGCCCATGGGCTCAGATTGGAAGCACAGTTGGTGTGATTAGGCTTGAAGGCCAGGATCAGTGATTCCAGGGCCTGTACAGCAGCTGGAGTTTAAAAGCCAGCTCACTAATGAGTGATGGTGCCTTCAGTCGTGTTGCTGAGCAACAGGACATAGGACTATTTCATGCCAAATTTCAAGCTCAGAATGATTATAGAAAATATGTGTTCTCTGAAAGGGAATGCAGGGGTTAATCCTGTGTAGCTTCAGAAACAGGGTGATTTAGATTTTAAGTCTCAAACTCAAGGTCTTGAATGGAATTAATTGTGATACATGAAGGTTCCTTTCTACATTTGTTATTGGAATTTTTTGTATTCAAATTGTTAGGGTTAAAATGATAAATAGAATGGACTTTTTAACTAAATCCCCAAACCTGAAAGTTTCTTCTGAGCCAAAGGGGCACTTCAAATTTCTTGTATTTTTTTTAGTCAAAAAATGGTGCAGAACAGACTTCAACAGTGAAGCTCCCAATTAAGGTGAAGATAATTCCTGCTCCTCCTCGAAGCAAGAGAGTTCTCTGGGACCAGTACCACAACCTCCGCTATCCGCCCGGCTACTTCCCCAGGGATAATCTGAGAATGAAAAATGACCCTTTGGACTGGTAAGCAGCCACCAGACGCAACCCTCATCACCGCGCCCCCCCCCTCCCCCGTCCTTCCACAGCAGGCCTAGAGGTCGCTGTCCCTGCGGGAAGCAGACGTCACTCCTCACTGAGCCTGACTTCCTCGACCCTCAGACTTTGCAGGTCCTCATCACAGTCTTAGGGCATCCTGTGAGTCTCCCTGCAGATTTGCACAACTGTGCAGTAAAAAACCTTGAACTCATCCTTAATTGCTCTCTTCCCCTCTGTTGAATCATTAAGCAAATCCTGTTAGTCCTCTTTCCAGACATGTCCTGACTCCTCCCTGTCTGGCCGCCACCTCTGCTCCCACTCTTGTTCAGGCCACCATCTCTTACCTCTGGACTGCATCCGTCACCTCCTGATTGACTGCTACCATTTTTGCTCCCTTAAATCCCTTTGTCCACTCAGCAGCCCTGGTCACCTAAAAACATAAATTCTATCACGGTTTGCTTAAAACTCCCGTGGCTGCCTATTCATACTTCTTCACATGCCAGACTTCCTGATGTGTCCTCCTCAGGCCTCCAGGCCCTGCCCCTCACAGCCCCTCCAGGGCAGCTGGGCTGACCCTGAAAATGGTGAGCAACAATGATTGAAAGATTCGAGGAGAACACTTATAAGGTGTCAGAGCATAGCCAGAGCCCTGCACGAGCTCCAAGTGACTTTGAGTTGTTCTGAGTCCATGTATTCTTCTAAATTCTTCCCAACCACACCAGGCTGGTTCTTCCTTGAACCCTGCCCACTGTACTAACTGTTGGGAACTTAGTTCAAGTTCCTTCTTTACCTCTGCTTGCCAAGTGTCAGAGACACAGGTCAATTCCCGGTGGCGGGGCAGACAGAGAAGCCATGAGAAGTTGTGGGTGTATAAGAACGAGTCTTTATTGCAGAAGCCTGTGGCCACATAGCCATCAGACAAGACAGTCCTCCTAGCAAAGTCTATGCAGAAGGCAGCTGGACACCGGCTGGTTAATACATATCTTTTCTATAAAGTAGCATCAGTCTCTGTACCCACAGTATCTGAGCAGCCACATGATGCCCTAGACTCACTGCCTTGTGTCATAGCGGTACCTAAGCTCTCTGGCTCAGCAGCTTCTCCTGTCTTCCTCCCCCCCCCCCCCCCCCCCCCGGCTCTCTGTAGCAGACTTCTTCACATACTCCAGCCAACTAGCTGGTCAGTAACCTACTTTTACACTATTTAGACAATGAAGGCTTCATGCCAATAGTTACATCAATCATATGGCTACTGAAGGGCACAGTGTACCATGTGTCCTTGCGCCTGCTCATGGTATCTTGGCCTGATTAGGAGTCTCAGGCTCAGAGTCCTTGAACATCTCATTTAGGCACATGGCCAGAGTGGCCTTTGGCCATTCTGCTCTATTGATAACAAGGCCTCTGTGCTCCCATGGGCCTGACTATCCGGGGACCTGGCATGGTTCCCACATAAGATCAGTGCTGCTCTTTATAAAGATGTCTCTGGAAGGTAGATTGGAGGGGCTCAGACCAGAGGCAAGTAGACAAGAAATGAAGAGAAGTTGGTAGACCAGGGCAATGGCCATGGTCCTGGAGAGGAACGCATGGGTTCCGCCCTGCTGAGGAGGCAGACTGTCAGGCTGTGAGGTGCGGGGTGGGAGGTAGAATGACCCTGGGTGTTTCTTGGGGCATTTGGGTAGGCGGCTGACGGAGTACACAGTAGGGAAATGAGCACATTGAGGAGGATGAAGGATGGAAAGGTAAGCAGTAGTAGTGATGTAAGATTAACTGTTTGTCACCGTCTTAGTTCATTTGCTCTGTGTGGTGTGGCCCAGCATGTCTGCGTTCCCATGCCGAATTTGTCAAATGCTGGTGGTTGCTGACCATTCACATGTATGCCACCGCTAAGGTGATGCCTCAGTGCATTTCTTCTTTTTAAATATATTTTTATTGATTTCAGAGAGGAAGGGAGAGGGAGAGAGAGTTAGGAACATCAGTTATGGGAGAGAAACATATTGATCGGCTGCCTCCTGCACATCCCCTACAGGGGATGAAGCCCGCAACCTGGGCATGTGTCCTGACTGGGAATCGAACCAGCGGTCTTTTGGTTCCTGGGTTGATGTTCAACCTCAGCTACGCCAGCTGGGCAGTGCGTTCCTTCTTCTTGTTTTATCCCTTCGTGCCTGTGCCTTGAGCACAATTTCCTGTTACTTCTGCTGGGGATGGAGCTGTGCTCCTGCAGAGGCGAGGGGTTCAGGAATTAACCTGTGGCTACCTTTATGACAAGGAGAATTGATCATTTTAGTGCTGGGGCTTGCTGTTTTTCAGGAATGGCGACCACATCCACACCAATTTCAGGGACATGTACCAACACTTGAGAAGCATGGGCTACTTTGTCGAAGTCCTCGGCTCCCCCTTCACGTGCTTTGACGCTAACCAATATGGTGAGCAACAACGGGGTGCCAGCCACATGTTCTTTCCTCTCTGTGGGGTGTTTGTGAAACGTTTGAAAGGCGAATTACGGTTTAAATGAGAGGCCAGCAAAGGGAACATGTGTGGGGTCTCCTGGTCCCAGTAGAGGCACCAAGCAGAGCGGTACACATTCCTACTTAGTGGTGATGGTGGTCACGTTCAGCTAAAATGCGATACTGTCAGAATGTACTTTTATTATTTTATTTATATTTTAATTAAAAGAAGCTCTAGCACTGTATTTGGCTTCTTCTCCAGTAAGGGAAATACCTTTGTGTTGGACATCACAGATGAAACAGAGGCCACTGCTAGCTGGTGTCTGTGTACTGCAGGGCCCCGATCCTTTCTTTTTCACCCTCTTCTAAAATGGATCAGAGGCTACAAACTAAAATGTTAGAAGCTAGTAACTTGCGGCATGGATGCCAGTAAACTACTGTGTTTCTGAAACAGTGACATCCTGTCGTCCAGAGGTGAAATTTCTCAGAGCTTGGCATTTTGTCCCTCAGGAACTTTGCTCATGGTGGACAGTGAAGAGGAGTACTTCCCCGAGGAGGTTGCCAAACTGCGGCGGGATGTAGACAATGGCCTTTCAATCATTGTCTTCAGTGATTGGTACAACACGTCTGTTATGAGAAAAGTCAAGTTTTACGATGAAAACACGAGGTACTGATATGAGTTGGTATTTGGATAAGAAATTTCACTTTTGGGGAATTAAGTTCCTCCTAGCAAATACTTCAAGTGCCTTTGGCCCATTGGTGGTCTTTTCAGATGTCAGAGGCAGGTTCAGACACTTGGTTAGAGAAAGCTTTCTCTTCACATACTAGCGATGTTCCTGAAAGCTGCTTGTAAAGTCAGTAAAATGCTCATTGATTCCAGGTACTAATTTAAAGGCTTCGTCATTCCTTGTTGATCATAGATACTTGAGCTTTAAATTTCTGTTTAGTTCTTTTCCATTCTTCTGTTGCTCTGTTACTGAATCTGTATGAATTTAAATGCACAAAAGCACCTGTTATTAAAAAAAAAACATATTAAATTAGTTATTAATCAAAGATTCCCAAAGTATTATGAATATGTCACTCCTGTGATAAAGTTTGAATTTTTTCTTCAGTCTGTGATGAATTTTATAAGCTTGTCACCTCTTTTTCCTTCACAGACCCCTCGAGGTCTGGTCTTTATATGCAGTGCCTTTATGTCATGTGGACTGCATTTTATGAAATAAATTTCCTCTGCACACTGGCTGAAGCATTTATGTTATGGTATTGCTCAGACCCAGGCATAGTTTCAGCTGCACCCTTAGTGTGGCTGGGCTGGATCTGGCATGTTCAGTTTTGTTGGGAGGAGAGAAAGTGTATACACAGTGTTTCAGTTCCTTCCTTCTTGGCGCCTCCTTGTCACTTTCACAGGCAGTGGTGGATGCCGGACACTGGGGGAGCCAATATCCCAGCTCTGAATGAACTTCTGTCTGTCTGGAATATGGGGTTCAGCGATGGCCTCTACGAAGGGGATTTTACCCTGGCGAGCCATGACAGTAAGGTTCTGTGTTTGTGTTTTCATAGGCCACATTATTCTAGGAGAGCCTATGTTTCAGAGAGAGGTGGTGTGGTTCCTGAAGCAGGGAGGCTCTGTGGAGAGAATGCTTCAGTGTCTTCCCAGAGGTGTTAGCTACTCTAGTTCTGCCCAAATGTTCAAAATGAAATATTTTATGCAAGTACCGCTAGTTTTAGTGCCACCTGTAAGGTGCTCTATAGCCTGTATTTTGCCAAATAGGGAATACCTCATAGGTTCCTGATTATTTATACAATTCTGTTTATGACATAACTTTGCAAATCTCATGTAAGACGTTTCCTCATAGATTAGTTTTGGGAGCTAGTTTCTAGAACATTATCTTTTTATTAAAAAAAGTTTTTTATTTATTTCAGAGAGAGGAAGGGAGAAGGAGAGATAGAAACATCAATGCTGAGAGAAGCATTGATCGGCTGCCTCCTGCATGCACCCCACTGGGGATCAAGCCCGCACCCTAGGCATATGCCCTGACCAGGAATCAAACCTTGACCTCCTGGTTCATGGGTTAATGCTCAACCACTGAGCACACCAGCTGGGCTAGAACAATATGTTGAGCACTATGGTTACTGATTCTGCTCATCCTGTCTTAGTTGTTTCAAGTCTGTGACAACTCTGACTTCTGAAATCTATTCAGAAACTTTATATTAATAGTATTTTTTTTTTTTCAGTTCAATTTTAAGGTCATTCCTTTTAGTTTAAGTATCACCAGGCAATAATAGCAATTCTTCTCCTAAGATTAAAAACAAGTTTAGGAAACATATAATGTCTAAAGAATGCATTTTAGGTAAATGAATAGCTGTTAATAAAATGCTCCATGTTTCTATGTTCACACAACTTTGAACAACTATTTTCTAGTGTATTATGCATCAGGGTGCAGCATCGCTAAATTTCCAGAAGATGGCATAGTGATAACACACACTTTTAAAGACCAAGGTAAGGAATGTTCACATGCTCTTTGGTTTCCTTCTTTCTCTTTTTATTTTAATTAACAGTTTTATTGCCTATAACTTACCCTTTTAAAGTGTGCAATTCAGTGATTTTTAGTGTATTCACACAGTTGTGCATTCATCACCACTATCTACTTCCAGAATATTTTCATCACCCCGGAAAGAAATCCATATACCCATTAGCAGTTTTGTTTTGTTTTTATAATTTATTATTTTGTGTGGTACCTACTTTAAGCAAAACTTCTGGGTAGAGGCTCTGGGAGATGCAAAGATATGATAAGACATCCTCTTGCTGATAATTTGAATATATGTATACTGACCACTACAAAATAAATTGAATTTCCCATAGGAGAGGGGCTGTTGAATATTTGTAGATATTCTTTAAAACCACTTTTAAAATTGCTTAAAATTTGTGTTACCATTTATAAAGCATTCTGTGATTGCCAGATTACTGAAATTTAGAAAAATGTTGACCATGTTTTGATGTTTTTAACTGTATGAAGGTAAGGAATATTAATTACAGGGTCTTCTCTTACAATTCCCTTAAGAATTTGAAGAGAAAAAAGATCTTCCTTTTCAGCTTTCTTTCTTTCTTTTTTTTTTTTTTCCTGAACCCAGAAAAAGATAAATGCTCATGTATATTATTAGCTACACTGTGCCAGGCCCCATTTTATGTGCTTTTCGTGTTTTACTTTTTTGCAACAACTCATGCACTATCATTAAAACTCCCTTTTCAGGCGAGAACAGGCAGGGTAAATGCATCTAAGGCCACAGTGAGAGTTAAATGGCAGAGACTCAGGATTTGAACACATTCTGGCTCCTGAGAATATATGATTCACAGTAACTGCCCTCTGAAATAATTCCAGTATTACCATACTAGACCCCCTCCCAATTTTCTGAAAGCCAATTGTGACCCATTTATTATTCTCATAGCATCCAGTTTTATGTGCAGAGTGACATATATCCATGTCCACAAAAGCTGTTAGGTGACATGTTCACTCTTAATGGAGTTGTGCTAGAACTACCTATTTACTGTTATCTAGAAGTTACTAGAATAATCACATCTCCACAAACTTTAAAACTACATCCCCTCCTAATTCTCAGTTAATATTAATAATCTACTTAGGAGGCTGGGGGAAGGTCAATGGGGAAAAAAAGGAGACATATGTACTGCTATTTGTAATATTTTAAACAATTAAAAAATAAATAAAATGGGGGGGAAAGTGCTTTAGCTATAGGTAATCCACAATTAAAGCAAAGCAAATAGATATATTAACAAAAAAACAATAATCTACTTATTATGATACCAGTGTTTCTGATCTTTTCCCCTCCAAGACCTAGGAATTATAATTTTATGTGCCTCAGGCATAAAACAGCTCTGGCCACTGACACAAACATCAAGCAAGGATGAACTAAGGACTGTACGTCTGCTTTGCCTCTGATTGATAAAAGAGCAACACCACCAATCAGGTGTCTTCTTGCCCATTGCCAGGGGAGTTCAGTTTTTTTCTTTAATTGTAGCCAGGCATCACCGAAGAAGGCAAATGATACAGTTCCCCTCACTTTATTTTTTTTTTATTATTACTTTTTTTAAAAATAAGGAACGCTTCACGAATTTGCGTGTCATCCTTGCGCAGGGGCCATGCTAATCTTCTCTGTATCGTTCCAATTTTAGTATATGTGCTGCCGAAGCGAGCACTCCCCTCACTTTAGTATCTGAGACACTGTGTTAGTGCCCTGAGCATACCAGGGAGGAGCCAGAGCAACCTGGACTGCCTTGACCTTCCCAAAGGCGGGAAGCCATCTACTTGCCCTGGTGTCCAGCAGTCTTCCTGCAGCCCCGCACTCCAGTCTCTCTCACCTCAGTCAAGAGTTTGAGACTGTTCTGTACCCAACAGGACAGGCTTATGGAAATTTACAGGAAGGATTCATTTTCTCACGCGAGTTGATATTTTTTTAAATTCCAGAATGGAAAGCCCCTTCATTGTAAAGTTTGCCATTTTCTGTAATTGGAAGTTAGGAACAGTTTCATTAATTGAAAATGATGAGAAGGCAGGAAGTATTTCTCACTCATCTTATTTGCAACTGCAAGGTAAAATTTATTTTTGTCTTACCTAGAAGGGCTTTTCCCCTTCATCCAGGCTAGATCAATCAATAGGTCTGTGTTCATAGGGTTCTATTTTAACTTTAAGCTCATAAATAATCATGTCTCCCAGTCACTTGGCACAGTTTACCATGGGTTAGTGATTCTTTCTGAAATCAGCTTCTCACAGGGCAGTGTCATTTCTGGTAGGGGTCAAACAGGGAGGACAGCAGTGGTCTTGTGGTCGGCTGCTCGTGCCTTGTTTTGTTGGAGAGGAATCAAAAGTAGATTTAAGGGCACGTACTTCATTTTGGGGTTCTGGTGGCCTGAAAATAAAAATTGCCTTGAAATCCTTTTTAAGGAGATTTTTATCTTCACACAGGCTTTAGGTTGAATAATCTTTTGGACACAAAAGGAATTTGAAAATCTGGGTTATGCTGGATCACAAAGGATCTTATTGTGAGAAACAAAACTGTGAAACCCAGAGGCCACACAGTGTACCCCCCCGTCTCATCTGTTGTACTGTGCTGTCTCCCTCTCCCCCAAGAACACCTTGCTGTCTCCCACTCAGTTCCTCGTGGAGTTACACACAGAGAGCAGGAAATGCTGCGCTTTTGTAGCCACAGACATTTTCGATGTTACCAACGTGGTAAATACAGGCTTTTGATGAAGATGTGCATCATCTAGTGCCAGGGAACGTGTTTGCTTCAGGGTTAGAGACTCCTAGATTATGCGATGATGTCACTGGCAGTTGCTGCCTGTGGCATTTTATGCATTTTTGACTTTTTGGTTCATTAAACATTGTAAATTGTGCCATCTGTTTGGTCAGAGATAAGAAGGCTCTGTTCTGGAACATTTGTATTTATGGATTAATATAACAAATACCTTAAATCTAAATTTAAAATATTGTGGGCATATATTTTTTAATTAGTTATGTTTGTCCTAGCTTTCAATAGTAAGACATGAAACTGGATATCAGTGTCTGACAATGTCTGTAGATGTATCTATAACTGCCTGGCCAGCTGCCCCGAGTGGATGTGGTCCACGGACATAAGCCTTTCAGCATGAGAAGACAGGACAAAAGTTTGTGCTTTTAATATAAGAAGGGAAAAGGGAAACCTTTCAAATTATAAATACTATTACCACCATTTCAAGTGAAAATGAAAGAGGATGGATATGGATATATAGGGTGTCCCCAAAAATGTATACACACTTTGAATAATTATTAATTCCAATGTTTCTTTCTTTTCAGATTTAACTCATTGGAATGAATAATTATTCAAAATGCATACATACACATATAAGTGAGTTTTGCTAAAACCCAAATTAGTGGCACTTGAGGCCTTGTTTTTCTATGCTGAAAGTTTGCACTGCTGTGATTAAAGAGTGGGTTTTGCTGTGATTTCTTTGTCGCATATCAAGTTAAGTGGCAACTGGAAAATAATTTATTCCTCAATAAATTTTTTCATTGCTGTTTTTGTGTTGTTTCAGGATTGGAGGTTTTAAAGCAGGAAACAGCAGTTGTTGAAAATGTCCCCATTTTGGGGCTTTATCAGATTCCAGTTGAGGGCGGAGGCCGGATTGTCTTGTATGGAGACTCCAATTGCTTAGATGACAGTCACCGACAGAAGGGTGAGAATTGGTGGTGTGGCTGAAAAGTAGATTGTGCTTCATGACTTTGATATTCAAATCCTTTCTCCTCCTTGTCCCTGGAAAAGCACAGATGAGATGCTGCTAAATTAACAGAAACCTGCTCATGAGAGACAGGTGCAGTTGGGAAAGTTCCTGCTGCTTTGATTGCTTGGACTATTTTAATCCTAAATAATAAAGAGGTGATATGCAAATTGACCATCACACCCTCACACAAGATGGCCGCCACAAGATGGCTGGCAGGGGAGGGCAGTTGTGGGCAATCAGGCCAGCAGGGGAGGGCAGTTAGGGGTGACCAGGCCAGCAGGGGCGGGCAGTTGGGGGCATCCCGATCGGCAGGGGAGGGCAGTTGGGGGGACCAGGCCTGCAGGGGAGGGCAGTTGGGGGTGACCAGGCCTGCAGGGGAGGGCAGTTGGGGGGGGGGGGGCTAGGCCTGTAGGGGAGGGCAGTTAGGGGTGACGAGGCCCACAGGGGAGAGCAGTTAGTGGTGACCAGGCTAGCAGGGCGGGGCAGTTGGAGGTCACCAGGCCTGCAGGGGAGGGCAGTTGGGGGCAATCGGGCCAGCAGGGGAGGGCAGTTGGGGGGGGGGGGGGGCTAGGCCTGCAGGGGAGGGCAGTTAGGGGCGACGAGGCCCACAGGGGAGAGCAGTTAGGGGCGACCAGGCTAGCAGGGCAGGGCAGTTGGAGGTCACCAGGCCTGCAGGGGAGGGCAGTTGGGGGCAATCGGGCCAGCAGGGGAGCAGATAGGCGTCAGTCAGGCCGGCAGGGGAGTGGTTAGGGGGCAATCAGGCAGGCAGGCAGGCAGGTGAGCTGTTGGGAGCCAGCAGTCCCGGATTGTGAGAGGGATGTCCGACTGCCAGTTTCGGACATCCCTGGAGGGGTCCAAATTGGAGAGGGTGCAGGCCAGGCTGATGGACACCCCCCCTCCAGTGCACGAATTTTGTGCACCAGGCCTCTAGTAAGTATATAAGTCTGGGTGCATTTAATAAGCAAAATGACATTCATTCACTGCCTTCTCCTCCATGTCAATTGTCCTGGGTCCAGTAGGTGCCAAGACCACTGAGTTTCAGTGGAGAGACCCTTTGCTGGCTTACCTGGCCTGCCCTACTAGCTCCCCCTCTGGGGTCTGTACGTTAATGGCACTGACATGCAGGTGCCCCTCTCGGATCGGACCCACTTTTTCTGGAGGGCCAGCACTTGATTCTCCTCCAAACCAGGTCGTTTTGGCTGTTATGAGTCTTCACCAGTGGGGAGTGTTGGGTTCATTAGCAGGTATGTGGTTTGAGGGCAGAGAGGCAGGGAGTAATCCTTAGTAGCCCTCCTCTTTTTCAGCATCTCTCTATGCATCCTCCAAATTTGGGGTTTTCGAGCTTGAACACAGTTTATTTTCCTCTTTTTGTAAAGGAGGAAGTGAAATGGTGAAAATGTTATATCTTTTTGCCTGGTGGGATGATGACAAAACCAGGATTAAAACCTAATCTTATGACTGGAGAACCGGCGGAGGGGAGGGTGAGGAGGTACACTGTCACACTGGCGAACAGTGAACAGGCTTAGCCGGGAAGAATGAGGCCACGAGGGCATGAATTGGGAGTTGTGTGGTGCACCTCTCCTCTGACTTAAAATTGAAGTTGACTAAATTCTTAGCATTTTATGTAAACCCTTAGAATCAGATTGGTCTTGTTAAAAATCAAAAGTGAAGATTAGAGTCACAGTTAAAAGAAGATTAATGTTTTATTTCCACAGAGATCTTTTTTAAGACCTGAAATCTCCTGGTATGACTCTTTATTAAAATGTTCAATGCTTGGGAGAACTGTCCTGGTCTTTAAACTTCAGAAGGGAGCGTAGGGGACCCTCGGGGCTTTGAGCACTCCACCAGAAGTGCTCTCAGTGGGAGAAGTGCTTCCTGGGTGGGTCATCTCGTGAGTCTTGTCTGGTCAAGCTGGTGTTGATGGGATTTGGAGTGGCCGCTGTGGGGAGTACAGTGCGGAAGTGGTGATCCCAGGAGTAGAGACAGCAGTATCTCAGTTTCCAGATAGACAGCAGCCATCCACATGGTTCTGATGGGAGTGTTGGTCACAGCCCAGCACCTAGACTCCCTGTGGTGTCTCCCAGAATCACTGAGCACTTTCTGCTCTTAAACTTGGTGGTTTGGGCCCACTGACTCATAGTGCAGTCTCTAAACCCACGTCCCTGTGGAGTGCACAGGTGGTCCTGGCTCTGCCCTCACAATCAGGGTCCTTCCCCCAGGACAGCCTCAGGCATTGACAAGTTTCAGCACCCTACTCTCCTCTCCTCTTGCCTGGAGCCCAGACTCTGGGTGGTTCTTCTCTCAGTGGGTGTCATGTGGTCTCGCCATTCCTGAATGAGCTGTGTTCTGTCCTCGTCGTGAGGGCCCGGAGCCCAGTGGTGCTCTAACAGTTTGTCCAGCCAGTGCCCGTTGTTGCTGCCCTGCCCAAGCCCTGGGGCAGGGCGTGAAGCCCACGGCCAGGTCGTGTTTCTTGCTGTCCTCTGTGGCTGGCGCTGACTGTGGAGAATGCATGTTTCTTAAGTATAAGGCTTATTCTGATCTAATCTTCTCCCCTCTCATTCCCCACCCCCTCATTTTGGGGGCTTTTATTTTCCTGTAGAAATTCCTTTAAAAAAAAATCTAATTCCTAAGCAGTATGCTTATTGAACCCACAGACTGCTTTTGGCTCCTGGATGCGCTCCTTCAGTACACGTCGTATGGGGTGACACCTCCCAGCCTCAGTCATTCTGGGAATCGGCAGCGCCCTCCCAGCGGGGCGGGCTCGACCCCTCCAGAGAGGATGGAAGGTGAGTGGGCTGACAGATGCTCAGTGCGGGGGCATTGGGTGAAGCTTGGCTCAGGCTGTTTCAGGAAATAGTCATGCCTGCCAGAAAATGGAGCCAGTTAAGGGTACCTCTGGTTGTTTTTCTTAACAACTGTGAACGGAGTAGGGGCCAGTGGCTCTAACTTGCGGGCAGGGTCATTCTCCTGTGAACAGAAGGGACATGGACTGAGGCCCTCAGGTGCCATGTGCTTTCCCATGCTCACTCCTGGGTCCTCACAGTGCTCCAAGTTGATGTTTATCATCCCACTCTCACAGACAAAGATCCTGGCTTCTCCCCAGGGAGGAACAGCCAACGATTTTTGTTTTGTTTTGTTTTTTATTGATTTCAGAGAGGATGGAAGGAAAGAGAGAGAGAAACATCAATGATGAGAATCATTAATCAGCTACCTCCTACACACCACACACTGGGGATCGAGCCCACAACCGGGCATGTGTCCTAACCAGGAATCGAACCGTGACCTCCTGGTTCATAGGTTGACGGTCAACCACTGAGCCACGCCAATCAGGCAACAGCCAGTGTTTTTGAGCTCTCACTAGGTAGCAGGCACCGGGCCTGGGGTGCTTTACAGATTCCCTCAGTGGGTCCTCTCAGAACCCTGTGAAAATAGATAGTATTCTTTCCAGTTCACCAATGAAGAAACAGGAGCTGAGGGAATTCAAGTAACTGCTCGAGGCCACCAGTGGTTATGCAGTGGAGCCTGAAGAGAAGGTTCCGTGGGACCTGCGGCCTCGCCCGCGTGGTGTACAGCAGGCAGGGCTGATCTGCGTGCTCTCATGGCCCGAATGTTGTGATCCTCGCAGCGCTGTCCACAGAAGTGCAGTGTGAGCCACAGGCGTAATTCTGAATTCCCCAGTGGCCACATTAAAAAGGTAAAAGGAAACAGGTGAAATTCACTTTAATAAAATACTTTAGCCTAGTACACCACAGTATTATTTAAATATGTGACACCCCATTTCAGTTGCTCAGTAGCCATATATAGCCAGTGGCTACAGTATTGGACAGCACAGATAAAAGTAGTTTTGAACTTTGAAGATGCAGATTTTTTTGGCCTGAAAATTAAATACTTCAAAAGAGAAAGAATTTTCTATGAAGAATATCTGTAGGTTAGATTCCTCAAGTATAGCCTGGTACATGTAATTACAGTTAGTAAATGTTGCTCAGCCACTGCAAGCGTACCGCGTGGCCACTTTAAAGGGAACGGCTGTTCTGTTTACTCCCCTTCAGCAATGAGCACACATCACCGGGTGGCCCCAGTCAGGTCTTAATTCTGAAGCACCTGGAAGACAGGTTAACAGAGCACACGTGGGCACGTTGGCAGGAAAGCAGACAGATAAGTAATGAAGCTTCATTTTTCCCCTGGCATTTTCATAACATCGATCGGTTCCTGCTGTTGGTTGACGCCGCCTAGGGAACCACCTGCACCGGTATTCCAAGGTCCTGGAGGCCCGTTTGGGAGGCCCGGAGCCTCGGGCTCTGCCTGCCTGCCCACACCTGTCATGGGCCAAGCCACAGCCTTTAAATGAGACAGCTCCCAGGTTAGTGTCTTCCTGTGCTTTTCCACCCCTTCTGCAGGATTTGTGATTCATTACCTTTTTTAAAATAAGAGAATGGAATTTTCCTGGCATTTTTGTCAACTCTTCTAGCTTGTTGCTTTGTGGTAGTTATTTAAATTAGTGACCTTTAGAATTGTGCTCTCTGGTGGTATCTGCATAAAGAAGTACTTTGGGTAATTAGCATTTTCCTTAGGTTTGGTAGATTCTTGCTCTAAAAGCTGGGATCCGATAGTGATTTAACTTGAATAGAAGCTCTGGGTTTGGGGTTCAGGGGGTGAGTCCTCCCTGTTTGCGATGTTGATTCTGAAATACAGACGGGTCCTTTCTTTTGTCATGCCCAAAGGGCTGGGACAGCTTGTGGTAGATCCAGTCCTTGGTTGTAGCTTGGCTGAATGTGCATCTATGCCGTTCTCCCTTTGCCTGGTAAAGTGACCTCCTACCACAACAGGGTCATTGTGGGTACACTTCTGTGTGTGATGCACAGACATTGATCTGCCTGCTTCTCTATCTTACTATCGAACTTGACCTTGCGTTATTTCTTTTTGGAAGCCAGTTGGAGTTATCCATGGACAGTATCTTGCTCTGTCAACGAGAACGGGGCTTTTCCTGACTGAGGATCCTGGCATAGTGAAAGGGGCCCATGTCCCGGGCACAGGACATGGGGTAGTCCTCCCCCTCCCTCTCCTTTGAGGGGTGCCGTGAGAAACGGTCTTCCCCTGACAGGCAGCACACCGCACGCACATTGGCGGCTGGAGCTCCCCCACACCCTTCAGGCAGCTTCTCCCTCTAGGGAGGCTTCTGCCTTCTCTCACCCACCAGGCTGCCCACTTTGCTTGGGTCTCAGTGTATACAGATGTCGGTGGGGCTAGGGGGCATGTGGCAGGGGACAGAGGACCACCATCTATGCTTCAAGCTACCAAAAGGAGGAGGCCTGCACAAGGCCTCGGAGCCGCCTCTGCTCTCCTGCTGTCATGAGCAGCAGCACGGTTCAGCACTCACTGACCATATGGCCTTGTTAAGCGTGCTCCATAGAAAACAGTGGGATGATAGCATCATCACCTTGTGTTCCCATCAGCAGTTTTCCTTCTGAAGCTGTAATTACTGGTACTTTTTCATTCTAGTTAGCACCCTGTCATTTAAAATTTTCTGAAAAGATTCCATTTTTACATGTCATCTATTTATAACGCACCATTATCTAGCATTCTGACCAGACTTTAATTCCAGCTGTGATCAGCAATTCATACTCATTGGACAGTTGTTGTCGGCTAAAGTTCCCAAAACCCAATTATTCTTCACGATGCTGGCTCTGAGAAATGGATAACAACATCCTTAGTCTCTGCCCATCCATCAACGCCAACCTGGCCCATCAAGGGTGCCAATAATGTGCAGCTCCTAGAATGTGATTTTCACCTTCTCGCTCAGGAATTCCTTCCTCACACACTCACAAGGCTTCACCTTTAGCTCACATTTCACATCTTGTTGAATATTAGTCTCAGTCCTCAGAGACATAGACCTGCATTGAGTCTCTGAAGAAATTTGGATAATGTCAGACAGCTGCCCAGAGCCCTTGGAAGGCCCAGTGTCCATTGTCAATGCCGAGTGCCTGTTTCAGGTCAATCACTGAAACGTGAGCTCTTTTTCTCCTTATCTTTGCTGAGCATAGGGGTTCTTAGAGCAGTGGCATGCGTGTCACACCCACTGGGAGCTCCCTCCATCAGAACACTAAAATTCTCAATGGTAGCGTCGTGTACTGTTACCACAGTTGCATAACTATAAAGTGCCATCACCAAATAATTAAATTCCAGAACAGGATGTCACCAATGAGAATTAAAATACAGCCCCATATATATTCAGCTACAGAGTCATAAAGCTTAAATGTCATTGATTCTATAATTTAACACTGTCAGTTTAATTTTCAGACTGATTGAGCCTGAAGTGAAAAGTTAAATCATACAAAGTAGAAAGGTTGTAATACTCATTGGCATTTTCCAGGCAGCCGCCCAGGTGGAAGTACACGATAGTAGTTTATCTCTTTCCTATACAGAAACCCTCTCCACAGACCTAGTGTCTGCAGCTTCTGCTGACCTCACCGTGATTGCTGATAGAACTGAACATCTTTGCTTTTACTTGGCCAAAGTAAAGGAATGAATAAGAAGCAGAAAAGTAGGAATTCATAATTCACGAACATATTTCATTCTGTCCCTCACTTTGGCCAGAACAGTCTTCACATTTTTCTGTTGGCACTCTTTGCTCTTATATCTGGGTGTCCTCCCAAGCTCTCTACTGCTCTTGGCAGCATGTCAGCCTCTCTGTGCTTCAGGTCTAAGTTATATTGGCCTGAACAAGTCCTTCTGATCTCAGAATTAATAGTAGCGCTGCTGTAACGAATCCAGCACATTTCACAGCCCGTGCTTCCTTTCCTCGCTGTCCTGGTCCAGGGGCAAGGCAGGTGCTCTCCCCATTCGCCTCTCTCAACTCCTGGGTTCCTGTGTCTGCCTTATTCTCCCTCCTGATGATGGGGCCCTTGAAAGAAGAGACAGAGTCTGGCTCCGGCACCAGTGTAGCCACCTTTGCTGCGTTGGTTTGCATTTATCTGAAAATAGCTCCCGCCTTCAGTGTCTCGTGGCAGAGACCTTCAGGTGCCTGTAGTCCTGCCTGTGGCCATGAAGCCCTGGTTTAGCTCCTACCCCCTACGAGCACCTTTCAGAGGTTAACATGGTGCTTCCTCTCCCAGTGCTCTGAATTTCCCAGGCTGCAGTGTTACAAACCCAGCAGAAACGCTCCCTGCTCAGATATGAAAACCTCATGGGCATGGACTTGATTTTGACACTTCTGTCTCAACCTGGAAGTTGTCTCTACAGCTGTTACGCAGTTGCATTGAGGTTGATGTAGATGGACATCATTTCAAATTTCTCTTTAAATCACTTTTTGTTTCTTAGGTATTGGGTAAGCTTCCTAGGGTAGTACAGTTGCTTATTTTTATTTTGTTTTAATCCATTTTCCCGAAGTAATCTTTGGAAACATCAGAAGTTACTCTCCATCGACCTGGACAAAGTGGTATTACCCAACTTTCGATCGAATCGTCCTCAAGTGAGGCCCTTGTCTCCCGGAGAAAGTGGTGCCTGGGACATTCCTGGAGGTCAGTTCTCAGGTGCTTCCTTACTGTGCTAAGTCACACTGCAGTTGTTCAAAGGCTCTCCCTCCAGGCGGTGGGCTGGATGGCTCCATTCTTTGCCTTCTTGAAAGCTATGGTGGAACGAATCAATAAGGCCATACGCAGGCCTAACAAAGTAGCACACTATCCTCTCTCTCAGAAAACTCTATCATGGATTTTCAGATTTGAATTTCTTTTATGATAGTTCAGTATTACACTTGAAATTTTTCCAATAGAGTAACTTGCAGATTCTTATTTAGATTCTACAAACAAAATATACCACAGGGGATGCCTGTCATCAGCTGGTTTTTTGTCCAAGCCAGCGGCTGTAGCCACCCTGGCCCCTGAGCTCTCAGCCCAGAGGTCTCTACCAATTCTCTGCCCTACTCCACCTGGGTCAGACCTCACTGGGTCTGAGCTGATTTTGTCCCCTCACCCTAAGTGACATCCAGTGTACCCACTATAGATAATGGCTTTGGCCTGACTGGTCTGTCTGGAACAGGTTCTCCCTTACCTGGGACAATTGGTACCAAGTCACTTCAGCAGTGAGCAGGCGGCGCTCTCGCTCTGGAAATGCCTGTGCTCCTCCAAGGGTTTACATCTCCCACGCGGGGTTTCTTCTGGTTCCAGGAATTGGCCAGAAATTCTGGGTATCCGAAAGGGGCACCACAGCCCATTCAGTTCAACTCTGGGAGCTTTGTGTGGTGATGCCAAGCCTCGGAGGGCCTTGCCTGCAGGTCCTGGGATGCACTGAAGATAATAATTTTGAACCCCAGCATTCCTGAGTTACAGAGTCATTCTAACTATAAAGAGAGGATTCTCCAGTGGCCCCTCTTAGTTTCTGACCACGTGTCCCATCTGTGCAAGGCTTTCCCCGGAGGCTGGGGCACAGCCAGCCATCCTTAACTTCCTGCATGGCCTCCTCTCTCTTCCTTCCTCTCAGCTAGGAAGGAAGCACCCTCTCTCCTCCCCAGCATCCATACTTACCCATCTTCCGTTGTTTTTGAACAAAAAGCAGCTCTGGGCTGCCCTATTATAGAGTGTCTGTGACAGGAGAAAGGCCAGTCCTGGTCTCTGTCTGAGGTGAGCACAGACCTCCCTGTACACACCCCCCCCATAGTCATGCACACGCACACCCACACCCACACCCACACTTAGAAGCTGCCAATCTGAGAACGCACCTGCAGGTTGCTTTGATTCATTCTCTACTAATTCCCTGTGTTACTTTAGCTAAGGTTTAAAAATTATGTTTGCTCTGCAAGGCCAGCTAATGAAATTAGTTAGCATTTTGTTCCTGATGAGCCTGCCTCTCCTGGGAGAAGAGGCTGTGGTGTTACTGATCATTCACCGCTGTCCCCTTGCAGGGATCATGCCTGGCCGCTACAATCAGGAGGTGGGCCAGACCATTCCCGTCTTTGCCTTCCTGGGAGCCATGGTGGTCCTGGCCTTCTTTGTGGTACAAATCAACAAGGCCAAAAGCAGACCGAAGCGGAGGAAACCCAGGGTGAAGCGCCCACAGCTCATGCAGCAGGTTCACCCACCAAAGACCCCTTCTGTGTGACGACGTCAGACTACTGACTGTGAGAGCCAGAGAGAGCCTTTCCTGACAGTCTTGGTGGGCAGGCGGAGCTGGGATGTTTCTAGAGGAGCCGTCTGCTTACAGGGCCTTAGTCTTCAGCTGCAAGGGTCTGAGAGGCTGGTCTAAACAGGCTTCCCCTTGTGATGCATGGAGGCTCGTGTACATCTCAATGTGTCCCAGGGCCAGGGTCCCTCAGGAGGGATTCTGTGGATCAGCCTCAGGTGGACTTCATCCAGCCGCTGCATGCACCAAAGACTTGGAGGACAGCAAAGGCGGTCCGGGGTCTCAAGCCCAAGAGGGAGGATATACTGTTCAACAACGACACAACTCTGACCAAGCTAAGAAATGCTCATTACGGCTATTTTCTATATTTATTGTTGGAGAAAAGTCACTTTAAAGACTTGTGCTATTTGGAAGCAAAGCTATTTTTTTTGTCAACGGAATGCAGTTTTTTACTATTCCATCATGAGGAATAACACAGATTCCGTGATCTCCTTTTTGATGAAAGGACAGACTGAGATTTGAAGGCAATTGCACAGATCTGTGAAACATAGACCTTCGCTTTATTTTTATAAGTCTCAACTGCCATCATGTTTTGTAATTTGGGGTCTTGATTTCACCATTGTCGGTGAAGAAAATTTTCAATAAATATGCATTACCTGTATGAAGCTAAAAGGGATTGTGTCACGGGCTCTGTTTTCTCCTGTCCCATTTCTCTTGGATGATAGCCTGGAATGGGTTCTGTATTAGCCTGTTAATTTTTGTTGAATGTAATTCACGTACTATAAAAATCTCCTTTTTAAAGTATACATACAATTCAGTAGTTTTTAGTATATTCACAAGGTCATGCAACCAACACCCCCACAATTCTAGAACCTATTCATCACTCCCACAGGAAACCCTGTTAGCAGTCAACCTCTATTCCCTCCCCCAAAGCCCATGGCAGCCACTAATTTGCTGTCTACGGACTTGCCTATTCTGAACATTGCATATAAATGGAACCATACAACATATAGCTTTTGTGACTGGCTTCTTTCACTTAGCATGTTTTCAAGACTCATGAGAGCAAGTCAGTACTTTGTTCCTTTTTATGGCAGAATGGATAGACCTCGTTTTATTTATCCATTTCTCAGTTGATGGACATTTGAGTTGTTTCAACTTGTTGGCTATTGTGAGTAACGCTTTCTCTGAGCATTTGTGTACAAGTTTTTGTGTGGACGTAAGTTTTCATTTTTGTTAGGTAGATACCTAGGAGTAAAATCATATAGCTCCTGTGTCTGTGTTTCTGAGGAATTGCCCAACTCTTTGTTTCCAAAGTGGCTGCCTCTTTTTACATTTTCATCAGTGTGGATGAAGGTTCCAGTTTCTCAACATCCTCACCAACACTTGTTATTGTCCATCTTTTTTATTCTAGCCATCTTAGTGGTGTGAAGTGGTATCTCATTGTGGTTTTGATTGGCATTTTTCTAAAGACTAATGATGTTGAGCATCTTTTCATGTGCTTCCTGGCCATTTGTATATCTTCTTTGGAGAAATGTCTATTCAGAGCCTTTGCCCATTCTTTTATTGGGCTGCTCTTTTATTAGTGACTTGTAAGAGTTCTTTATATTTTCTAGATACAAGTCTCTTACCAAAGACACATGACTGCAAGTCTTTTCTCTCATTCTGTCTGTTTTGTTCACTTTCCTGATGGTATCATTTGAGGCATAACATTTTTTTCATTTTGATGAAGTCCATTTTATCTACTAGGTGGCATTTCTAAGAAACCAGTCTAAGGCAACCTGTTTTTAACCCCTGCCTGACCAGTCTTTATGTTGACTAGCTGAACATCAGCCTTCACATCACAGGTGAGGACAGACGGACTGGAAAGGAGGTGGTAGAGGCCATGTGGGATCAAGGTGCCGATGAAGTTCTGGGGAGAAAAAGGCCCAGGGATAAGGGAGCAACTATTAGGCTCAGCTCCTATGATGGGTTCTCCTTAGCAAGTCACGTTGGTGATCTTGCACTTTTAAGTGCACTCTGTGGCTGCTATTGGTTTGAGGCTTTGGAGAAATTGCCGAGGGCCCCACAAAGCTTTCCCATCCCAAGCACCCCTGAGAACAGCATGCTGCCCTTAGAGATGGGCTGTGGATCTGAGTGTCGCTCCCACGTATCAAAACAAAGGCTTGTTCACTATTTGCTATGGAGCCTTCTGGTCCCCCTGCCTACCCTCCACAGCCAGAGTCATGGCCCATCCTTGTCCCACAGGGGAATGAGGACATGGCCCCAGCATAAAACAGCAGGTTGCAGGGTTGGTACAGGCTGGAGCGCCCAGGCCCTGTCTCGGGGATAGCACATCCTAAGTTTTCTAGAGAAGCCTGAAATCTGTGAAACCTCCCATTTTAATGTTGGCAAATGATTGAATTAGAGAAAGTTTCATGTAAACTAGGCAAAGCTTCTCCATCTCTATCGTACAGTTATCCAAACACCATAGCGGGGTGACTGTGGAATGAAGTTCTAGTCCCCATGCAGCACTGAGTTTGTAGTCCCTGCTGGCTGCAGCCTCCGGCTCACCAGTCTCTCTCGAACTTGGATGCCTCACCTCCAAATGATGGTGCTTGGACCCGGGTGTCCCCTGTTCCTGCCTGAGGTGTATGTCTACATGTGTCACTTGCCTTCGGGACTGGCTCTTCTGCCTCCCCGCTTCCCTGAGCCGAGGCCGCTCACTGCCCTGCTTGCTCACTGCAGAGACGGGTCCTGCTCTTTAGATGAGGTGGCCCTGCCAACCCCAGGAGCGAGCACACTCAGGGCGTATTTGTCTTGGTGCACATTTGTAGGGTCATGTAGTTGGGACAGGAGAGGACAGGTAAGGACAAGCACAGACACCCAGACAGTAAGGCTAAGTCAAGAACAGAAGAGTTGTTAAGATAGCAAGATGTTTAGGGACCTGTGGTTACTGCAGCTCCAAGAAGAGAACCTGCATGAGGGATAATCTAACGGTGAAGTTCAGTAGCAACACGTAAAGGCTGGTTGGTCTTTGAATAAAGAGCAGCTCTGTGCAGTATTGAAGCCCTGGGGCAAAGAAAGGGTGCCTGGAACGGGCAGCAGTGTGATGTGCCTGCCAAAGAGGCTGTGTTAATAGAGGAGTAACAGAACCGAAGGCGGCTCCTTCCCTGTCTGGTACTGTTAGGAGCTGGGAGCCAGACTCACTGCGCTACGTGTAGTATGTGCACTAATTTCACCTGTGCGCCAACACGGGCGAGTAGGCATCACTGCCCCATTCACAGAGGAAGCGGCAGCTGGGCTCAGTACCTTCCAGAATCCACAGTGAGCAGTGCAGGCAGGATGGGCACAAAGCCTGAGTGCCCACCTCTGTCCCTCCTTCTGGCATCTGCATGATGTCCGTGTCTGCCTCATTTTAGGGACAGTGACACATTGGGAGGATGGCTGGACAGGGGGTCTTGGGACAGAGTAGAGTTGTGGGAGCGCTGTCCAAGGAGAAAGGCCTTGTCAGGTGGTTGCCATGGGATACCTGGCCCACCTGGGAGGAGTGTTCTAGAGAGGATGTTACCGGGCAGGGCACAGGTGTTGAACTGCGGCTCTGGCCCTGGGTCCAGTTCCAGCCTGGCCACTTCCTGCTCGTGGGCCTTCACTGATCAGGCCCTGTGCCATCCCACAGCCACGTGCTGGCACGCCAGCACTCAGTTATGTCAGCCCTGTCAGTGGTAGATCTTGGTGACAGATGGACTTGAAGGCTGTGGGCCTGGGCCAAGCCAACTCTCTGCTTCAGGGAACCTTTTCTTCCGGCGTGTCCTCTCATTGTCCTAGTGAACAATTATATTTTAAACAACAACAATAACAAAAAACAACAACACACAAGCAACCAACCCATAGCAATCATAGATAGACCATGGGGGCCCTGGGAACCAAGAGGGGCCGGGGGTGAGGTTGGGCCCCAGGACTCACCATTAACCACTCTCTTCCTGGAAAGTTAGGAGGGGCTCTGACTGCAGGAGCTTGAAGGTGTTGCACCACCTCAGCCCCACCCAGTGCCAGGACCACGCAGGTCTGAGACCTTCCCTGTACGTGCACTTGTCCATCTTGTGCTCTTACAGGATCAAGCCCTGTGCACGAGGAACCTGAGGGAGCGGGAATGGTCCCTGCCATTGGTGAACCTGCCCAGCAACCATTGCACTGCGTCTGCTCACCTGTCAAATGGACCAGTTTAAAAACATGCCAAGTGCAAGGAGCCAGACACAAAAGACCACACAGTGTATGAGCCCATCTATGAGGACAGGCATATCTGTGGTTGTTCAGGGTTGGGGGAGGGGGTGATGAGAATAGCTACAGGTATGGGTTTCCTCTGGGAGAGATGAAGATTTTTAGAACTGGATAGTGGTGGTGGTTGCACAACATTGCAAATGTACTGAATGTCCATTTTAAAATGGTGAATTTTATGTTCTACGGATTTGGCCACCAAGTTTTCCCAGGGGATTCTGTGAACCGGCAGGATGGAAGCCCCGGGCTTGGAGACCTGGAGAGGCTCCTGGGGGTCAGGACCCAGGTGATGCCCTTGCAGGGGCTCTGCGCCCAGAGCTGGCCCTCCTCCAGGCCTGTGACTCCTCCTCTCTCTGGCCGCTGAAACCTCCATGGAGTGTCCTCAGGATGCAGTGAGCAGGAGGAAGGTCAGCATCTCAATGTTGAAGACACTGCCTTATCCTTCCCGGTGCAAGTACCCTTTCATCCAGAGCAGGACTCGGGTCATAGCTCTGGCACCAGCCCCTCTTTATACGGAGGGGACGGCAGGACTTGGCCGTGTCTCACCTGGAGTCTCCAGACTGGGCTCTGCAGAAGAGACCCCTACTGTTGAGTCCCCGGGGTGGGGAGCTCAGGGTGCTGGTGTGTCCGTTTCCAATTGCTGCTGAGACAGATCACCACAAATTTGTGGCATAAAACGACACATGGATTCTCCTACAGTTCTAGAGGTGGGAAGTCCAAAAATTCTCCTTGGGCTAAAATCAGGTGTCAGTAAGGATGCTTCCTCTGCAGGCTCCAAAGGAGACCTGCTTTCTTGCCTTTTCCAGCTTCTGGAGGCTTCCCAAATGCCTTGGCTTGTGACCCCTTTCTTTATTATCACTCCAACCTCTGCTTTTGTCATCACTTCACCTTTTCCTCTCTGACCTCTGACCTCTCCTACATTCCTGTTTTAAGGACCACTTGGATCATCCAGGACACTTGTCCCATCTCAGGATCCTTAACTTGCTCTCATTTACCAAGTCCCATTTGCCAGGCCATTCAGCCGAGGACATCTCCAGGGGCTGACCCCGCTGGGTTTCCCTGTCCCTTAGCTGTCACATGTCTCTCGCAGGAGGACTTGTGTCCCTCCTGGTTAACGGCCACAGATCGAGCTGCCTTTAAAAGTCCACGGTTCCTGTCATCTGAAGACCTTGAGGCTTTACCCCTTCGGTGTCTGGTTTACTCCCAACAGCATTTTATTAATCTGCCTTCAGTGGGCCGGCTGGGCAGAAAGCTGCAGGGAAAAGAGGGGACTGCGAGCTCAGGGACAGGGTCAGACAGGGCCCCTACCTGCTCAGAACTGCCGTGCTCCACAGCACGTTAGCATGTCCCGGGAGCTTCACAGAAACTCGAAGCCCACCTGCCCAACCAACTTCATCTGCAGCCCTGATGGTGGGTCCGGCATTGGCAGTTAAAGACGTCCTTGGGCATTCTTGTGTGGCCAGGGGTCAGAACGCTGCTCTCGAAGCTCAGAATCGGGCAGAGGGAAAACACATAAGTGTCAGAAATGGAATGTGATGTGCCCTTGCTTCAACAACAGCTAATAGGCATGCCCACTTCTGGGTCGTGAGCGTTCTCATGGAACCCTCCCACAGCTTTGCAGGGTAGCAGTGTTATCACCCCACTTCACAGGTGACCAGCGAGGCCCTGGTCACAGTCAGTGAGTGACAAGGTCACCCTTCAGTCTCAGGCACTCTGGCTCCTGAGACCTGTCTCCAGAACTTTCTATCACACTTCTTGGGAAACAAGCTGAGGTCACTTTCTCCTGGAACTTTCTAACCTGTCTCTGACCCATCGCACTCTGAGGAGTAGGAAAGGATGGACCGAGGGAACAACCCTTGATGACAGTTGCTCCCCTGGTAGGGTGACACCGGAGAAGGAAGATGGCTCCTGAGTGTGGGCGGGCACTGGGCTAAACCACCACCTGCCTCATCCTAGGGCACCCGAGTGCCACCTCACTGCCTTCCTGTGCCCGGGAGCACCTGCCGCCCACACAGATGGGCCCCACAGGGCGCTTCTCTGCTGCTACGAAAAGGTCACCCAGCCCTGGGATGCTGGCAGAGAGCATAGCAAAGCCCCTCAGAATTAAGAGGTTTTCCCATTGAGTGGAATTTCACAGCCCAGTGGCCAATTTCTAAGTCATGCACATTAATGGGCAGCTAATGAGGGACCCAGGCAGGTGCGGGAGCTGAGATTAAGGAGTACAAAGCCACAGCCGCTGTTCTCTCTCTGCTTTGGGGCAGCTTTGGGAGGGAAAGTAGAAGTTGGGGCTACATTGGAAGGCCTGGGAGAGCCTATATCAGCCTTGCTGCTGCAGGCCTCCACCTGCTGCCACAGCCTCTCCCTCCCCACCATGCCCCAGGCCCGCCTCAGACCCTGGTGCAGTAAGAAAGTCCTTTCCCAGGTGCCTTGACCTGGCTCTCCACCCAAGGAACCCCAACCTCAGAACACCTCGGCCTTCCTGGGAGCATTGGCTCATTCCCTGGGCTGAGCCTTCGAACAGGCACTCGCCACCCCCCCCCCCCCCCCCGCCAATGTCTTCCCTCCTGGCACCTCCTCTAAGAAGCTCCTCCCGATTTCCCTCCCTCCTGGAGTCTCATGGTCCACTCTTTCTCCTCTCCCAGCCTGGCATGCATAGGTGCTCAATCAATCAATCCGTGTTTGTCGAATTACTGTCTGACTGAGTGGTTGCGAGCACAATCAGACCCCAGATCTGTGGGGTATGGTGTGCTGAATGGTGACCCCTAAAAGATACATTCGTGCCCCAGAGCCTATGAATATGATCTTATTTATTTTTTTAATATGTTTGTATTGATTTCAGAGAGGAAAGGAGAGGGGGAGAGAGAGAGAAATATCAATGATGAGAGAGAATCATTTGATCGGCTGCCTCCTGCACGCCGCATCCTGGGGATCGAGCCCACAACCCAGGCATGTGGTCTTAAACAGAATCTAACCCAGGACCCTTCAGTCCGCAGGCTGATGCTCTGTCCACTGAGCCAAACCGGCTAGGGCTGAATGTGATCTTATTTAGAAAAAGGGTCTTTGCAGGTGTAGTTAAGGATGTCGAGATGAGATCATCCTGGACTATCTGAGGGAGCCTAAATCCAATCACCACTGTCCTTATAAGAAAAAGGACGGATACAGACACAGGAAGAAGACCATTTGAAGAGAGAGGCAGAGGTTTGAGTGATGTGGCCACGAGCTAAGGAACCTGTGGAGCCCCCAGAAGCTGGAGGAGACAGGAAGGTCCCTCCCCTAGAGCCTTTGGAGGGAGCGTGTCCCTGCTGACACCTGGACTTCAGACTTCTCGCCTCCAGACCAGTGAGAATTATTTGTGACAGCCGACTCAGGAGATTAACCTGTCCGGGAAAGTATGTGATGTTCCTTTTTGTCTTTTCTGGAGTCTGTGTTCTCATCCTGCCATCTATTCACTCACTCACTCTTTCACCCCTTCCTGTCCAGGGCACTGTCAGGGTCAGGGCATGGTGTGGGAGACATCATGGCATTGCAGGCTGGGATGACACCCACTCAGGGCCAAAACCCTGTCCTGTCACTTGGCAGTGATGACCTTTTCTTTCATTGATTTTTTACTTTTGTTTTAGAGAGAGAAGAAGGAAGAGAGAGAGAAACGTCCATCAGTTGCCTCCCCTATGCACTCTGACCAGGGATTGAACCCACAACCTTTTGGTGTACAGACGATGCTCCAACCAACCAAGCCACCCAGCCAGGGCGCCAGTGATGACCTTTTGAGCCACTGGCTTCCCCTGCCTGAGCCCAGTTCCTGCTCTGTGAGCTGAGGCAGCTCCCCTGGAGCCAGTGTAAACACTGCCAGAGACATGGCCCAGCTCTGAGCTCCTCAGCCATGATCCTGCTCCCTTCTCACTGGTGCATGCTGGGAGGCCAGCCACACTGCAGGTCAAGCGTTTATTGACCACCTGTTGTGCGGAGCCTGAAAAGGTATGAAGAGAGTGGGCCCCAAGGAAGTGACACAGTTAGAAACTTCATGGAGAAAAAGTGTGGGGCGGATCTGGTGTCCCACAGATAAGGGCTGATTGGGTGAGGCCCTGGGCATTGAAGATGTTTCTAATATGAGGCAGCGGTTCTCAAAGTGGGGTCCCCAGCCCAGCAGCATCAACACCATCTGGGAGCTGGTGTTGAAAAGGCGATTCTCAGACCCACTGAATCAGAAACGCTAGGGATGGGGCCCCACAATCTGTGTGTTAACACACCCTCACACAGGGTTTTGAGCCTTGGGTACCAGGGATAAACAGTCACATCTGAATTCAAGATCTGACTTCCCTAGGCCTGCATTTTCTGGAACAGGGCCGTTTTTTTATACTCTGCCATCAGTTGACAATGTGTGGGGTCAGATTGGTGGTCTCTACTCAAAGGGTGGCCCGGGGACCAGCAGCACCTGCCTCCCGGAGCTTGTGAGAAACGTGATTCTCCACTCCTCTCAAGATGGGATGAACAGGAATCTGCGTTTTAACAAGACCCCCAGGTGATTCTGTGCACGGTCAGTGGAGAGCTTCTCCACGGAGTACCTGCTGCCTGCCTGGGCCTCTGCCTGCCTCCCTCTACAGCTTCCTGCACCCCCTGGTGAGGCGGACACACAGACCTGTGCAGATGGGCTTGGGGAGATCACTGCTAACAGGTGACAGATGCTGCACTCCGAGCTCTTTCCTCCCCCCTCATACTGGGGGTCTCAGGCATGGAGGGAGGAGCCATTGGAGAAACTGACCCAGGTCACTGCATGAGATCAGGTGTGCCCCTTGATCTCTCCCAGCTGATCTCCCTCTCCCACTCCGCAGTCGGTAAAGCCCCGCCTTCAGGGAGGAGGGGAGGGAGCCTTCAGACTTCCTCAGGCCAGAAGTCTCAGAAGCTGCAAGTTCTTGGGACAGATGGCCCTGACTTCAAGTCCCTCCTCCCCTAGGTTTTGGGACATGACCCAAACACATGCTCTTTAGGGCTCCCTTAGTTCAGGACTCACTCAAGACTTGCCCTTGCAGAGCTGGAATCGTCCTTCTTCCACCCCTCTGGGCCCAAGAAATGCAGCGGAACCACCTGGAGTGAGCCTGAGTCTCCGTCCCTCCTGTCTCTCACCTTGAAGTTTGCACTTGGTGGTAAGGACTAGGGCTGTCTGAGAGGTGGGGAAATGGGGGGAGGGAGCCGAGGGCTGTGATGGGCAGGAAGGAGTTCAAGGTTTAGAAGAGGAAGGGGGAGGGAGGAGGGGTCCTTCAGTTTAGTTGGAGAGCAGGAGTGAGGATAAGCTGGTAGAAAGCTAGAGGGGGAGGGGCAGGGGCGACATTTCTGGAGGTGGAAAGAGGAAGAGAAGTGATGGGCCAATGAGTGAGCAAGGAAAAGGGGCAGCAGAGGTGCAGGAAGAGGGAGATGTGGTAGCTGGGACAACGGAGAATGATACTGGCTATGAACGGGAAAGTGTGAAGACTGTTCTCTCCACCCTTCTGCTGCTTCTAGCCATGGAGGGACAGACTCCTGGAGGAAGAGGCCTTTTGGAAAAGCCCGTGACCGCCAGCCGGGGTCTGTCCTCACTGAGCGCTGTCTTCATCCTCCTGAAATCTGCGCTGGGGGCCGGCCTGCTCAACTTCCCCTGGGCCTTCCACAAGGCCGGTGGGGTGGTCCCCGCCTTCCTGGTAGAGCTGGTAAGCCCCTGGGAAGCTATTTGGGGGGTCTCCCCGGGCAGGATCCAGGTAGCATCCTCAGTAGCAGAGCTGCCTGTCTTAGAAACTGTGTACATCTGTGGGGTTTGATTTTCTGCCCGCTGAGCTCAGGAGGGGAGCAGATAACTGTACCTGGGCACACAACATCCTCTACCTGCCCAATCTGCTGCCAGGCACAGCACCTGGACCCAATGAACCTGACATCTCTGCTGGGAAAGCGCTGAGAACACTCGGTCTCTGAGCAATCGCCTGGCCAGTTGACCTCACTTGTCCGCTGGTCTCAGGTCCACGTTCAGATCAGGTCAGGACCAGGACTGGCTGGGACACCCCCACCCGAGCTGGGCCAGGCCCTCTGCTGTATCAGAGGCCGGCAGCCACTTCCAGGGCCTGCCTTCCAGCTGAGCTCCCTTTCCAGGAAGTCAGGGCTGAGCGGCTGTAGCAGAGAAGAACCACTGATTAGCGCAGCTTTATCTTGTTTGCAATGATTCTTTTCCTGGCTGCCAGGAGCCCGTGTTTTGTGGTAAGCTCTGACAGGTATCCCAAATGCTTTTCCATGGCAGCCAGCTGATAATGGTCCTGTTCTTACTGGCCCTGTTCTGTGTGTAGGCCACAGGGCTGGGGACAAGATACCTGAAATATCAAATAAGATATTTCAGACAGTGGGTAGTGTTAGGAGGGTCACATGACAGAGGGTGGAGCAACATGACAGGTGGTTAGAGGACTCTGAGGGGGTGACATTGCACTGTGCCCCAGTGGAAATGGAAGGACTTATCCAGGTGCATGAGAGGTGCAACATAACTGTTTGGATGGGTGCAACAGAAAGGCTGGCCTTTCAGCTCTGGCCAGTGGGCTCAGTGGTTAAAGCGCCAGCCTTCGCACTGAAGGGTCAAGGGCAGGTGCCTGGGTTGCAGGTTCTATCCCCAGCCCGGTTGGGGCTGGTGCATGAGGCAACCAATCAATGTTTCTTTCCCTCTCTCTTTCTCTTTCTCTCACTCTTCTCCCCCTCATCCTTCCCTCCCTCCCCTTCTACTCTCCCTAAAAAAACAACAATGGAAAACAATATCCTAGGGTGAAGATTAACAAAACAAAAGGCTGTCCTTTCAGACAATGAGGAGTTAATGTAGGGGGTGTGGTTGGGCACAGAGGTGCCCAGTCTCCGTGGCAGGCAGGGCTGTGAAGCAGAGCTGTGGCCCCCACTCCTCACACCCCTGCAGCACTCCTGGGCACCTTGCTGAAATGCAGATGCTGACTCAGCAGGGCTGGGCAGGTCTGAGGCTGTGCATCCTGATGAGCTCCTGGTGACGTGGAGGCTGCTAGTATGGCTTGCACATTGTACAGTGTGGTCTAAAGACTTGAATAAATTGAAACCCTGGACAAGCGAAGGAATCAGACTGGTAATGTGCACTCAGACCCTCCCCGCCTCTCCCCTCCTCTTGGGAGACTTCTACCCTATCCCCTCTGCAAGGGGCCAACTTGGACTTGGGGAGCAATTAAACATTCCCACCACCAGGAGGTCAGTGGTGCGAGAGGTGGTAGGTCTCTCATGACCCGTTAGCATTGGAGGATTACTAAGATTTAATGAACCTGACCCTCAGAAGTTGCAGAGGCGGAGCCTGGGCATGAGCAATAAGGGCTCTTTGCTGTCTGCCAGGGTCCCTCCCGGAATGCCTCACTGGCAGAGGCATTCTCCCCACCCCCCTTCCCTTCATCCTCAAGTGCCTGTCTACTGAGTGCCTGCTATGTGTCAGCACTTCTCTGGGGACTAAATGGTGAGCAAAAAATGCCACAGCCCCCGTGTTCACAGAGCTTAGAGGCTCTGGGTGAGAGATGTTGGAGACCCTGTAGCAGGGGTCCTCAAACTACGGCCCGCGGGGCCACATGCGGCCCGTCGAGGACATTTATCCGGCCCGCCGGGTGTTTTTGCCGCCGCTGCCTGTCCTGCTTAGCAGCCGACTTAGCAGTGTGCATAGGAATTTGTTCATAGTTTTTTTTTTTTAAACTATAGTCCGGCCCTCCAACCGTCTGAAGACAGTGAACTGGCCCCCTGTTTAAAAAGTTTGAGGACCCCTGCCCTGTAGTATATGTTCAGTTGTAAGCAAATGTCCTTGGGCTACTAGACCAAGGACCACAAACTGAGTGGATTAGAACAGCAGAAATGTATCCTCTCACAATCCTGGACACAGAATTGTGAACGCAGTCTGTCAGCAGGGCTCTGCTCCCTCCTTCCTGCCTCTTCCAGCTCCTGGTGGCCCCAGGCATCCCTTGGCTTGTGGCCACATCACTCCAGCCTCTGTTCCATCATCACGGAGCCTTCTTTTTATGTTTTCTGTCTTGTCTAAGGCACTTGTCATTGGATTTCAGGGTCGCCCAGACGGTCCAGGATGACCCCATCTCAAGGTCCTTAATTACACCTGCAAAGATCCCTTTTTATTTAATTCCATCTGCAGAGACTGCCCAGTAAGTCACCTGCACCGGTGGTGGAGGTGAGGGTGTGGACTTGTCTTCTGGGGACCACCATTCAGCCCACAGCAGGCACAGTGTACCCAAGAAAGCATAGTTCTATGAGAGCCTAAGATGGGGGGCTGAGTCCACCTTAGGGTAAAGTGTCTGGGAGGCTTTCTGGGGGAAATGGCCTTGGAGAGGAGGGGGAAGATTAGGTGTTCCCCAGGTGAGGGGAAGTGGTGGAGGCGGGAGGGTGTTCCAGGCAGAGGAACCGGCATGGGCCAAGGTTCAGGGATCGAAGGGAAGCCGTGTGTTCCTCCCAACTTGGAAGTTCCAAGTTCCTCTCTCACAGTCCAATTAGATGCTCCTCCTCAGCAGCTGTATTGTGGCGTCTGGAGTAACACAGAATTAATCTGCTTGTCAGGGCCCTGCGCTCTCTGAGCATGTCCCAGCTCAGCATTCTTCTTCCCCAGTTCCCGGCAGGGGTGTGGAGGCCTGGAGACCAAGATCAGTTTGGGGCAGGCAGCCATCGGTCCTGCAGAGGCTCAAAACCATTTAGCTCCATGCAGCAAGTGGGGCTCCCATGCACCAGTGGGGGTGTCCAGTGGCACAGGCAACTTGGGAAAGCAGTTTGGCAATTTCTTAGTTAAAAACGGGTCTAATCTATGACCCAGCGATTCTCCTGAGTGCATGTCCAGGAAGACAAAACACACATCCTCAAAAGGCCTTGTTCCGGTTGCTCAGCGCTTTATTCACAGTAGCCAGAGACTAAGAACCACCAGGTGCCTGTCAGCAGCAGGCTGGAAGAAGCAACTGTGACTGCATCCATACAGAGGGGTGGCACTCGGCAAAAATAGGAGCAACATGTGACCACCAGTGTGGCTGGATCTCACAAGCATGACACTGAGGAAGAAGCCAGATACCAAAATACGTTAAAGTAGGAAAGTATTAGATCAGTGGTTTCTGGGGACAGGGTTGGGGCATAAAGTGACTGGGACCAGACAGGAGGGCATGTCAGGGTGGTAGAATGTTCTGTGTCTTGATAGAGGTGCATTTGTTGTGCCTCTTCAGGGGATGACCCTTGTATACATGTGGCCCATGCAGTTTTAGCACCATCTGGGTTTCTGATACCTCATTTGTCCATCTGGGCAGAGTGGTATGAATCCCAGACTGACCGCCAGCAAGGCCTCAACAGTCCACCTGCCCTGCAGCTCTAGTTTCAGGGCAGGGGAGGGGCCCCAGGCCATAGGCAGCGTGACTTCTACAGGTGAGAGGCCCCGTGGAGGCAGCTGGCTGGGTGTGGCCTTTGGGAGCACCCTGGCCCACAGTCCTGCTCTGCAGGTCTCCTTGGTCTTCCTGATCAGTGGGCTGGTCATCCTGGGCTATGCCGCCTCCGTCAGTGGCCAGGCCACCTACCAGGGTGTGGTTGGACGGCTGTGTGGACCTGCCGTCGGGAAGCTGTGTGAGGCCTGCTTCATCGTCAACCTGCTCATGATCTCGGTGGCCTTCCTCAGGGTGATCGGGGACCAGCTGGAGAAGCGTAAGTACTTGCACTGGAGGTGGGGTGGCCTCAGGGTTCGGTGTTCCTTATGCCCCCTGAGGCTCCTGGTTTTGAACAGGACGGGGACACCGAGCGGGACCCTGAGGGACAGCAGAGACCGAGACCACCCCTGAGCTCCTAACGTCCTGGAGAAGGGAGACTTGGAATTAGTAATTACCAGCACAAGGAGAGTCCTGGTGGGGGGCAGGGGCAGGCTGTGGCTGGCTGTCTAGTGGGGCCCACTGCAAAGAAGCCCCTGTGGGGGAGAACCAATAACACCTTGAGTTTTGGAACGTTGGAGACTAAACCCCATGCACCTGGGCCTCTAGTTCCCCACTAACAATTTCCCTCTAAGCACAGCTTTAGTTGCATCCCCATCAATTTTGATATGTTCTATTTTCATATTTGTTCCATTCAAAACATTCGTTAAATTTTGCTGTGATTTCTTTGACTTACAGGATGTTTAACGTTGTGTGGTTTGATTTCTAATTATTTGGGACTTTTTTTAGATCCCTTTTTGGGTTCTATCTTCATTGCATCATGGTCAGACAACACACTTGGTGATTTCCATTTTCTTGGTATTTGAGACTTATCTGTGGGCCCCAGATGTTCTGTGTTGGTGAGCATTTTGTGTGGGGTGCAGTGTTCTGGAAATCTCCATCTAGTCAAGGTTCTCCACAGCTTTGAACAGGTCTTCATAGCCTTGCTGACTTTTTGGGTCTAGTTATTCTATTCGTCTGAGTGAGGGTGTTAAACATGCAATCACAGTTGAAGATTTTATCTTTCTCATTTTTAACTGTCCAGTTTTCACCTCATGGTCCTTGAAGGTCCGTCATAGGCACCCACCCACGAACTACCCTTTTATTGTTATGAAATACCCGCTTTTGTCTCTGGTGATACTTGGTCACTAAATCACCCTTCTCTACTATAAATGTAGGCCCTCCAGCTGCCTTCAGATTAGTGGTTATGCAGTATTTCTCTTCCCGTTCATGCTCTGTGAACCAAACTGTGATGTAGGCTTTTCAATGCATTTCTCGTAGATAGCATATGGTCGGATCTTACTTTTTTTTTTTTTTTTTTAATCATCTTGACATCTCAGACAGACTTCTAATTGGAATGTAATTATTGATATGGTTAGATTTCGCTCCGACGTTTTGATGTTTCTCCGTCACTTTAACCGTGAATAAAAAGGCCCCTGGCTCTGGGGTGCTGAGATTAGAGGCTTCTATGTTTGGGGCTGCACTCTTACCCAGAAAGCATTGAGGTTGGTAGATCTGAGCCTACGGTGGGTAAATGGGTACAAAATGCCCTGCTTCCAAGTGGCAAGTCGAGGCCACATCAGTTTCACCTCGGGTCACCGGCCGTACTGGCGTGTGAGGAAGATTCTGAAGCTGCGTGCAGGCTCAGCTGTAGAGCCCAGAGTGATTAGAGTTGATTAGATACAGGCCACCTGGTTCTGGGGGAGGGGGAGGAGGTTTTGACTGGAGAGGAGAGGCATTGTGTGTGTTTCTGGTTAGGTATTTGGGGGGGGGGGGGTCTTTCTGGAGCAAGTCCAGGCTTCTCAGGAGGAGGACTACCTAGAGGTTGGGGAAGTCACTGAATGTATTGGGTACAGATGAGTTGACTCTAAGTGACTGGTACTGAGGGCGTCAAGGAATGACCCAGGACGTGCAGGTTCAGGCAGGAGTCAGTATCCATGGCGTCAGAGCTGGGTTCCGGCTGCAGGAGATCAGTGGAGTGGAAGGGCTCGCCCACGCGGGCTCTGACACGCACCCAGATCTCTGCAGCTTTGGTGCATGCATTCTCTTGGCATCTCTGGCCCAGAAAACCTGCCTCCCCTCCTGCATGGGCATCTCTGTACAGTGACCTCGATGTGGAACCGTCCCCTTGCGTCATTTCAGTAGAGTAAGCTATTCTCATAAGGCATTTATTTGTTTGCATGGCTGGCTTTATTGAGCATTTGGGGAGGACAAAGAAAGGGCAGTGCGAGTAGTCAGTTCTCAGCCACCCCCAGTGGGGTTGTCGGGGCCCTCTCACCCCACAGGTTCCAGCCTCAAGCCACCTTGCCATCTCCCCTTTGCTCTCCCTTCCCCCACCCATCTGTCTTGCCTCTGATACCAACTACAAATTCTCCATCGTATGTGGTGGAATAAAACAGTCCCAGGTTCTTAGTGTTCCCTCCACTGAGAGGTGGGTGGGGTCTGTGCCCCCTCCCTGAATCAGGGTGGGCTCTGTGGCGTCTTGGCCCAGTAGAGGATGGCAGATGTGACACCATGCCAATTCCAGGTCTGGCCTTTAAAAGGATGGGCAATTTCTCCCTGGGTCTCCGGGAGCCCCCAGCTGCCATGGACTAGGGGTTCCATGTGGAGAGGCCCAAAAACTGCAGGGAAGGCCCAGCTGAGCCCAGGTGTCCCCACCAGGCACCTGATGTGGGGAGAGCCATCGAGAACCCTCCAGACCAGCCCTCCCACCAGCCAAATACCCACAAGTGACCCCCATGGGTTGCACATGGAGCAGAAGTAGCCAGCTCAGCCCTATCTCATTCTTCACATCCTGCTCCTGGCAGATAATCAAGTGGACGAACCAGGCCATGTTGGGGTAGCTTGTTGTGCAGCGGTGACAGAGAACATGGCTTTGCCCAGCACCAAAAAGCCACCCTGGCCCCTGCTAAACCCACACACCCACTGAGCTCCTAAGCAGAAACAAAAGGTTCTGTTACAAGAACATAAGGGCCCAGGTGCCTCAGGGCAGGTCATTTGTCTCACTTGTGGCTGGATTCCAGCACGGGGAGCAGTGCCTGGCTGGTAGGAGCCCAGTGAGCATCTGTCGAATGAGTTTCTGCAGCCAGATCTTTCCTTTGTGGTGGCACATGATGGGGTCCCCATCACGCTTGTCCCATCCCTTTAGACTCACAGGGCTGACAGTGCCCATGGCAACCCCTGCCAGGGATGGAGAGCTGGGAGCTCGGGGCAGGGCTCTGACTGCTGGGTGAGAGCCACAGGCTCACCGCGGCCCCCCCTTCCTCCCGCCTTCCCACCAGTGTGTGACTTCCTCCTGCCCAGTGTGCCACCCACCCTGCCGCCGTGGTATGCGGACCAGCGCTTCACCTTGACCCTGCTCTCCATGCTGGTCATCCTGCCCCTGTCTGCCCCGAGGGAGATCGGGTTCCAGAAAGTCACGAGGTACGGAGCTGCAGGCTTCCTGGCAGGGCAGCGGCTTTGACTGGTTCCCCACTGTGGTTGGTGTTGGTATTTGGGAGGGGGGGGGGGGGGGGGGCTCTGTCCGCCTCTGCTAGGGGAGCTGTTAGCATTGGCCTTCCCATTTGGAGAAGGGGGAAAACATTAAAAATTATGCAAGTAACATATGTGTGTGATAGGAAATATAGAGAAGCAGGAGAGAAAACTACCATCATGGCATAACCTGCTGCTGCTGTTTTATTTCACTATTACAGACTTCATATGCCCACGCATGCGTACACACAGGCACAGAGACAGACATACACATACTGTTTTTCGTTTTGTGGTCCGTGGCTTTACGTATATTTTTGAAGAAAAGAGTCTGGCAAAAGTTTTCATGCAAATTTGCAACTTGTGTTTCCCTGTTGTGTTCAGAGCAACAATGGACGTCTTACCTTGGAAACGGAGAAACAGTGGGTAGGGGACTAGAGCCCCTAGGTGCCCCAGCCCTCCAGTCTCTTGTCACGCCCAACTGAATCAGGGGTCCTCCTCCCCATAGCCAGTGTCCTGACTTAGATGCCACTTCCGGGGCTGTGTGGCTGTTGGAGAGACAGGGTGCCGGTGCTCATCACAGCCTCGCAGGTGCGGCCAGTTAGGAACTGGCCCAATCTGACCCTGGGCCTGGGCACACTCCTGCCTGAAAGATCTTCCACCATCCCCACCGTGCAGATGAGGGATCCAAGGTGCAGAGCCGTGAGAACTGCCTGGTACCTTGCCTGTGTGGGCAGAGCCGCATTCAGACCCCACTGTGTTGGTGGTCATGCATCGTCTGTGTGTTAGCTTCCTAGGCACCCTGGCCGCCTGCTACCTGGCCCTGGTCATCGTGGCACAGTACTACCTGGGGCCCCAGGGCCTTGCTCGTGAGCCCCGTCCTGCGCTGAGGTGAGTCTGAGGGGATGGCCTCCCATGGCTTCCCGGGGTGCTGCAGGGGATCCTGCAGGAAGGACACCTCTCCCCACTGTTAGCACAGAGCCCCGCTCCTCTCGGCGAAATCCTTGGTGTCTCTGATGCCTGAGGTCCCAGCGAAGGCCCCTTTCCCCTCCGGAATGGACACGCTGTGGTTAGTAAGAACCAGGGGCCGGCCAAGGAGCACAGCTCTAAGCCCGCTCCACCCTGGGGCTCCTGGGCTTTCGCAGCAGTGTCCCCGCAGCCTGGAGCCAGTGAAACTGGCCAGCGAGATGCCGACGCCTGGGCAGAGGGAGCAGGAGTGACAGAGGCCAGTGTGACCCCACCAGCCTGAGCAAGGCCAGGAGCGGGGGCGGGTGTCCTGTGGGGACGCGGAGCCTCACTGAGGAAGGGTTTTGCTGGCAGCTGCTTCAGGGTGTGAGCACAGCAGGGGCTTGAAATCGGATCTTCGGGTGACAGGCCAGCTCCGTAGGCATGTGACCTATGAAGTTACCCAGGGCTGCGCTCAGAAGGGCCTTGCACTTGGTTTAATGCCCTGCTGCCACCATCCCAACGTTCTTAATCATTGTTGAACAAGGGGCCTCCATGTTCCTTTTGCACTGGGCCCCGCAAATTATGTGGCCCCTCCTGGCCGACAGCTTGGAAGTGGAGCATGAGAGAGAGGAGTCCAGGGTGGCTCTGAGCTTTGGCCTGAGCACCAGGAAGGTGGCGGTGCTGTATCATAGGACAGAGGAGGAGAGAGGAGCCGGTGGCTGGGGGAGAGGCAGGAGGTGTGAGGTTGGAGTCGGTTTGAATGCCTAAGTGAAGGTACAGGTAGCTTGTCAGACCTGCGTCTGGAGTTCAGGGAGAGAGAGGCTGGGCTGGAGGGAGCAATGTGGCTGGTGTCAGCCCAGAGATGGCATGTAAGGCCCGGAGCTGGGCAAGGTGGTGCACTCAGAATCCACAGTGCCCTGTCCGGCACTGGGAGGTCGGGGGAGGAGGAGGAGCTGCGGAGGGGTGGGGAGTCAGATGTGTTAGCCTTCTGGAGCTGCTGTGACAAATGACCACAAACCTGATGGCTTAACACAAAATCAGTTTGTCCTCTCTCAGTTCTGGAAGCCAGAAGTCCAAAATCAAGGTGGGGCAGGCCAGGCTTCCTCTGGAGGCTCCAGGGGAGGGCCCTGCCCACCTCGTCCAGCTCCTGGGGTGGCCAGTGGTCCTTGGCTGAAAGGTGGACGCGTCGCTCCAGTCTCTGCCTCCATCGTCACGCGGCCTCTCCCTGGGTGTCTGTTTCCCTTCCTATAAGGACACCTGTCATTGCATTAGCTCCCAACCTACTCCTCTGTGACCTCATCTTAATTTAACTAATTACATCTACAGAGACCTATTTCCAAATGAGGCATCACTCTGAGGTTCCCAGTGGATGTAAATTTGGGGGGGGGACAGTATTCAACCAGGATAGAGGATAATAGTAGGTGGGTCGCAGGTGTCAGTGGACAAAATTTCAGGAAGTTGGTATGATCATTGCTAAATGTTGCTCCTGGTTACAATGGACTGAGCCCTGGACATCGATTTGGAAGCTGCTGGTGGCATTACTTGGTCAGGGCAGGAGAGGGAGTGAAGGCCCAGGTGGATTGGGTTCAGGAGAGAAGGAAGGAGGCAGGAAAGAGTTCTTCTGAGGAGGGGAGGAGAGGAATGGGCATGAGCTATAAGGGACAGAGGCCCCAGCCCCTGTTTTATGCTGATGGACATCTCTTAGAGAAGGAAGAACCAATGAGGAGAGGGCCAGGCTCACTGCTAATCTGCAGCCTCGAATCAGGGGGAGGGGAGGTCCTGTGCTCTGGGGACTCAGGCTAGAGCTCAGACTGTCTCTTTCCCGGGGCCTGCACATGTGGGCCCAGGGGATGCAGGCAGGCAGATGGGGTCGTGCCTACATGGGCACTCTGGTGGTGAACAGGAAGCCTGGCTGTTGAGGAAAGTGTTGAGGAAAGTGTGGGAAGCCCGGCCTGGTGGGGAGGTGCCATGAGCAGCCTTCAGAGTTAAGTCAACCGTGTGCAGCCCAGAACAGGAGTCACCACTGAGCAAGTGTCCTGTGGCTGCTGTAACGAACTACCACCACCCTGGGGGCTTAAACAGCACAGATTTACTCTCTCATCTCTGGAGGTCAGAAGTCCAAAACGGGCCTCACGGGGCTAAAGTCCAGGTGTTGGCAGGGCTGCATTCCTCTTGGAGGCTCTGGGCGAGAATCTGTTTCCTGGCCTTGCCCAGCTTCTAGGGGACACTCACTCTCCGTGGCTCATGGCCCTGCCTCCGTCTTTAAAGCCAGCAGCATTCCTTCTCTCTGACCCTATCTCCGTAGTCACAGCCCCCTCTGCCCACCCCCAGGAAAGGTTCTCATCTCAGGGATTCTTGTGACACCTTGGGCCTAGATAACCAGGATCACCTCCCACCCGAGTCCTTCCCTTACTCACACCTGTCAGCTCACTTATTCCCAGGTTGCTGGGATTCGGACATGGGCCTCTTTGGGGGCCATTATTCTGGCACAACCAGGAAACCCTGATTCTGTAGCAGGTGTTATTTACACCCCCACTTCACTATATGTTCCTAAAGGTGCTGGATGCTGGCACATAGAGCTGCTTGCCAAAGGAAGCTTGAGGGTCACCGTCCTGAAAATTCTGCCCATGCACACCTCTGTCCTTTTTGGAACTTGGGCAGAGGTCAATCCATCCCTGCACCGTTGGCGTCTGTTTGATGGACGTCAAACCATCCCTACACTGTTGGGGTCTTTTTGATGGAGGTCAAACCATCCCTGCACTGTTGGGGTCTATTTGATGGAGGTCAAACCATCCCTGCACTTTTGGGGTCTGTTTGATGGAGGCTGCCTGTGCTCCCCAGCCCTAACCTTGTGGGAACAAGCAGCCTCAGGGGGAGGCTGGGAGTTCCTGCTCATCATGCCCTTTCCAAGTTCTGCCAGCCCAGAGAACGTCAAGTTACCAAAATGTCAGCTCACATGTAATTAGAAAGTGCAACACAGAGCATGCCTCTCTTTCCATCTCCCAGACCTGGGAGTGGACGCAATAATTAAAAATGCATTTTACAGTCATGCTCAGTGACACCTTTCTGGTCTTTAAAACTCATCTTCAAGTTGAACGTGGCTGTGAAGTTGGCTTTTTGTAATAAACACCTGTTCTTGTCTGTTTGCAGTCCTTCCTCCTGGACCTCTGTGTTTAGTGTCTTCCCCACCATCTGCTTTGGATTTCAGGTAAGCTCAGCTCTGTGTTGGCGAGCGTAGCGTTGGCGGGCTGTGGTGACTCCCTGCTCCCGTGGGAGAGCGTGGCCTCCCTGGCAGGAGAGAGGGGTGAAGGCTTGTTCCAGGATGTGATGGGCTGTCTTCCAGAGACTGCTTGTGTGTTGGAATCTGGGTTCAGTGAGGTGTGACTTGCTGTTGAACTGGGGAACCCGGCCCCCACTGGCAGCCAGCAGCAGCAGCAGAGTGGGAATTGAGCACCTGTCCCTCCATCTGTAAAACCCTCGCAGGACTGTCGCCACGCCAGGACACCCAGAGTTGGCCATGTCCTCAGCAGATCTCTGTCCCAGGGGCCTCGGTGAGGAAGCATCCTGCCTCTGGAGGCGTGGAGGCCGGGGGCTGGAAGGTGTGCAGGGGGCTGTGTGGTGGGGGCAGAACGTCTGAAGAGTCATGGACTGAGGGTGGGCTCTGTGTGCAGTCCAGCTGAGGGGCTTCTGACAGCCCTGGGTGGGCAGGGCCAGAGACACCCTCTTTCAGGCACTGATGTCTGAAAGGCATCTTGAAGAATGTGTGGGAGGCACCAGGTGAAGGGGAGGGCGGTCCAGCTAGAGGAGACAGCACAGGTGAGGGGGAGGGGGGAGAGGGGGGAGGGGAAGAGCATGCCTGGTGGGGCTGCAGGGCTGTAAAGGGCTCTGCTAGGTGGGGTCCCTGGGGTGCTGGAGGGTACGGCGGAGAGCGTGGGCTCTGCTCCCTGCCTTCTGGGTTTTCCAGGCTCCTAGCAGGTGGCAGCTGACTCCATTCTTCAGTGTTTATTTTAGGAAAGATTTGCCTCTCCTAACAACCTACCCACCACGCCAACAGCAAAACCACCCCAAAGCCAAGTCGAGTTGGCAGGGGAGGTGGTTCAGGAGTGACAACATCTCAGCTTCCTACCCTGAGGTTTTTCTTCCCTTAGCCACCAACTGGCTCCTGTTGCTGTTCTTCATCTTGCATTTTCTTTGAGAAACATTTTTGAAAAAAATCTTGAAACATTTCCATTTCTCTTTCTTATAAATGAGTTGATGGTATCACTTCTGGGGCTTAGCAAGCCATTTATAAGAAATTCTCACATTTTTTCTTGCACGCCCAATATTTTGAAAGATCTAGAGCAGTGATGTTGCTGTCAGCTGTTTGTCTGGATGTGGTTTAACGCCCTCTCTCCAGTGTCTGAGCACCATATGGTGTGGCAGGCTCCCACTGGGGGCTGCTTTTCAGATGCTTCCCGGGGGTGCTCCCCTCACCTTTGCCTCAGCTCCCTCATTCCATTCTCCTAGCAACCGAGGCCTGGCTGAGGTTTCCAGGGACAGGGATGCTGGATGGAGATTTGGGAAAAGATGTGAATTGCAGGGTGTGGGTGGGGCTGAGGCCAGAGGCCAGGGGCTGTCAGGGTCTGTGTGGATGAGGGCAGGAAATAGGAAGAGAGGGGGCAAGACTGGAGGGCCGTGCGAGGAGGGGAGGTCTCCTTGTCCTCAGGAGCCCTGGCCTGGTTCGAACACCACCCCCACATTTAGCAGCCCCACCACCAGCTGCACGGAGCTGGTAAGAGGGGCCTGCGGGAGCAGAGTGGGTGCGGGCTCAGCTCCTGCCATCCCGGCTGCACTGGGGACTTCTCTATTGCTGTTTAAACAACAGCTTTCTTGAGATAGAACTCACGTAGCATGCATTTCACCCACCTGAAGTGTAAGATCCAGGGGTGTGGTGTGTTCACAGAGCTGTGCGACCATCACCACAGTCGATTTTAGACCATTTCATCTCCCCAAGAACCCTGAACCTGTTACCAGTCACCCTACCCCCTTCATCCCTCCCTCAGCCCCTGCAACCATGAGTCTCCTTGCTGTCTCTGCCTGCCTGCTGTGGACGGTTCACGTAAATGGAATCCCACGACGCTGGTCCTTTGAGACAGCTCTCACAGCGTCGTGTCCACCTGGTGGATGTGTCAGTGCTCTGTTCCTTTTTATGGCTGAGGCATATTCCACCGTTTGCTTATCCATTCCTCAGCCATGCACACCAGGCAGTTTCCACTTCTTAGCCACCGTGGGCGCCTCTGCCCTGCATCCTGTCTCAGCGAGCCTGCGCACAGCCAGCCCCTCCCACAGGTGGTGCCGGCAGGGCAGCCTCCCCTCCCCATCCCGGGGGGACCTGTTGTAGCTTCCCTATGAAACCAAGAGAAACGTGACCCAGGAATTTTAGGACAAACAGAGAAAGAAGGGCAGGGCTCATCCAGACCCCGCCAAGCATTTTCCCCATTTCTGAGTTTGGGAGACAGGCAGGGGGAGCATTGATCCACGGAGTTCCCTGCCCCGCGGTTGAGGGTCCCCAGGGATTGAGGGCTCCTGTGAGGCCAGAGAAGTCCCAGGAAAGAAAGCCGAAGATGCACTGGTGCCCCGAGGCTAGTCTGTCCTAGAAGGTCCATGTGAGCTCACTGGGGACCATGTTGGGCTAGTTTATGTGGTACCCAGACTTGCACTGAGTCAGACTGTAAGATTTGAGTCCCGGAGAGCTTGGGCTGGGAGGGGCAGCCTCCCTGTTGCCGGGTGGATTACATAAAGGGATGGGTAAGCGAGTAACCCCTGGAGCATTCCTCAGCGGTGGACTAGGCTCCCTGCTTGGCTTGAGCAAGACAGATGTGGTCCTTGATGTCAGGGAGCTGATGGTAGATGCTGAACAAGCAAACCCAAAGTTGCTCACGTGGGGCGGTGGGGAGAGGAACTTGGCAGGGGTGGTTGTGTGGGAACACGTGAGAGAGGAACTTGGCCGGGGTGGGGGGAACACATGAGAGAGGAACTTGAACTGCCTGGGAGGCTTGCCTAAGGCATGAGAAGGAGCTGCCAGGCCAGGAGAGAATCCCAGGGAGAGGAAACGGCTGGAGAAAAGGCCCTGTGGCCGCGCAGGACAGGTGGGCCTAGCTCAGTGAGAGGGGTGGGCCCGAGCCAGGAGAGTGGGCAGGAGTAGATCAGCATGTTTGGTTTTGATCAGAAGTGAGTGAGCGTGTGACGTGACAGTGGGAACCCTGACCCAGGAGCCTGGGAAGGTCCCAAACCCACAGGGCACATCCAGATACAACGGCGCCTCTCAGCCCTGCCTTCGCGTCAGGGCCTCCTGGCTGCCTGTAAGACACCCCTGCCCAGAGGCTCTTGGCATGGGCTAGATGTACTTTATATTGCATTTATGACGCTATAGTCATACTATGAAATACGCGAATCATAAGTATGTGTGCTCCCGTGCAGCCACCACCCCAGTCAGGATAGAGAACATTGCCAGCTCCTATGGAAGGCTCCCTCGAGACATTTTCCACCGAGTGACATCCACCCCACCCACACCACTGTTCTGCCTGTGTCGCCATAAGTGGTGGTTCTCAGTGGAGGTGATTGTGCCCCGTCCCCAGTGGAAATTTGGCACTGTCTGGAGACATTTTTGGTTGTAACACTGGGGGCAGATGTTCCTGGCATCTAGTGGGTCGAGGCCAGGGATGCTGCTCAATATCCTACAATGCCCAGGAGGGCCCCTGTTTGGGCTTGTTTGGCTTGTACTTCGAACTTCATGTACAGGAAAATGTTCTTTCGTGTCTGGCTTCCTTTGCAAAAACATCAAAGCTGTGAGGTCCTTTCTTGTTGAGGTGCATAGTGTGTTCATCCTTTTTCGTTGCCATGTAATATTCCACCAAATGAATATCTAGTGATTTATTTAAGCCTCTTACTGCTGGTGGACATTGGGTGGTTCCCTGTATTTTGGGACACTGACACTTTTGAGATTGTTCTGGGTGAGTCTAATGCCCAGCTACCCACTGCGCCCGCCTGTCTTCTAGTGTCACGAAGCTGCAGTCTCCATCTACTCCAGCATGCGCAACCAGAGCCTGTCCCACTGGGCCCTGGTCTCCGTGCTGTCCTTGCTGGCCTGCTGCCTTGTCTACTCGCTGACAGGTAAGGCCCTGCCTGGGGCACCCGGGTAGGGATTGGCAGGAGAAATGGGAATAATGATGAGTATTTATAGAGAGCTTACAGTGTGCAAAGCACGGCACTATGCAGTTTGGGTGCCTTCTCTCATTTAATCCTTAACACCCCCTAGGAAAGTCCCCATTTCATAGATGAACAAACTGAGGCTCAGAAGGTCCAGGGCCTGCAGGGTCATGGGTTGGTCAAGGTCTCCAAACTCCATGTGGCAAAGCTGTGACCCTAACCCTGGCCCGGCTGTCTCCAGGGCCCCTCCCTGCTCTCTGCCCCGCCTGCTGCTGCCTGATGGGACAGTGATAACAATGGTATCATCGCATTACATCTGGGTAGCGGTTTGCAAAGTGCTCTCATGGATTCGATGGATTCGGGTGCTCACAAACCTGTGATGTACGCAGAAGGGTCTTCAAAGGTGGCGGCAGTGTGGCTCAGAGAGGGGCTGTGATTTGCCCAAGGTCACTGCATGCCCACGGCACAGCCCAGGTCCAGGCTCAGGCTGGCTTCTGGGCGCCTTCCTCCAGCCCAGAGGCTGGCTTTTTCGTCTGCCTGTTGGGGCCTCTGACTTGGGAAGCCTTGGACACCATGGTTTCAAAAAACTTGCTGGGCGACCTCTCCCCAAGCAGGGGAGGTCCCCGTCAGGCTGTGGCCCCTGCGTAGGAGGGCCATGGCCTGGCCACTAAGAGTCACATCCAGATGGCTCAGGTCGAGGGCCAGTAGGATCATGAGATTAAAGGGAGCCATAGCTCTCGGCCAGAGATGGGTGTCTCAGGGCAGGGCAGGTGACTAGGCTGAGAGAGGCAGCATTGGGTTGCAAGCAAGGGGCCTGGTGCCCTGTACCCAGTTCTGTGCTGTCTGTGTGATTGTTGACACCTGGGGTCTTGGTCTTCCCCATCAGGAAAATGGGTGCACTGCCAACGGCTTTCTGTAGGTGCTGTCGGAGTGGGATGACGGGCATGAAAGGCACTGATACCGTTTTCAGAGCGCTGTGTGCCCCTGCAGTGCCCACTCCATGGCCAGGCCCCTGGTGGGCTATTTGGAAGAAGGGTTCGCAGTAGTTTTGCCCAGAGGGAGTTTTGAGTCGGAGGAACAGAGTCTCCCATAGGCTGAGGATGGGAACACCTTGGGAAATGGCAGAACAGAGAACTCTTCCAGAACCTTCTGTGGGCTCCTAGGAAAAGCCTTACAGCTGGTAGAAGCCGGTGGGTGTGTCAGAGTTGGGAGGGGCCCAGCCTTTTCCAATCAGCTCCCTGCCCCACCTCCCTCCCTCCCAGGCGTTTATGGCTTCCTGACCTTCGGGACTGAAGTCTCCGCCGACATCCTGATGTCCTACCCGGGTGACGACGGGGTCATCATCGTGGCCCGAGTCCTCTTCGCCGTCTCCATTGTGACCGTCTACCCCATTGTGCTCTTCCTGGGGAGGTGAGCGGCTCGGGGTGGGTGTGTTCAGCGCAGGGCACTGATACTGATCATGGTTTAGCCGTGCCAGGCACTGCTAGCCAGTGTGTTGTGGGACGGCCGCCATCTCTGCTTCTTAGAGGAGTAAACGGGTCAGGTAATTAGGTCACTGGCCCAGCATCACCCGGGAGCAGCGTCAGCACTGGAGCCTGGTCTCCAGCCGGCCCTTAACCACCCACTGCGTGGCCCCTCGCTGCCGGCTGCCTGACCCGGACTGACCGCCCGAGGGCTGGCGCGGTGCCTGGGGAATAGTCGCGCCTGGTGTGGAACCGGAGCCCGGCCAGGTGTGCAGGGCATGCATGGCGTGGGGCCTCTAGGGCGCCCGAAGGCAGGCAGGTGAGAGGGCTGGAGCCCGGAGCCGTGTGTGCCTGTGCTGGCGTGGCCTCCAGGTCAGTGATGCAGGATTTCTGGAGGAGGAGCTGTTGCCAGGCATGTGGGCCCAGGGCCCTGGCCAACCCCTCGGGGCTGCTGACCGTCCTGTGGGTCACCGTGACGCTCGCCATGGCCCTGTTCCTGCCGGACCTCAGCGAGATCATCGGCATCATCGGCGGCATCAGTTCCTTCTTCATCTTCATCTTCCCAGGTGAGGTGCCACTTCTCGGTGCTGCTTGTTGTCTCTCCCCGTCCCCCCCCCCCACCCCCACCCCGCTCCTCTCAGCAGGGAGTTCCTGTGTTGGGGGTCAGGGGTCTGGAGGCAGGAGCCCTGTGTAGACAGGATGGTTCCCAGCCCGGTTTCCTGGCCAGGCACGGGCTGGCGGCTTTATAGAACTTCCCTCATTAAACACCTCTGTGCCCTTGACACTCCTGACCTCCTGATGGGGGCTCCGTTACTCCCACCTGCAGATGGGGATCGAGGCCTGGGGGCCTCCCCGTGGCATGGCGAGCGTGTAGCAGGCCCAGTCCACCTCCCACTGCTGCCACTCGCTGCAGGACTTCATTTTATTTCTTAAAAATGTCTTCAATTACATGACATTCATAAGGTCCAAAGGCACCCATGAAATCTTTGTCCCACCTTATCCCCCCCGACCTGGAAGGCAGTTTCTGACAATTTCGTAGGAAACTTTCCCAATGTTTGTGAATGTTGAAATGTCCTGAGGGGGAACCGTGGAGGCCAAGGCCTCCGGGCCACACGTGCATCGCCCTTAAAGCCCTTCTGCCTACCAGGAGGAGCCCTGGAGGGGCTGCGGTCTCAGGCGGAAACCCAGCCCGGCTGCCCCGGCTCTGGGAAGCGCTTTCACATGACAGTGCTGCGGTCAGCGTGCCCCCTTGGCCTCCTGGTCCAGCTGCTGCCGCAGGCATGCTCATTTGGGGTCTGAAAGATACACGCGTCGGCCTCGGTGCCCATGACCTGGGTGGTGCCATTAGCTCGTGCTGGGAAGGACTGGCAGGGATAGGTTTGGGATGGGGACATGCCATGGAGCTTTAGGCAGAGCTGTCTGGCTTCAAATCCCAGCAGAATTATTTGGAGCGGGGGGGGGGGGGGGGGGCGGGGGGAGGAGAGAAAGGAAGAAAAGCTGCCAGTTGTTGAACTCATCCCAGGTGTCAGCCCGAGTGTGGCCCTGAACATCTCACAGAGACCCTGGCACGCAGCTGTGCGTCAGTGTCATCTGTGAGACTGAGGCTCAGGGGCCCAGGTTTCAGGGAGATGTTGAGCTGGGATGCACAGCAGGCCTCAGCCACTGCACTGTGCCCCTCACCCCGAGCAGGGTGAGCCAGGGGGCCTTGAGCAACGGTTTAGCTGGCCTCTCGGGTCCCTGTTGGTGTTGGCTGAGTTCTGAGAGCTCAGGGCCGCTTTAGGTTCCATAATGAAGAGCCGGGGACCCGTCTCCTTTGCAGGTCTGTGCCTCATCTGTGCCATCGACACCGAGCCCATAGGACCACGAGTCAAGTAAGTGTCCCCCAATGAGGGTGCAACGTGGGCATTGGAAGGGCCCCAAGTGAGGAGAATGTGAGTGCTGCCGGGGCCAGGGAGACCCCTCGTCTTGCAGATGAGAAAACTGTTGGCCATGGGGTTAGGGCCTTGTGCACACAGGGAGAGGGAGTCTGAGCCATGACTCGAACCCAGGCCAGCAGCACATGGCCTGTTATCTTTCCCTTCGGCTCTGAGGGTTGTGGTCTGTGGTTGGAGCTTTATGTGGACTCGGGGTCTTCCTGACAAAGACCCTAGGTCACATTCACAGGTTCCAGGTAGATGTGAATTTGGGGACCACCATTCAGCCCAGTTCAGACGCTCGTAAGTCAGAGCAGCCATGGCCTTGGGTCCCACCTGCAGGCCGGGGCTCTGTCTCCCACTCCCCAAGCTTGGCTGTCCCAAAGCCTAGCTCGGCTTGTTTCCTTCTGGGTGGAGAAGGGTTTTTCTGGATGTGCCTACACCTGCCTGGGCTTAGGGCTGGCCTGATGGTCTGGTGGCCCCCGCACGGCCCTTCCCTGTTACGCCCTTTGAAGTCCTGCTGCTCACAATAGTTTAGTGATGGGCTTTCACGGTATTGTTAATTCTGGAACCGCTTTAGGGCCTTCTGATCCATCAGAGCTGCTCTGAGAGCGCTGCGGCCCCGTCACCATCACCTCGCTCTCCCGCTCTGACGGGTGGATGTTTATGGCACCAAATTGCCGTTCTGAGATGCTGCTTGACTAGAGATGGTCTTTCCATGACAACGGGTCCTCGTGGCCTTTGTTAATGGGGCCAGAAATATCTCTGGCGGCCCTGCCATTGTGTGGAGATCTTATTATCATCATTCTCATCTCATTGTTGCGCCCTCTCTTTTGGTTACATTATGAAGCTCGAGATGTGGCCTTGGTGGCGGCCAGTTCTAGCCACCTCTGCCTCCTGCACGCTCATCCACCTCGCCACTATTCCAATCCTGTGTGACATGGGGCTTTCTTCGTCTCCCTTATTTCTGGGGGCTTCGCCCCTCCCACCCCAAAAGGAACAGGGATGGGCAGGGAGTTTGAGACTAGTGTCTCTCTCTTCCTATTTCTTTGGCTTTGATAAAAAACTGAACAGGACTGAGGTTATGAGAGGACAGGTGGAGGTTTTTTAATTGACTCAGGTTCTTTCTTTCCTGTTGTTTCAGGAACCCATCCCTACAGGCAGGGGAGGGATACCCGGACTTTTTTTCCAAATCGATGACTCTACTGGGCTTCAAAAAATGTTTTCTCTGTGTGCTTGGCTTGTCTATGCAAAACTCCCGAGGCATGCGTGCTGACGTGGATTTGTTGACTTGGCAGGTGCTGCTTGGAGGTCTGGGGAGTAGTGTCCGTGCTCATCGGCACCTTCATCTTTGGGCAGAGCACAGTGGCAGCCCTCTTGGAGCTCCTATGAGGGGCGGCCACCCTGGGCAGGCGGGGGGCTTCCCTGGGCCACCCTGGTGCCGCTCCCTGGTCCCCGCATGCGACCGATGTAATCCCATCATAAAGATGCTGGAGAAACTGGTACCTCTGCCTTCTCAGGTGCTCATTGGGGCTTCTGCTTGTCTGAGGGTCTCTGGTCTCTGGTCTCTGGTCCATGCTTCAGTCTCCGGGGCTGCCCTAACAAATGACCACAGGCTGGTGGCTTGAAAGAGCAGGCATTTATTCTCTCAGAGTCCAGAGGTCAAGGTGTGGGCAGGGCCACGCTCCCTCTGAAGGCTCCAGGGGAGGATCCTTCCTGCCTCTTCCAGCTCCAGGGGTTGCCAGCAATCCTTGGCTTGTAGACGCATCCCTCTATCTCTGCTTTCCTCTCTACATGGCCTTCTTCCCTCTGTGTCTGTGTCCAAATTTTCCTCCTCTTGTAAGGATGCTGTCATGGGATTAGGGCCACCCTAATTCATCTTAAGTTACTTAATTATGGTCTGCAAAGATCCTGTTTCCAAATAAGGTCACATTCATAGGTTCCAGGGATAGAACTTAATATTTCTGGGGTACACAACTCAATTCAGGGGGCTGAGGCCCAGACATCCCTGCTTTGGGGCACCAGGATCAAAGACATGGGGTGAGGGTAGCACACAGAGAGCCCCCAAAGGGATTTCCGGTGGCATCCACTGGACATGGCGGTGGACTCAGGCTGGTCCGCGGCCAGGGCACAGGGAATGTGGGAGATGCCCAAGGCGATGAGTGCCCCGAACTGGCCACACAGCCTTGCCCCTGGCCCACGCTCCAATGGGGAGAGCCCTTTCCTCCACTGGCTGGACCTGAAGGGCCTACAAGCCGAGCGGACCGTTTGCTCCATAGCTCCCTTCCGACCCAGACCAGCTCTGCAGTGAGGAGCCACACCTGCGGCTGAAGATGGGGGCGGAGGGCCTGCCCTGGGGCCAGGGAGGGGAGAGGAGACGGGTGGGGAGGTCCAGAGGCTCCCCCAGGCGCTGACCCTGCACGGGCCCAGCATGTTGCTGGGTTCAGGCCACTCCTCCCCCTCGGACGCCTGACAGAAGCCAGCAGTGCGGGGCTGCCGGCCCAGGACACCTCCCGAGGGTAGGTTCTCTTTGTGTCGTGCAATGTGTACGTGACCATGAGAGGGTGGTGGTGATAGAACCGTTTTTTGTGTTTTTCCAGCTTGTCCACCTGCATTAATTTTTTTGAGACATAATTCACATACTAAAATAGTCACCCTTTTGAAATGTAGAATTCAGTGGGTGTTAATTGACGCAGAGTTGTGTAGCCATCACTGATGTCTAATTCCAATCCATCACCCCTAAGAAACCCTGCACTGTCAGCAGCCACCCCCCCCCACCCCCCCACCCCACCCCCTCCGCTCCGCTCCCCTCCAGTCCCCAGCAACCACAAATCTGCTCTCTGTCTCCACGGATTTCTGTCTGGCCGCCTCATGCAATGGACTTGTGTACTATGTGGCCTTTGTGTTTGGCTTCTTTGACTTGGCATAACGTTTTCAAACCTGTCCATTTCACAGGTGAGGCAACTGAGGCTTGGAAAAATCAAGGCTGCCTGTCCTGAAGGTACAGAGTTAGAGTCGGGACCAGTTTGGGGTTAAATTCCCTCATCTGTTTCCTTTCCACTTCACTCCTCGAATGGCCAAGGGGGTGGGGACTGCTGTGCCTGACCCCATGGGCAGGGATGGGCCCTCTGCCCTCCTCCACTCTGGCTGCTGGTGGAGACTCTGACTCAGGGCGGGGGACACAGGACCCTGTGCCCATCCCACCTCGCCCTGCCACAGCCTGTGTTCATTGGCCACCACGGCCTCCCGGACAAGGACATGTGTCAGGGCAGAACTGCTTAAAGGAGCATTTCGCCTCCCAGTGCTGGCAGTGAGAACAGATGGCCAGTCGCTTACTGGTTGCACCCTGCGTGCTTCCTAAAAGTGCCTCGGTGCTGGCCACACTGCTGGGCTGTGCTGGGGCCATTCACAGAGTCATAGAGAAGATCAAAGCAGGATGGGTTGTGCCAGTGTATGAATTGGCTTTGGAGTTAGACTACTAAGTTTTAAACATTTGATGTCTCAAGATTTGGGAAGTTTACAAACCTAAGAATCAGTTTCTCCACCAGCAAAATGGAACAGGCTTATTGTATATGATGCAATGTGGGCTTATCGTGAGGATTAAAGGTGATACTGTATCTACAGCAGCTAGTGGGGAAGCCAAACAATAGTTTTATTTCCAGAAAACCTACGTTGACATTGGCAAGTAAACACTGAGCTTCCTGGCAGCCAAGGGAAAAGGGGAAACATGAGGACACTAAGTTCATCCAAAAAGCAGGAAAGCACATCAGGAAGGAAGTGGAATGGCATTAACTGCTACAAAGAGATGAGGTGATGCTGTTTAAGGGGTGACAAACATCACTGCTGGGGACAATCATTTCTCCTTCTGTGACAGGTACAGATGTGATCCTCATAGGATTGAGCCTCAAATCAGCCATCATAATGCAAAAAACACAATGCAGTCTAAGAAATGCATGCTGGGATGTCCCCCTCTGATGTCGGACCTAGGAAAGGAAGGTATGCGCTCTCCCGTGGGCTGTCCTGCTCCAATGCTAAGTGCTGCCCCCAAGTTTCCAACAGCCGCCAGATGAAGGAAGGGCTGAAGGGCATCCATGGACTTCACGCATGGGCTCCGAGCCCAGGACCTGAGCTGCCTGCCTGCCCGCCCCTTCCCAGGCCTGTCCCCCTCCTCCTCAGCCTGAGCATCCTTCCTCAGTCCCCGGTGAGCAGCCCCCCTCTTCCCTTCTTCCTTCCGGAACCTTGGTTGAGGTCCTCTTCATTCTCCTCTGACACCTGCCCAGGATGGCCATGAGGGGGAGCTGGGATATGCCTGCAAAGCCCATGGCACAGAGCCTGGCCTGTCACAGTTCCTGGTCAGTGGTCACACCTGTGCTTGAGGGGAGAGACCTCCGTGTCTCATAACGAATGTGAACGTGGCCAAGGGGCGTTTTGTAGTCTAGCTGACTAGTTCTCTCGGAACGGCATGGGCTGCAGGGGCTCCGAGGCTCCTGGGGAAGCACCTTTCCACTGGCCCAGGTGCCCCGGGAACTGCGCAGGGACGCAGCCCGGGGTACCCACCTCCCACCCAGGATTGCCTCGTGCCTCCTGAGGAAGGTTAGGGGTTTGACCTGGACATGGGAAAGGTGCAGAGCGGCCACTGAATGCAGGTGGTAAACTTCTCTGTTTGGGTAGGTGAGTTGATTGGGGTTTTTTTTTTAAATTGGGATGAGATTCATGTAACAGAATTAACCACTTTAGTGTACCATTCAGTGGCATTTAGTACATTCACAACATTGTGTAACCACCACCTGTGTCTAGTTCCAAAACATTTCCACCATCCCAAAGAAGCCACACGCCCTACTTCCTCTTCGCCCAGCCTCTGGCAACCAAGAGTCTGTTTCTCTGGGTTTAAGTCTTCTAGACATTTTGTATGAATGGGATCACACATCTGTGGCCATTGTGTCCGGTTCCTTTCACTTAGAATGTTTCCAAGGCTCATCTGTGTTGCAGCTTGTCAGAGCTGCCTTCCTCTTCATGACGGAATAATATTCCATTGTGCGGATTGAGCACCGTCTGTTTCTCCTCCTGCAGTTGGAGGCCTCGGGTTGTTTCCACCTTTTGGCTGTTGGGAACAGTGCTGCCAGGAACATTTGTGCACGTTTGCTTTAATGCGTCTTTTCAATTCTCTTGGGTACCATACATACAGACATACCCAGGAGTGGAACTGCTGGGTCATATAGTAATTCTGTCTCGAACTGTTTGAGGAAGCTGACTGGGATTTTAATGTACTCATCTAGAGCTGTTTCTCCCCACATGTCTATGTTGTGTGGTGCAGGGGTTAGGATACCTGATTGGGGACAGATAGCTCTGGGTTTGGATATACCTGCTGTGTGACCTCTGGTGAGTTGCTTGCCCTCTCTGACTCCATGTTCTCACCTGCTGATCATAGGATGGCGTAGGCAGCACTGAGGGAGTCACTGCCGCCCAAGTGCCTGACTCCGTAGTGTAAATTAAGTGGGAGCTCTCATACCTTTTAGGGTTGAAATCTGTTCTCTTCAGAGCCTGTTTCCACCCACTCAGAATCAAGGAGGCTCCAAGTTGCTTGTGGGCTGCAATCACAGAGATGCTACAACGTGGGGAGAGCTCGGGCGGGCGGTGTGATGTGTGGAAGAAGTGGAACATGCCCAGCTGGCAGTGTTCCTCAGTTGCACCCCGAAGAGCCTCAGCCCCCTGTGAAGAGTACTTTTTAAATAGCTGAGCTGATTGGAACAGCCCCAGCTTCTGGGTGAGGTGGGCTGGCTGGGGGCAGCTCTTATGCCTGCCGATGCCGCCAGCAGGGCCTAGTGCAGTGGCATTATCATGAGCCAGGCAGTTCCTTATCTTGAGACTAGGGGTCTTCTCCCCACTTTACAGATGAGGAAGAGAGGCTCTGAGGGGCTGGTTGCAAGGAAAAGTTGGCTCAGAGATGCGCCGCTGGGACCTAAATTTGCATTTCACTCTTCCTACAAGCCCATGTTGTGTTTTGTGTTACTGCTATCGCGTGAGCCGTCAGCATCAAACCTTAGGAGGAGGTGGCAGGGGTGTCAAGGTTCCAGGCAGCCAGAGGAGGCAGCGTGGGCAGGGACCTCGCCCAGTGTGATGGCTTTAATCACAGCACGTTTCACAGGCTGGCTGCTCCAGGCTGGAGCAGGAGGTGGAAAGACGCACATCCGTGGTCCCACCTCCCCAGGGCTCCCACTGGGCCCAACTCACAGCTACCAGGTGAAGGCCTGTCTCCCTCCCCCTCCTCCCCAGGCCTCTGCTGCTCTTATAGTGTCTGTCCCCCACCTGCCCGCTCTCCATTCTGCCTCCTTTGCGCCTTGAGGTTGTGTATGAGCCTTTCCTGATAACCAGGACAGGGAAATAGAAGCAGGCGTGTCACAGAGGTTCCAGAATAGGACTTAACTGTTATCTCACATCCAGGGCCTTGGTCTCCTGTCTTGCTGGGAGAGCTGATGGATAGGTGGGCACGATTAACTGTGCCCTGAGGTCTGACCTTTGTGCCCAGCTCCTGGGAGGTCACCTCTGGACCTTGAATGTCCTTCCTGATGTGAACGCCTCTGTGTACCTGGGGCCTTGTGCCACCAGCCTGAGGGGCTGGACCCAATGAGCTCCCATCACCGCGGCTCCATGAGCATCCCTGGTTGGCAATACTCTGCAAAGCGTCACCCGTTAGGGAGGGAGAAAGTCGCTTTCTATACCTGCCACTGGGAGGACATAGTGTGGGCTCTGCGCCTGGTGTCTCCTGGACCTGTCCCGCGCGCCTGACGCTTCCCTTTGCTGCCATCATCTGTGACCGTGGTCTCCTGGCTTCGATGAGTCCTAGTGAACGGCTGGCACTGGGGATGGTCTGGAGGACCCTGACTTGGTGCCAGGCACAGACTTATTTGTCAAAATAAGGTTAGTGCCTCTATTTCGCAGATAAGAAAACGGAGGCTCAGGGTGACATGGCTAATGAGGGCCCCATGCATCCCCATGGCTTCACTCCTCCAGCTGTTACCACTGGAAAACAAGTAGAAGCACGGCACGTGGCTGTTCCCAACGGGAGTTTATTTTGTGCTAATCCCAGCGGCGGCTGTTGGCCTAGTATGGCACTGGCTGTGTGGGTGCTACTGCCGTGTGCAGACTCGGCACAGGCCTAGGTTGGGCACTACAGGGTGTTGACTCCTACCAGGTAGAGGAATGTAGACCAGGAGTGGAAGAGGTGGAGGGAGAGGTGTGGCCTGCGAGGAGTGAGGCCGGTGGTGGTGGTGGGGGGGGGGGGGCATTTGAGAATGCCAGGAAAGGGAGTTCGCCTTCACTTCAAACAGTGGGAAAATACATTCTTGTTTGGAAGTATATGGAAAAGACCGCTCATATACCAAAGTTTCTAGAAAAGAGGGGGCGACCTTTATAAGAAGAGAGGGAGGGTGCCAGGCTCGTCCGCAGGGTGTTGGGGAGCAGGTCAGTCTCGGCCCACCGTGCACCAGGCAGCTAGTGAGGGGCAGGAGAGAGACATTAAGCAGAGAAGGCTGTTGGGGACCTGTAGCCCCTCCCCCGTGCCCCATGGGCGCTGCAGTGAAGGGCAGGAGGGCAGCGCCGGCAAGCACATCCCTCCTTCTCCCAGGCCCACGCTGGGCGGGCTGGGCTGTGAAGGTGGGGGCCTGCCCTGGACTGGGGGATCCATGCCAGGGTTCTGGAACAGACCCACAACACACGGGCTCTGGGCCCACCTCCTGTGACCTCGGCCCCGGTCTTGCCTGAGGCCCTGTCCTGTGGCCTCTCCCGTTGTTCCAAGGTTGTAGGCCAACCTGTGTCTCTGCCCTGCCCTCCTCACCTCTCGGACCCTCTGCACACCGGGCACTGATGCTGAGCACCCATTTGTGGACTAGAACTCCTGGCAGCTAAGGGGGCAGAATAAAGGGTCATTGGAAGATTTGGGCGTTGCCCTTAACTCGGCCCTCTGTGCCTGGCGGAGGCTGCTGCTCCTGTGGGCACTGGGGCATCCCCAGTGCTATCCCAGGCCTCCCCCAACCTGCCCTCTACCTGGCACCGAGATCCTGGAGAGGGCCTCCGGCTGGCTCAGCGTGTCCACCTTGACGTGCCGGAACGCCTTGCACACGGGGCTCTGCAGGTGCCTGTAACCCATGGGGCACTGGTGAGCCCTTGAGGCTGGGGGCTTAACCACCTGATGTGGGCTTAGCCTTGGGGTTTAGCCATCATGTGAAGATAAGAAGGCGAGGCCCCAGGAAGGCTGAGCTGTGGGGCAGGTTTGGGAGGGAGAAGAGCCTGTTTCTTGCTTCAGTGAGCATCGTTAATGAGAGCTTTCCTGGGTTTTTATCCCCTGGGGCAGCAGCTTTCAAACAGGAGTGGCCTTGGCCTCAGATCCCAGGGCCAGGGACCTGCATTCAGGACCCAGCTGAGGGGGTCACACCCACACTGAGAAATGCTGCCTCCCCCTGGCTCCAGGGCACAGGAAGCCCACGAGGCCAGCCTTCTGGGTGGTGCTGCTGCTGGGACTGGGCTCCCATTCCCCTCCCCTCTACACTGTCTGGGACAAGGAAAGGGGCTGGTGTTAGGGGACCTGCGTGCTTACCTCTTCCACTCCTCCTCTGTCTCCCAGAACTCGTAGACCACGAAGGTGAAGCCGTCCGACAGCCTCCCAGCGGCGATGCTACAAGGGGAGGGGCGAGGTTGGAGGCAGGATTAGCCTGGGCTGCCCTCCTCTGGAACTCGGTTCCCTCATCCCGCTGTCCCCCACCACTGCCCTCAAACGAGTCTGGGCAAGACACCCCCAGAGCCAGGCTACGGGATACCCTCAGACCCTGGAAATGAGCGCCTGGCAGAAGCTGGGGCACCCAGTTTGCCACCCGCCCAAGGCCGTGAGCCACAGTGCTGCTGCCTTTCTGACGGGAACAGCCCAGCGCCTGCGGGCCAGCACCTGTCCCACCACCCGAGCAAGGCCTGGCCCCAGACAGTGGCCAATTCATGTTTGTTGAATGAATTACAATGAGATGTCATTTTAAAGGCTGAATATTTTTCTCCTTCACAATCTCCTTCATTTAAATCCTTAACCCTGTGAGTCAGAATTGGCCGGCTGAGGCTGGGGCAGGTCCAGGTCACTCCCGCATTACCTCTGTGAGGGCAGCAGCCCACTCACCTTGATTTACATAGGACTGGGGGTGCTCCCTAGAACGAGGCAGAGCTGGGGGCCCGGAGGGCTGACCGCTGATTACATCAGCACTAGTGCCGCCCCTCTGGCCTCCCGCCTGCCCCCAGCGGCTTCTCTTTTCCCACGCTCAGCAGAACAGAACCCCGCAGCCCTCGGAGGAGAGCTGTCTTGGTGGCGGCTGCTGTGTAATTACAGGCAATCCCAGGTTTGCCACCAGGACAGACGCGGGGAGGGAAACAAGGCTGCTAATAGTATCATTAGTTCATTAGGCTCCAGCTCAAATTACAGGTGCCTGCGGGCTTGTAATTTGATGAGAGCATCGGGGACCGGGGATGCGTGCCGCCCACTGATCAGATGGAGCCCTGGCCTTTCACCAGATCCAGAAAGCGCTGCTTGTGGGCCTGCCCTTGCGACAGATGAAGGTCATCGGAGCAGCTTGGTGGTCTAAGTCTGTAGCTGCAGCAGCATGAGGCACTGATTGGGTTTTGGGGGTGGGGTGTCTGGATGGGCAGGAAAACACAGCAGGCTGGCATGGGGTACAGGAAGGACAGAGTGTGAAGCCCTACTGCATGCTGCCTGTGTGCAGAGGAGGGGCAGCTAGGCCCCTCTCCGCTCCACCCCACCCAGCCCTGGACCCTTTGATCCCCCGCCGTGAGCACAGCGCTACTGTGGCTTTCGTGCCATCTGCGCGCCCACCACTCCCAGCCCGCCCCCTTCCAGGATCTCCACACTCCTACGCGGCATCTCGAATTTAACGTGACTCCCCCACACCAGCACGCCTGACCTCCCTGACTCCTCTAGGTCATCACACGACACCAACCTCTATCGGGTTTCTGAAGCCAGACAATCTCAGATGCCTTGTCTCCGCCCCACACCCCTCACTGTTCTCCAAAACAGCTCTCAGCTCTAACCATGTCACCAAGGCCATGCCCCTCCCGGGGTGACCGCAGGGCCTCTCCCTGGCCCCTGCTGCACACAAGAGGCCAGTCTCTCTCCTGCTGGCACATCTCCAATACGGTCCATTGTACTCCAGACGAGCAGCGCGGGAGTGCATCCTGCCCGCCACCCCCGGCCCTCGCCCTGTCACCTTGTCCAGACATACCTGCTTGTTCTCAAACATGGCACCTTGCTGCCTCCCAGGCAGTGGCCCCAGCTGGTTCCAGCCCACACTGCCCTTCCTCAGACTCTGCCGTCTGAATGCCTCGGTGCACACGCAGCCTCTCCCCTCCCCAGAGCCCCTTCCTTCTCTGGAGGGACCCTGCTTCCTGGCCTCCACAGCACCCATCACCCTTCAGAACCACCCCTCTTCCTCTGCCCTCTCCCGCCACCTAGACGACATGACGAGTAAGAGCAGCGCCTGATTCACGCTGTACCCCAGCTGGCCCCCCAGGGAGAGGGTGGAGGGGCGTGCTCTCAGGGTGCAGAAAGCAAACTGGACAGGGAGCATTGGGGCAGAGAGTGGCACAGAGGCCATGGCTACTTCCTGGGCACAGGTGGGTGGGCCTGGGCCAGGAGAGGGCCAACAGCCCTCTGGGACCAACCCATGTGAGGGTGAGGGCTGTCATCTTTTGTGGCCCAATCTGATATGGCCACGGCCACCTGGTTCAGCTTTGCCGAGCAGCAATGCAGGCCTCAGCAGCAGGGACCAGAGGGTGAGGCCTTGAGGGGCAGCCACATAGTAAGAGGAGCCGCTGACATTACGCAGCTCCAACTGCTCACCAGGCACTGGCCTAAGCCCTTCCCATTCCTTATTCCATTTACACCTCCAACAGCCACAGGGAGTGGGTCCAGTCAGTGCTCCCATTCTACAGATGAGTAAGCTGAGGCCTGGGAGACGAAGTCACTCGCCACGTTTGCACAGTGGGAAGAGCCTCAGCTAGGACTTGACCCGCTCTCCTAACTGCCCTGCTAGGCCTTCCCGGGGGTATGGGTTGTCCTCGGAGGTCCTGCCCTGTCCTCCACCCCGCCCACAGCTTACTCACTGGAAGCAGCTCCTGGCTCCAGCGGTGCCCCGCAGGTACTGTCGCAGCGAGTCCAGGAACTCGCTGAGCTGCTCAGGGCACACGGCCATCTCCTGCCGGACCAGCTGCAGATGCTGTGGGGTGCAGGGTGAGTGAGCTTCCTCGGGCTCCCTAACAGCCCTCTCCCCGCAGGACCCCAGCCTCCCCACACCTCCCTCCTGAGAGGACAGGACAATTGGGTCAAAATAAAACAAAACCCCATGCACACACGCTTTCCATTCTTACACATGAACACTGGCTGAAAAGGAACAAGAATTCTAAAATGCCAAATGCAGGTAGTAGGCCCACAAATGCTGAAAAGCTGGCAGGGTGTGTCAAGAGGCTCTGCCGAGGTGCAGGGCTGCCTGTAAGGCATCCAGGGCTGAGACACAACAAACCAGTGACCAGCAACATTCACTTCCAATCAAATCAGTGTTTTGATGTCACTGTCCTGTTGACCACTTGGTTTTACCAAAGCCCTGGTATCTCAAGGAACACCCGTGGAAGGAGAGGGTGACCAAGTGCTGGGCCACATCGCCCCACATCTGCTCCCTGGGGGTGGGGTGGCAGGGCCTTTGAGCCGCTTGTATCCTGAATCCTGGGTTCAGGCAGGGATTGGGCCACATGTGGGGAAGGGAGGCCTCAGGGGAGGGGGTCCTCACCATGTTAGTGCCTTCTTCATCTGAGAGGCGCTGCTGCAGGTCAAACCAGAGGGTCTGAAACAACAAAACCTAAAATGATGCTGGAGACAAAGGCCACCTCCATCAGGGAGGCCTCCAGGATCTCCACAATCATACCAGAGTACCCAGGCCCACCGCAGCGCTCCAGCCCCTCCACACCAAGGTCCCAGGGGCTCGAGTCCCCAGGCTAGTGGGAGCTCCCAGGGGCCAGGCCTCACTGGACAGGGCTCACTCCACCCTCCATGCACAATGCTGGCTCAGAGGGGACCCAGGAAGCCAGGCTGGGAGGCCAGCCACAGGAAGTGGGGGAGATCCCTTCTGGCCCTGGCATCTGGGGGCACTGGGAGCCACAGAGACCAAGCAGATCTACTGTAGAAGCCATGAAGGAGACTCCATTTTCCGGCCCAGGGTGGGGGGGATGGGGGAGGGTGTCTTGGGGGAGAGAGAGCAATGGGACTCAAGATTCCCAAATCCAAGATGCCGGGCTTTTGCCATAATCGCCAGCAACAGCCCTGAGATTTCCCATCAACTTACAAATCACCCCCAATCTTAACCCCTGATGCCCCTTGAATCGAATGGTCTAAATGGGGTGTCTGTTTTCACTGGCCTTCCGCAGCCCTGGGCTAAATGCTTTACAAATACACCGTATTTAACTTCCCAGACTCCCCGCCGCACTGTAAGCTCCAGGAGAGCAAGAACCCGTGCCTGCTGTTTATGGCCACATGCTAGCGTCCAGAGCAGGGCCGGACGCTCAGGCATGCTCAGTGGTCACTGCTTAGCAGAGAGCCCTGGGCTCCAGAGGCCACACAAGCTGGCTAGGGGCTGAGCCTGGATTTGAACTTGGGGCCTCTCTCCTCCTGACACAGAATCCCGGTTCTGCTCCCTTTAACGTGGGCACCCCAATAAACGCCACCTCTGTGCCTATCCCTATCCACCTCCCCAGAGGACAGCCTGTGTTCTTCCTCTCTCAGAGCACGTGTGTGCCCATCGCTGGTTTTTGAGGAAGCAGACTGGCAGATGTGTTGGCCCGTGACCTGTGCAGGTACCACCTTGAAATTCTTAATTGAACAAGGGGCCCTGCGAGCTCGTTTTGCACGAGACCCTGTAAATCACACCGCGTGCCCTGGAGACGGTGCTGACTTTCCAGGACACGCCGTGTACACCGGCTTAGTGGGCAGCCAAGGTGTCCGCCAGGGGCTAGTCTGTTTCCATTGTTTTACAACCGTGTAATGGGCTCCTGGAGGGCAGGGGCTGTAGCTGGCTTTGTGGCTTTTCCAGCTGGCAGGGCCACAGGAGGAGGAGAGGGGAGGGTGGGGGAGGTTCAGTGGCACCCACGTCTGCCCCACCCTCTCCCAGACCGGCCGCCCCAGCGCTCCACCCTCCAGGCCCAGGCAGAACCGGGAGTGGCTCTGGTTGGCCCATAGAGGGCGGGGCCCGGAGGCGGCCCTGGATTGGCCCCTACTCGGGGCCTGGGCCAATCAGAGGCCGGCGAGCAGGGCCCCGCCCCATCTCCAGGACGCCCAGGTGCTCAGCGGTTACCAGCCTGCCCCTGCCTGTTGTTAAGGCGACCAGGGCGCTAAAAATAAACTTCAAAGAGCCTCCCGCTCGGGGCGCCTGAGGAGTTGTTATGACAACCGGGCCACTGGGTCCACGGAACCGCTGGCTCCCACCCAGCAGCTCGCTCTAAGAGGGGGAGATCCCACCTAGGCCTCAGCCCTGCAGGTGGGGTAGCTGCCACTTCCCTCCAACTCCCCGCCTCCCACCTAGGCCTCCCTCTGCCCCCCAAGGCTTCCTCCTGCCCCCATGAATACTTCAGAACCAACCCCCAAACCCATCAAAGTACTTTTTTTTTTTTTTGCCCTTTTGCAAAAGATGTAAGAAATTCAGAAAAGTCAGGGAAATGTAAAATGGCTGCAACCCAGGGCTCTGAGATAATTGGGTTATGTAGATAGACGGGTGTGGTGTGTACATCTCTATAGTTTTTAGCACCAGAACGACTAATAATAATCGCTAGCATTGCTAATGTCACATACTAGCTTCACGGCAGGCTCTGTGCTAAGGCATTAAAGACACCGTTATCTTTACTCCTCAGGACAACCCTGTGAGGGTGCGATTCTAGTTCTCTTCTCTGTTGTCAGAGGAGAAATCTGAGTCTCAGAGAGGGTAGGCCACTGGCCCAAGGTCACACAGCTGCTAAGTGGTGTGGCCAGGCTTCAAACAGGGCCGTCTGATATCTGAGTCCATTGGTAAACCTGAAGGCAACCCGTTTTCTTTCTTCCCAGGAATGGTCAATGTTATGGGCTGAACGGTGTCTTCCCCAAATGGAAGGACCAATCCCCAGCACCTCAGAATGTGACTCCATGTGGAGACAGGGTCACCGCAGAGGTATTTAAGTAACAATGAGGTCACGGGGTGGACCCCAATCCAGTATGACTGGTGTCCTTACGAGAGGAGGAGACTAGGACATCGAGGAACACAGAGGGGACTCCATGTGTCCTCTGGGGAGAAGACAGCGGTCTGCACGCCAAGGAGAGAGGCCTCAGCAGGAAGCAGCCCTGCCCCCCTCCACCCCCATCTCAGACTTCTAGCCTTGAGCTGCCAGGGAATAAATGTTTGAGCACAGCCTGTGTATGGTACGTGATGGTGGCAGCCCGGGAAACTGGCTCAGCGCATTGTGAGTGCCCACTGAGTCATGACCTGGTCTCTGGAAGCACAGCTCTGTGAGGCCGAGTCTTTTCTATTATCCGTGGACGTGCCACATCGCCTTGGAAAGCTCGCCCGCTGCTGGCCATTCAGACTGCTCATCTCTGCTGGGCCGTCACCATCCCTCAGGCCCTTACAGCTCCTCGGAGCTCTGTCCCCTCCACCCACGGTGCTGCTGGCTACGGTCTGCTCCTTGCGATGCCCCTCCTGTGCCCGCCCCCCCCCCCCAGCTCCTCCTGCCCCCGGCACCTCTCCCTGAGCCTGCGCACTGGGCGCAGCTCCGGGGTCTGTCCTCATCTCAGTCTCCATCCCCACGCTCCACTGGGTGATGCCTTTCCAAGGCTCCCTGACTTCTGCCCCAAACTCTCGGCCTCACCCAGGCCTCCCGGGGGCTGGGGAATGGGGGGATGAGGTGGGGGCCAGCGACCTTACCTTGCTCTCCAGCCGTCCTATTAGCTCCGCCAAACGGCTGATCTGGGCTCCCAGGCCCTCCTCCTTGGGGTCCGAGGTGACTGAGAAAGAGGAACAGAGACACCAATGTTGGGCAGGGGCAGGCTGGGGAGGGGAGCCCCCAGGACCCCACCCAGTGCCCCGGTCGGGGCCACCGCCTGCTCTCACCAGAAGGCACGCTCCTCTCTCGTTCTGCGGCCATGAGCTTGTGGCTGGGGACGCAGGGGGCACTGGGGCTTCCATACCAGGCCTGCACCACGCCAGGGCCGGGCTTGCCGTGGTTCTGGCTGCAGTGCGCGTGGGAGAGACACACACGGTGAGGGCGGCCGCAGGGCCCGGAGCCCTTGGGCAGCTCTGACAAACGGGCACCCACTGTGGGCGGAGACGCGCAGCTCGCCCCAGGGAGCACCCCCGAGGTGGTCCTCATGCCTCTGTTTTAGGAGGAAAGGAGTTGGCCAAGACCACGCAGCCCGAGGGACTCGAGATATGAACTCAGCCCCATTCTAGGCCTCAGCCCAGGCCCCGTTCCCAGGAGGTTGGGTTCCAGGCCCCTGCTCCCCACCCAGTGGCTCACAGCTCCCCACCCGCTGCCTGCTTCACTAGGAGCCAATGTGGTGCCGTGTGTGTGTGTGTGTGTGTGTGTGTGTGTGTGTGTGTGTAAGAGTGAGAGAGTGAGAGAGTGAGAGAGAGAGAGAGAGAAAGAGAGTTGGGGGTGGCGGGGGAGGGGGCTGGGTTTGTACTCTCTCTGAAAAGGGGAGCCTTACGACCTGGCTGAGAGGAGGCATATGACAGAACAGCAGGTCCTACAGAGGGACCTGACCGCCTGTCCCCACCCCCACCACGCCCACACGTGCCCACACGTGCACAGCCCCCGCATGCCCTGACAGGCACACTCAGCTCACCAAGCTCTGTGCCTGGCACAACAGCAGGGACTCAACCAATGCTTGGCAAAGGTCAAACACCCATGGGCGAAGAGATGCTGGAAACTCACCACAGGCATACAAATACACACTGACATGCGTGTCCACACACAGCACACGCACACTCCCTGTGGACGGCCACCACGCGCGGTCCCGGCTCTTCGGCGCCTGCCTTGTGCGGTCAAGTCTTTGTGAACCTGCAAGCTCACAAGCCCCCTGCAGAGGGCAACCTTCCCCCCCACCCCCTCGCTGCAGTGCCAGAAAGACTGGCGGAGTCTCTGAGGTCTGATCCTGGGGGCTCTACAACCAGCAGCCAATTAAATGGGGCCCTCGGACCCTGAACCGGGCAGCGGGAGTCCCTGGGCGGAGGGTTTGAACCAGCAGCTTGTGCCGGGAACCTGACATGCCGGGCCGGAAGCAGGATGGGGCCTTGCAGCCCAGGGGAGCTGAACTAGCTGAGGTTTGGGGCCGGAGGTGGGAGCGCGTGTGGAGCAGATGTGTCTCCCAACGAGACGCGTCAGCCCCACCACCGACATTCCACAGTGAGGCCCCAATGGGGGCAGACGAGATGGAACGAGCAGAGTGCAGCCATCGTATCTGTTCCCCAGCAGGACAGAGACGGCGAGTTTTCATCAGGACAGTGACAGAAAACGAAGGAACTCTCAGTGTCAGCGCCCAGGGGTGTGGCTAACTCGGGACCCTCAGAAGCACAAGAACGATCACGAGTGCAGAGCTCTGGGCTCAGCTCCCAGGATGCCACTCCGGCGGGCCCGTCGGGGCCCCGGACCTGCACGTCCCCATTTCCCAGGTGACTGGCTGCAGGTGTTCCGAGCAGACACAGTTCGGGAACCGTATTATTGAGCAGCTTTGCAGTCACACCTGACTGGGACCAGCTCCTCACCAACCGACTGTAAGACACACTCCACCCCCACACAGCGACCAACACCCTGCCACGCCAGGCCTCGGCCCGGGAAACCCGCGGCCACACACGGAAATTCAAGGGTCAGTGATGCTTGGACCAGACACCTGGCCCTTCTCCTGTCCATCTGTTTGCCTTTATTTCCCGTTTGCCGGGCACATCAGCTGTTCGGGAAAGAGCAGGCAAAGAGAAGTCTGTCTCAACTCGGGACAGTCAATGCAAGGACTCACGGCCCAGAACTGGCACTGCCCAGACAGGAGGACACCCCTCCTCTAGGCGAACCACCTCACAGTGTCCCCAGCAAAGCGGGGGGGGGGGGGGGGGCAGAAGCTTGTCCATGGCTTCAAGGACACGCAAACAAGGCCTTACATGATACTCCAATAACACCATCGCTCCATTTCTCTTTCAATCCTCCTGAGAAGGTGACTTGGTGCCACCCTGTCCCCATGCCCTGGACGGTGTCCCAGCTGCTGACAAAGCGGGAGCCGGCCTCAGGATTCCAGCTGACAGCAGGCGCTGTTGTACAGTGACTTCGCTTATGGCACATTCTCCAATTATGGTAACCACATACAGTTTCCAAAATTTACCTCCAGTTTTCAAAAGTAAGTCAAGCAATAGAATAGTCTTGGGTAAAGAATAATGTGAGTGGTGTGGGGACGTGGCAAAATGGACGAGAGTCTGAGAAACAGTAGTATGTATTGTATGTAGGTACTGCACGCACACCAGGCATTCTTCTAAGCATATATATCTCATTCAGTCCTCACAGGCACTAAGGAGGTGGGTATATAATTGTCCCCACATTACAGTCATGGAAATAGAGGCACAGGGAGGTATAGCAGCTTGCCCAAAGTCACCCAGCTCTCAAGTACACAAATACCCCTACCCCGAGTCGCAAGTTGGTACGTGCACGGCATACCCCCATGTGACCCCGCGAGGGCCCCGGGACGCACCGGATCTGGCTGGTCTGCTCTTCAATGGCCTCCACTGCACTCTCCACGGAGCTCAGCAGCGACTGGATCTGACTGGCCGTCTCCTTCAGGAGGAAGCGGGTCACAAACTGGTCCACGTTGCTTCCTCCCTCATACACCTGTGGAGGGAGAGAAGAGACAGCCAGGGTTAAGCGCTCGGGAGGAACTCGGTGTGGGGTCTGGCCCAGTTGGAGGGGCACCTGGGGTCCGTGTTTTGCCTTAAGTGGGAAGGGGGAAGCCCACGCCACTGCCGCCTTCTGTATCTGGGAGGCTGTCGAGCTCCTGGATCAAGGCAGGGGCATGGACTCAGGCCAAGGTTTGAGCCCTGGCTTCACCTCTTACTCGCTCTGTGACCTCAAGGGCCATACCAGCAGTCACTGTAGTAGCTATCTTACAAGGTCATGGTGAAGATTAAGTGACAACATGTACATAAAATGCTCAGCACAAGGCCTCAGCACGAAGCAAAGACTCAATAAACAGTAGCTGCTATGATAAAGGTGGTGGTGGTGATGGTATGTTAGTGAAGATGGTGATATGATGGTGGTGCTGATGACGGTGAGGGTGATGGTGACAGTGGTGATGGTGATAGTGGTGATGGTTGTGATGATAATGGTGGTGGTTATGGTTGTGATGATGTTGAGGGTGATGGTGACTGTGGTGAAGGTGGTGGTTGTGATAATGGTGGTGGTGATGGTAGTGACAGTGGTGATGGTGATGGTTGTGATGATAATGGTGGGGATGGTGGTGGTTATGGTGGTGATGATGGTGAGGGTGATGGTTGTGATAATGGTGATGGTGACAGTGATGGTTGTGGTGATATGATGGTGGTGATGATGGTGATGATGGTGACAGTGATGAGGGTGATGGTTGTGATAATGGTGATGTGACAGTGGTGGTTGTGGTGATATGGTGATGATGGTGACAGTGGTGAGGGTGATGTTTGTGATAATGGTGATGATGGTGACAGTGATGAGGGTGATGATTGTGATAATGGTGATGGTGACAGTGATGGTTGTGGTGATATGATGGTGGTGATGATGGTGACAGTGATGAGGGTGATGGTTGTGATAATGGTGATGGTGACAGTGGTGGTTGTGGTGATATGGTGATGATGGTGATAGTGGTGAGGGTGATGATTGTGATAATGGTGATGGTGACAGTGGTGGTTGTGGTGATATGGTGATGATGGTGACAGTGGTGAGGGTGATGGTTGTGATAATGGTGATGGTGACAGTGGTGGTTGTGGTGATATGGTGATGATGGTGACAGTGGTGAGGGTGATGGTTGTGATAATGGTGATGATGGTGACAGTGATGAGGGTGATGATTGTGATAATGGTGATGGTGACAGTGGTGGTTGTGGTGATATGGTGATGATGGTGACAGTGGTGAGGGTGATGGTTGTGATAATGGTGATGGTGACAGTGGTGGTTGTGGTGATATGGTGATGATGGTGACAGTGGTGAGGGTGATGGTTGTGATAATGGTGATGATGGTGACAGTGGTGAGGGTGATGGTTGTGATAATGGTGATGATGGTGACAGTGGTGAGGGTGATGGTTGTGATAATGGTGATGGTGACAGTGGTGGTTGTGGTGATATGGTGATGATGGTGACAGTGGTGAGGGTGATGGTTGTGATAATGGTGATGATGGTGACAGTGGTGAGGGTGATGGTTGTGATAATGGTGATGATGGTGACAGTGGTGGTTGTGGTGATATGATGGTGGTGGTGATGGTGACAGTGGTATTGTTCCTGATGTTGTTGTTGACAGAGATGAAGCATTAGGGGAGAAGAACTCACAACCTCCTCTCCCCGTTCCTTCTCCGAGAAGGACTCTGGGCTCCTGGGCCTGCACACTGCTAATCAGAGAAATGATAGATGAGAATCAAAAGCACCCAGAGAGCTTAAACTGACTCCCCAAAGAGGGTGCCCGAGCCTCAGTCTCAGAGGGAGGGCGAGAGGGGAGTCTGGGGGGAGCTGAGGGAGGGAGACAGGCCTCAAGGAGAGACATCGGGGAAAAGGTGGGTGAGGAGGGTTTTCTACAAGTTTTGCTCTGAAATGTGAGACTTTTGCTAAGAGTCTGCAGCTAAGACATTTCTCAAGGTTTCTGGAACCAGCTGAGTTTCTTTTGGCTGCAAAGGCTTTAGAGTGGCAGGGAGAGCACTCTGGTTCAGCCGGGTCACTCAAGGACGGTAACAATCAAAACGACGCTGTGCTGCGCGACGCCGGTCCCCGAGCCCCGGCGCTGCCCTCCCGCCGCCTCCGCAGACCTGACCTTCCAGAGCCACCTGCCCCAGGGAACCCTGGAACTCTGCCCGGCCTCCTCGGGCAAGGCAAGGGAAACAAGGAAGCAAATGAAACCATCCATCACTCTGACGTGGAATTAATTAGCAATAATTGCACAACGGGAAACAGGGCTGGAGACAGACGGAGAAATGGAGGCAGGGAGCAGGGGAAGAGGAATGGGGTGCAGGGCGGCCGAAAGGAGGGGCACACAGATGGGGAGGAGAGGGGGCGGACATCCTGGGCCCACCACCAGACCCGGCACGCTGGAGAGAGGCCCCGACAGAGAATGAATTTGTGGCAGAAAGTACTAGTAGGTGAGTTCTGGTAGCCTAATGCATTGCAATGATTGATTATCCTTCCTGGCAGACAGGGAACTCCCAACCCCGTGATCAATGGGCTCTGGACAAACGAACAAGAAGATCCGTGGTAAAAAGTGTAAACAAAGAGAAAGGCTGCCAGAGTCATCAAACAGAAAAACGAGCTGAAGTGAGTGGGTGAGAAGCACCCAGACCAGGGGCTGAGGGTGTGTCTGGTCAGGGACCAGTAAGTGTAACTGGGAAGCTGAATTCCAAAGACAAGTTATTTTCAAAGGAGTAGGAATGCAGCTTTTACACATTTCTCCTCCACAACTGATGTCTCAGCTGAGAGGCCGCTCCATATTCCAGAGGAGAAGGGTCAGGTCTAGGAACTTTGCATCACATGGACAAATTCCTCATTTGCAGAGTAATAGGGAGATAATTCAGAAATCTGCAGATCTATGAAACCTGCCCAGATTTTCTGCAAAGAGTGCCCAGGAATTTCTCCCAAACCATCTAGGTTGCATCAGAGATAGAATGCAGCAATAGGGAAGGTGTGAGGTGAAGGTGATCACCCAAATGAAGCAGTTAAGTCACAGAAGTCATGAAGTAAAAGCAGTAATCACTAATCATTACATTTTAATTACACTGATTAAGTCAACAAAATGTGAAAGTCTGGAAAAACAATGGAACATCTCAAAAATCTCCCTAATTCCATAAAAGAGAATAGGAAGTGTTGTTATCAGTGAGGTTTAAAGACAGAATTAGAGTCCTGGCTGGGTGGCTCAGTTGGAGCACTGTCCTGTACCCCAAAAGGTTGCGGGTTCAATTCCCAGTGAGGGCACACACCTAGGTGGTGGGTTCCATTCCCGGTCGGGGTGTATACAGGAGGCAACTGATTAATGTTTCTCTCACATGAATCTCTCTCTCTCACTCTCTCTCTTTCCCTTCCCCCTCTCTAAAATTAATAAAAACATATCCTCAAGCGAGGATTAAAATTTTTTAAAGAGTTACAAATGTTAAAATTGTGTGTTTTAGAAGTCACTAGGGAAATGAAAACTAGAATGTTCACCTTTGAAATCGTAATCAATGCTATAAACAAAGCGGACCATCGGAAGGTAAAATGCCAGAGAAGAAGGAAGCATAAAAACGCGGGAAGCATAAAGGATGCTGGCAGCAGTCCGACCAGAGAGATCATAACAAAGAAGCAGCCGAATGCCCCTGTGGAGACTCAGCCCCAGATCTGATTCAAGGAGACGCAGGTGGAGGCACCCGCAAGCCACTGAATCCAGGAAGAGAAGTCTGCGCTAAGACGCTGCAACCGAATCTGAGATGAATGAGGAGTTGCGACATCACCGTGCCGTAGGACGGAAGTGAGAAAGGATCCCACGGAAGGGTAGGCACATGAGCACAAAAGGCACGACGCATAACAAGGACACAGCAGCAAACCTCTGAGCAGTGGGAGAGGATGGCGCTCAGCTGGCCATGGGGATTCAGACGGGTACCATCACTTCATAAAGCAATTCTGCCTTGCATCAAGAGCCTCAACACTGCTCATATCTTTGACCCAGTGATTCTGCACTTTTGATAATATATCCTTAAGAAATAATGCAAATATTTATGTCCCAATCTGTATTAATAAAAGTGTAATATGCTAATTAGACCAGACGACCTTCCGGACGAAGCCGGGGCTGTGAGGGGAGCCCGGGTCCCAGGTGCCAGAGGGAAGCCGGTGCTGGCAGCTGGGGGAAGGAAGGCCTACTCTTGCACGAATGTTGTGCACCGGGCCTCTAGTATTATTCATAATATCAAAAACCTGGAAATCCAAGATGCCCAACAAAAGAGGAATAGTAAGTAAATTTAAATAGGAATATTTAAATTGATGCTTCTGAACAGTTTTAAGGGGGAAAGTGTTAAAAAAATATTAGGTTAAAAAAAGCAGAAAATAAATTTTTTATACCCAGAACAATATTAAATATATTGAAGAAATACACATGGGAAAAAGGCTCAAAGATAATAAACAAAAGTGTTAATAATAATTAGGGACAATGGGAATTAGAAGTGACTTGAAATTTTTCTTTATACTTTCCTCTACTTCCTAAAATGTACCTGTTGAATATGTACCATTTTTATAATTAAAATATTGTACCAAAGTTCTATAGGTATCAAGTAATATGGGCAAAAACATTAAACATATAAAGATAAATGACAAAACACAATGTAGTGTGAAAAATGAGCTCATCATTATCCCATAGGACAAATAAACTAGACAAAAATAAATAGGATGCAAAAGACAGTCAGGAAAAAGGGTACAAGTCTCTAAAATGGGCTGAAAAGATTACTGGGTTCCTCGTCTATACACCCTCTGGCTTATCGATATCTTCCTTGTGTTGGAGCTACTTTTAAAACTTGAAGACAAAAAAAAAAAGTGATAATGATGCATAAGTTCTCATCCACAGAAACGCATGATTGTCTGCAGCACATCATGGCCGCTGCCCTAGGACACTGACCGCTCTCACACTTCCTCAGCTCCTTCAGAGCTCCTGGCTGCCCACGGTGTGTGCTGCTTGAATTTTCCTTTAAATGAGCCATAACATCTTACCGGTTCTCACACTAATGAATGAGTTAAATAAGATCTTGGACATGTGTGCATTTTATATTTGTCCCAGAAACAAGATTTTACTTTTTTTGCAAAGTTGTCCGTTAACAGCATAACAAGGAAAGGATAGCTATTTTCAAACTGTACATTCTGAAAGTATGAGCCACATCTTCTCAAGCATCCATAAGATACTTATAAAAATCTATAATAAAAGAATATGCTAATTAGACCAGACAGCCAAACGACCTTCCAGACGTCCTTCCGGACGAAGCCACGGGGGCCGAGGCAGAGGTGGTTGGGGGCAATCAGGTAGGCAGGCGAGTAGTTAGGGGCGATCAGGCAGGCCAAGTGGTTAGGAGCAAGCAGTCCCGGATTGCGAGAGGGATGTCCAACTGCCAGTTTAAGCCTGATCCCGCAGGAATCAGACCTAAACTGGCAGTTGGACATCCCCCAAGGGACCCCAGATTGCGAGAGGATGCATGCCAGGCTGAGGGACCCTCCCTCCTCCGTGCACGAATTCTGTGCACCAGGCCGCTAGTAAATTAAATAATACACCATGAAGACATCACAGCACGCCCTGGCTGGGTGGCTCAGTAGGTTGGAGTGTCGTCATACACCAGAGGGTTCAATTCCCGGTCAGGACACACACCTAGGCTTCGGGTTTGATCCCTGGTAGGGGCACCTACGGGAAACTACAGTCGATGTTTCTCTCTCTCTCTCTCTCTCTCTCTCTCTCTCTCTCTCTCAATCAATTAAAAACATGTCCATGGATGAGGATTAAAAAATAAATAAAAATAAATCACAACACATTTAAAAAAATAGGGTGGAAACCTTACCACTCAGTTTTATCCTAACACCATGTAATAAGTGAGGGTGCAGCCTGTTAGAGAATAACATTAAAATCTATGGTTGCAGTGAAAATATCATTCAAAGGTAAATGTGCAAATTCAAACTTTATTATAAAAAGTTTAAGCATTGCAGTTCACATGTAAAAAAGAATAGCAACAACAAACCTAAGGAAATGGGAGAAAGAAGAAAATGATGATAAAAACTGAAAATACAGCAGAAAACATCGTGAAATTTAAATAAATGTGTCAGGGGCTGGTTATTAAAATTACTAATGAAAATGAGCAAAACTCTGTCAAATGTAAGTTTTTAAAATGTAGCAAAATAGGACAAAAATGGAAACAAGAACTGAGCTATATCAGATGTTTTATTCAACTTATTCTGCATTAAGTTGGTGTCAATGTTTTAGATATTTTGTGTCAATGTTTTAGATTTTTTTTTAAATCCTAAGAATATACAACACATAATTTGTGTAAAACTGATCATGTCTATACTAAAATGGACATAAAAAGTAAAAAAAAATTGCCCTGGTGTGGTTCAGTGGTTAGAGTGCTGGCCCAGGCCCCAAAGGGTCATGGGTTCGATTTCCAGTCAAGGGCATGTACCGCAGTTGCAGGCTCGATTCCCAGCCCAGTTGGGGTGCGTGTGGGAGGCAATCAATCAACGTGTCTCTCTAACATCCATGTTTCTCTCTCTCTCCCCCTCCCTTCCACTCTCTCTAAAAACATCAATGGATGATCTACCAAAGGACTTGTATGCATGCATATGGGCCTAACCAATGGACACAGACAAGAGGGGGGTGAGGGCATGAGTGGGGGGTAATGGGGGAATAAGGACACATATGTAACACCTTAATCAATAAAGATATTTTTTTAAAAATCAATGGAAATAAAATTTAACTAAAACTAGTATTGACCTTAACCTAACTATTAAAACAATCCCCTCTCCTGTTCAGTACCTGGATCCAAGCCTCACAGATAAATTCTATTTTCGAATAGAAAAATAATTCTGTTGAGAAACTGATTCAAAGCCACCTACAGTTCATTTCCAAACTATCATCGATTCTCAAGTCCCAGTAGAGACAGAGATAAACGCTCAGCTGGTGACAGGACCAGCGATGTGATAGAAGAATAATGCCTCTTTGAGGGTTTATCAGAGGAAGCTAAGGGCTGTTCAATAGGAGAGCAGCTAATAATAGAATCCACACCATCAACAGCTTAAGAAAACGCATACCATCGTTTTTAAAAGACAAAAAAGGCATTTCAGAAAATTCACTACCACCTCCGAAGACAGCATTTAACGAAGGGAACGCAAAAATAATTTTTGAGCAGGCTGCAGGGATCCTAGAGTAAGAGCTGGTATTAATATAATAATTGGTGGCGAAATACGAGGGAGATGCACGTGGAAATCAGAAGCCAAACGAGGGTGCCTGACGTAGCACCATTCGGACGTTTTAGGGTTTGGGGCAAATGCAAGAGACTCACGGAGACACAGGAGGAACGCTGATGCTCCCACTGCGTAGCAACAAAAGCCAACGAGCCAACTAAACTCAACGGGTGCATCTGAAATAGTGAGCCGCATTTCTACACACAAATCGGCTAGAAAACGCACAAGAAAAGGAAATGCCAGTCACCACGGCAACAACCCGCTGCCACCACCACCACCACGCCGCGCCGCGCGTCCCAGGACTGCACTGCACGAGAGCGCGTGGTTTCTGAGCGTGAAATCTCCAAACTGGTCCAGGTCTACGCGAAAATCCTCCCCTGCGTGGAGGCTCAGGTCACATCCCTGAAGTTATGACCAAGGACAAGCAGCAGCTGTGAATGCATCAACAGCTCTCGGCAGCCCTGCGGAGACCGGGCCCCTCACGCGAGGAAGCTGGGCCGGAGGAGGGGGCTGCAGGCAGGAGTCCCATTGGGCGCAGGCGCACCTCACACAGCCTGCTGGGAGCAGGGCTGGGCCGACGCCCTCGTCTGGGTGACTCGGGTTCTAGAGTCTGGGCTCTTCCCATGCTCCCCATTACCCACCGCCCGCCCTGATACCTTCAAATATCACACAGTCTACACGACAAACAATGAAAAGGAGTCGCTTCTACGTGTCATTGAAAGACACTTTAAAACACCAAGACTCAAACAGCATGACTTTGGGATGTGGGTGGTGGAGGCCCGGGGTTAGGCGTGGCTACTTCGGGCTCCGGGAAGAAAGGGATTCTCTAATACTCTGCAGAGCAGAGACGGAGCAGCATTTGAAGAACGTACCGAATGGTCTTACCTGTGCCTGGGCATACAACAGGAGCCTAATAATAAAAACCAGTCACCTTTGCTCTGCGCCAGGCCCTATGCTAAGCAATTAGAGACCTTCCTTCCTTCATGCAATCCTCATAAAGATCCTACAAAGGGAATGCTCCCATTCCACAGATGGAGAAACTGAGGCTCAGAAAGAAAGTGAGTGGCTCCTTGCCGAAACCGGTTTGGCTCAGTGGATAGAGCGTCGGCCTGCGGACTCAAGGGTCCCAGGTTCGATTCCGGTCAAGGGCATGTGCCTTGGTTGCGGGCACATCCCCAGTAGGGGGGGTGCAAGAGGCAGCTGATCGATGTTTCTAACTCTCTATCCCTATCTCTTTCTTTCTGTAAAAAAAAGAAAGTGAGTGGCTCCAGGTCCTTCAGGCAGGTCTGGCCGACTTTATCAGCCTAGCTCCGTCCCCACCCAGCAGATGGGGCTGGCCTTTTCTGAGGTCCCACGGGTCCTGCAAGCCCTTGGGTGTCTAGGTGTCCCTCAGAGCATGGCCTGCTCCAAGCTCCCTCCCTGCGTGCTTTGGTCAGTGTACCCCAGAGGCCACCCCTACCCCTGGCTAACACTCCAGTCACCCCGTGGGCAGCCTGAAGTCCCATGCTGTGCTCTGTACCTCCTGACAGGTCCCTGACTCAGTTTCCCCTCTCATTTCAGCCAGCAGGCCTGGCTGTCTGGCTGCCACTCTGCTGGGTTCACCTTTCTGAGCCGGTTTCCGTAGCTATGAAATGGGGGGAGTGAGAGCAGCCACCCATGGGGCTGCTGTGAGGATTAGACTGAGCGTTTAATCCTGGCCATCGTGCGTCTCTTCTCCGCGAAGGCAGAAAGAACACGCCCACCTGTCCCCGCTGCCAGCCGCCAGCCAGCGGAGGTACAGACTCAGGCAGGAAATGCAGTTGGGGTGGGGTGGGCTGCTGGCCCCATCTGAGCTACGTGGAGAAGGCGCAGTGACCCCCCAGCCCACACCTGGCCTGACCTCCCTGCCCCTATCCTCCTCCAGGTCACACACCCAGACGAGGAGACAGGACCAAAGGCAGAGACTTCGGAGCCACCTCGGAGCCACCTCGGGGTCTGCACTCACAGTGGTCCCTCTGCCCAGCTCACGGCTTCAGGCCTGGGCACGTGTTCTCACACCAGACACCATCCGGTTCCTCGGTCAAGGTCACATGTGAACCCGCCCTTCCCCTTCCCCTCTCGTAACCCTGCTGCGTGACGCTGTCCACGGCCCGAGGGCTGGCTGCCTGCTGCTGCCTTCCCGGGACCCCAGCCGAGGGCCACGCCCGATGCTGGGAAAGGGTCTCACCCTCCAAACCACAGACGAGACCCTGGGTGGACAGGGCCATTCTCGGAGCTGCTCTACTCACCTCACAGCCCACCGCAGCTCCCTCTAGGAGACCCAGGCGGAGCCCGCCCAGAGCCAGGCCCGCCCAACACGTCATCACAAACCCAGGCACCCGTGGGTGTGGATGCCCCAGAGAACATCTGAAACCAGAGCTTGGACCCCCGGGGGCACCCACACCTGCTGACCTTCTTGGTGTAGCCCATGGCCTTCAGGACAGAATGGTTCAAGGTCTCCAGGGAGGCCAAGACGTCCTCATAGTCCCCCATGTGGTCCACAAAGTAATCTGGGGCAGGGGAGAGCAAAGGTCAGGGGTCACAGGAAGATTCTGCCCCTTTCACCACTCCCCCTGTGCCCCCCATTCCCGCTCCCCAGTTCCCCTCCCTCCACACCTCTTGGTCCCTGCATTGCCTAACCCGGTACCTACCACACAGCTCCTTGGTGTCCACGTGGCTGCAGAGAGAGAACAGGGGAAGGGGGACTCAGAAGCCGGCCTGTCGGGTCCCATCCTCCTGCCCTCCCTCCACAGCGTGCCCGGCCCACGCAGCTGGTAGAAGGCCTGGTGCCTTCTCTCTTCATTCCATGCTCTGGCATTGCGAGCCCCACTTTACAGTTAGGGTGCAGCAGGTCAATGGCACCAACCCCTCCGAAGGATCAAGCCGGGCTCCGTCGGCACCTCAGTCTATCGGACCCCCTCCCCACCCCACCCGCCCTGTTTCCGCTCCCACAGTCTGCGGATCACATCATGAGCAGACGGGACCGGGATGGGGCTCAGGAAAAGGGAGGAGGCGAAAGGGAGGGGGGGCTATTACAGGCTGGGCACTCCTGCCTGCTGGGTCCTGGGTCTGGGACAGCGTCCTGTCCTCACCCTAACCCCACACCCCAGGCTACACCCCATTCCTACAGCCTGGATGGAGAAGGGTCCTGTCCTTCCAGGAGGAGGCTGAGCGGGTGCAGGTGCAGCCAGCGAAGCAGCCTGGGAACACGGATGCGACGCAGGAGTGTGCCCAGTGGGCGCCCAGGGACCCGAGTGTCGGTGCAGTTTGGAAACCTTCACTTTCTGGGCCCCAGTTCCCTCACTGAGGGGGGGGGCTGGCCTAGAACCTGAGTCCTCCCAACCCAGGCTCCACCACACGCCTCGGGGAAAAGGCGCCTGTGCACGCCTGCCTGCTGCGGGGACCGGGATGGGGCTCAGGCAAGGCCCAGGTCCAAACCAGCTAGACCCGGGGTCAGAGGCTGTGTGAGCCGTCCTGGAGGTTCCCCGATTCGCTGTCCTAGTAAAAGTGCTGACAAGTCTTGCAGAAAAGAAGCCAGATTACTTGCGCTTAAACTAGCATTTCCCCGAGCCTTCTGACCTGTGGGAACCGTTCCGGACAGACAGCCTACCCAGCACCCCCAGGAGGGAAAGCCCACAGCTGCCGCTCTGGGGAGCGCTGGAGAAAATACCGAGGCCTCGAGAGACCGACCTTCCCCAACGGTGAGACCTCCCGCTCGCTCCCCACTCAGGTGCTCTCAAGGTTAAATGCACAAAACCTGCACCCCTTTCTCCCCACCCAGCTGGCCCAACACAGGGGGACCCAATGAGAATGCATCAGCAATGGGTCTCAGCCCTTCCAAGCTCCCGGGTGGAAGGGACCCCCCCCCCCAGACCCCCCCGCCTGGATCCAGGCACAACGCCCTTCTCTGGAGTCCTTGCTAGGAAGCTGTTTCCTTCAGGTGCCTCCCTTGACATGACACCGGCTCCACCTGCCCCGGTCCCACCTGCCCCGGCTCCACCTGCCCCGGCTCCACCTGCCCCGGTCCCGGCCTCCGCCTCACGACGCTCAGCCCCAACCTCTGGTCCATGATGAGCCCCGGGGCAGCTTCTTGTTTCAACATCTCTGGCCTGTCTCCGGGGCCCCCAACTTATCGAATCTGCCCCAAGCACCCCCACCCCGGAACTCTGGTCCTCATCCCCGGAAGGAGGCCTGGGGAAGGTGACCAGGTGTGGGGTGAAGGGGAACCCAAGGGAAAGGAGAAGGTGGCATTAAGCTTGAGGCGGGAAGGGCGGGCAGGGTCAGCAGCGTTTGCTCTGGATTCAGGGATGGCTTGGCCGGGAGGTTCAGACGGATTCTGAGATGTGGGTTAGGGTTATGACGACGGAGCTGATGAAGAGGTTTAATTAGGCAGAGTCAGAAGTGGGGTTCAGGTGAGGAAGTGGAGTCATGGGGAGATGAAGCGTAGGGAATATAATCAGTCACACTGCGATAACGACGGACGGTGCCAGCTGGGTACTGGAAATATTGGGGTGAACATTTTGTAAAGTATATGATTTTCTAACCACTACGCTGTACACCTGAAACTTATGCAAACTAATATTGAAAGTAAACTGTAATTAAAAGAAAAGAAAGTTAGGCCCCAGCCGGTTTGGCTCAGTGGATAGAGCACTGCCCTGCAGACTGCAGGGTCTCGGGTTTGATTACGGTCAAGGGCACGTACCTCGGTTGCAGGCTCCACCCTCATCGGGGCACATGCAGGAGGCAACCAATCAATGTGTTTCTCTCACATCGATAATTCTCTCTGTCTTTCCCTCTCTTCCGCTCTCTAAAAAAGGAAAACAATGGAAAAATATCCTCGGGTTTGGATTAAAAAAAAAGAAATAGCCCTAGCCAGTTTGGCTCAGTGGATAGAGCATCGGCCTGCGGACTGAAGGGTCCCAGGTTTGATTCTGGCCAAGGGCACATGCCCGGGTTGCGGGCTCGATCCCCAGTAGGGGGTGTGCAGGGGGCAGCTGATCAATGATGCTCTCTCTCATCATGTTTCTATCTCTCTCTCTTCCTCTCTGAAATCAATAAAAATATATTTTATAAAATAAAATAAAATAAATAGAGTTAGGATGAGCATTTGGTTAGCGTTTGGTTTCAGATGGGAGCCGGAGAGAACAAGATGACAGTGTTTGTGTTGGGTTGGGAAAAAAGCCCCAGGTCCGGGCAGAGCTGGGCTGAATTAGCAGAAGGGTAACGGAGCCGCCAACTTCCCTTCATCATCCAGTGTGATTTCTGCAAAATCTAGGCTCTCTCTTTGCTTAGCCACATGTGCTCAGAAAAGACCAGCTTGCCAACGGGGCCTCTGACTTCTGGATTAAGGAGCTCGGGGGCTGCAGGGGTGGGCCCCGGGCAGAAGGTGCCTCCTCCCAGCCCCCGGGCGCCGGCTCCTGCACGGGGACCCGCTCACTTGGTGTTGTCGGAGTCGATGGTGTGGAAGAGACCCTCCAGCTCCGTCTCGTTGAGGACGCCATCTGCAAAGAAGAGCTGGAACTCCTCCAAGGACAACTTCCCATCGTCTGCAAAGGAGGAAGGAGAGCAGCTGGTGTGTGAGCGACGACGGGACGTCCCCAAATCCAGACAATTCCCAAACGCACAGAGAAGTCCGGTCAGCGCATCCCAAATTAGCCAGTACGCGCCAGTTCAGGGAGAATTACTGACTCATGCAGCAAATTCCCAAACCGCAGACCCACACCTATTTAAGATAATCCTCAATCCAGCACACGCAAGAAACAGCTGGTCTGCTGGGACTCACTCTGCAGGAATTCAACCAACAGCAAGCACCTGCCCGCCAGGCACTCTCCTCGAATCGATCCGCCTGACCACCTGGGCTGGCACTGTTTACAGTCTCGCCACACCTACCACACCTGTAAGAGGTGGGTCCAAAGGCGGGCAGTCTGATGGTCTCCCTCTCTCTCCCGTCCAAACACCCCGATAATCTCCCCACATTTAAATTATCTCCAACAACCAGCACCCACATCCTGATTTGGGGAGAGGAAAGACCCCTCTCCACGGTGCCCCATCCACTCGGCAAGCGTCCAGCCCAAACCTTTGAATGGGCTGACGTGTGATGGCTGCCAACAGTTGGCACGGAGTTCTCCCGGTGCCACAGATGCTGCCTTAAAGGTGCCAAACCACGAGGAAAGGAGGAGCCTGGCCTGGGCCCAGCGCTGGCCCGCCCGCCCTGGGGCCGGGAGCTGTGGCTCGGGGGTGCGGAGGGCATCGGGCTCTGTGAGGGGCACCACGGCTGAGGCATGCCACCTGTCCGCTTCCCTCCCTCCCTCTCACCTTGCTCTCACCTGCAGTCCCCCTGGCACACTGGCAGGGAAGCTCTCTGAGTTGGGGGCAGAGGGAGGGGCTCACAGCAGACCTGTGGCTCCAGGAGAAACAGCCCTCAAGTTCCCCCCTCAGCTCCTCCCACCCGGGCACACCTGCTGAGAGAAGGCCTGAAAGCTGCTCTCCACCCCCTGAGCCAGCACCCCTCCTCAAGGAGCCTGCTCTTCTTAAAGGAGCCATGCCTGTGGGCGGCCGTGTGGGTCAGGGAGGACGGCAGGCCCACGACCCTTCCCAGCCCCCAGCCCCTGTGCAGACCCCCTCCCACGGCTGCCAGCCAGGCTGCCATCAAGGCCCAGCAGGCCCACCTGGCACCTCTGGGTGGACTAGGAAGAGATGCCCTTTCCTGGTTGGGGGTGAGGGACTTGCCCAGCGTCAGGGCACATGGTTGCGAACGGATGCAGGCTGGGTCTGAGGCTCTCGATTCCTTTAGGCAGTTGCCCTCGTGCAGGGCACAGCTTGCCTACGTGAGCCCAGCGCAAAGTTGTTCTCACATTTTAAAGGCACCGGAGCTCCCGTCTCTGCTCCCAGCAGCTCTGTGTGGGCTCAACGTGGGGCTAAAGGACAAGCTGGGGAGAGGGAGACCCTCCCACTTGTCCTCACTTCCCTCCCCATCATCAAGTGCCAGGGGCGGAGAGAGTAAGGATACCAACGTGTGAGCTGTGTGAGCGCTGGGGCCTGGGGTGCCTGGGGGGGTGGGGAAGGCAAGGTCCCCGATGCCTCTGCCATCCCGGCTCAGGTTTCAGTGTCCAAGAGGGAGGATGAGTTTGTAACTTTCAAAACGTAAGAGTCCCCCAACACTCCCACTCAGAAGGCTCAGAAACCAACCACGTACGATGCCAGCTGTGAAATAACTCTAAGCGGCGGGTCTTTGTCCTCTGGGCGAGAGGAGACGTTCCAAGTTCTGCTTGGCAAGATTGGTGATAAAACCAGGAGCCACAGCGCAGAATCAGGGCAGACCCGTGGGGCTCTGGCTGCGTATTCACTCATTCAGTCCCCACCACACCCCCATTTCACAGAGCTGTAAACCGAGGCACAGAGCAGTTAAGGGACTTGCCCAGGCCCCACAGCTGGAGCTCGAACCCAGGCCACCTGGCTCCTGAGGCCACGCTCTCACCCAACGTGGGGCAGGGTCTTGTGGCAAGAGCTCCAGCCACAGGGCGACATGGACTGAGGGATTGACTTGTCCTGTCTGCCATGGGCACAGCTGGGGGTCCCCCTGCCCTCACACCCTCCCGCCTGTCAGGTGCCCTGTTGTCTGCGCTCAGGAGAGCGGCAGGGAGGGCCCTGGCCTCCTGAGCACAGAGTCTCCCAGCTGACATTTACCTCAGTGCCCCCCACAGCCCTAATGAACCAGATCAGCTAACGAGGGAGGCAACCTCTCCCCCCAGGCACCCCCCCAATTAGACCAGCGGGCCGTTTGCAGGTGTCTCTCCCAATTAGCATGAGCTCAGCCTCCAGTCACAGTGACCTTTCAAATGCCAGGAGTCTGCATCCCTGCAGAGACGTGCAGTCCGGCACCTGCCGCCTGCCCCCCGCCCCCCCCCCCGGTTCCACCCCCAGCCCTGCCCGTCTCCATCTCTGTGAGATCTCTGTCCTCGGAGCCACCGACGGACCAGACGGCACTCATGCTCCTGTAATCCTGAGGCCCATCCCTTCCAGCCCCAGCCTCAGCCCCAGCCCACACTCCATCTTCGCCCCCGGCATCTTACTCCGCTGGAAGCCAGGGAGGGCCCGCGTGCGGCTGTGATCAACAGGTGTGTGCGTGAGCCTTTGTGTGTCGCTGGTCTGCACCCACACTCACCGTACAGCACACTATCCCTGCCCACACAACGTTTTCAAACTGTGCTGGGCTGAGTCCGAACCCATCTGCTCCCCTCCCCCAAACTGAGGGCCTGCAGTCTGTCCCTTGCCCTCGCCAAGCCTTGCTGTTGTCAGCTGCGGCAAGGGGTACGGTGCTTCCTAAGCCAGAGCAGAGAGAAGACCAGGGGAGAAGGTCCATGAAAGTCTCCGTGCCCGACGCTCAGTGGCGTCGGCAGCCTGTGCAGCACAGGAGGGAACCCAACACCTGTGGGCAGACCAAGGCCCCTCGCGGCAGCCCTCTGCGCTGGGGGCTGGTTCCACACCCCCACTTACAGATGGGGAAACTGAGGCCAGAGAGTTTGGGGACAGGCCTGAAGCCACAAAGCTGGGAAGTGGCCGAGCCAGGGCTTGAACCCAGGCAGTCTCTGTGACAGAGCAGGGGCCCCGCCTCCCTCCCACAGGCTCCGCATCCCACACACCTTAACCCTGGGGACACCCCCACGGCCACTCGGCTGCTGGGAAGACTCGAGGCCCCGAGAGGAGCAGCAGGCTGGGCCTGTGCGGGGCCCGCAGGAGAGACGTTGGGAGCCCCCCGCTGTGCTCAGGGGCGGGCCCGTGGGCTCTGACTGGGAACAAGTAACGGCGAGGACAGCCCGACAGTGCCTGGAGACCAGGGTGCCACCCACCACGCACGCACGGACGCACGCACGGACGCACGCACACCCACATCCACTTGGAGACCACAGCCAGTCACTGCTGCACCCCAGGGCTACACCGTCACACTCGCATCCATGAATAAACCCATCACCTAAATCTACAGGCACTTACCAAGCACCTACTGTGTGCTGGGCGCCAGGCCCACGACAGGGACAAGCCTCTAACCCCCCTCTCTAATCTCTAACACTGCTCAGGCCACGATGCCACCACCATTTCCTGAGCCCCACTGAAGCCCCTGCCCACCCCCCCCCCCATCTCTTTCCTTTCTCCTTGCTCCATGTGCAATTGCTCTGATGGTCCTTCGGTCCAGGAGGCCCGGGAGGGGCCGTCACTCCCAGGGTTGGGGGTCAAGGGGTGGAGACCCCGGGCACTGGCTTCCAGCCAGGCCTGCGCACCACCTCCCTCTCCCCCCCAAGGCCTCGTGTTCCATCCCCCACACCATGGGGGGCAGGTCAACTCCCAGGGGCAGGGAGAAAGGGGGTGCTGGGACCCAGGCTAGAGCTGTGGCCTTGAACTCCAGCCTACGAAGGGGAGGGGCTGGGATTGATGCCCGGGGCCCTGAGGGGCAGGCACCATCTGTTCCCACTTTCCCCCAGCAGAGACCTTGATCCTCAATCAGCTTGTTTTCAATGAATGAGCAAGCAAACACTGAGCACTGCTTAATTTTCCCCAAAAACACCCATCCCCACACCTCCCTGTGTTTTCCCACCAGCCTAGGCAAGCAGACAGGTGAAGTGTTGTCACCCCACTTTACAGATGGGGAAACTGAGGCCTGGGGAGGGAACTGCCTCGGTTAAAGCCACGTAGAGCCGCTGTGGGCCGGAGAATAACGACTGCAGCGTTTACAGGAAGTTATCCCGCGCTTTGCCACACCGGCGAGGTTCGGGCCTTGGGGAGCGTGGTTATCCTGGCGCAGGCGGGAGCCTACCAAGCAGTCAGGAGGGGAGCCAGGCGTTCTATGGCAAAGCAACGTGCTGCTCTCACGTCGGGGAGGCTGTGTGATGTGGGGAGAGGGCTGGAGTCTGCAGCAGAGCGACCGCCTCCACGCAGCTGGGCTACCCCGGGCAAGTCACTTAACCTCTCTGAGCCACGACAGCGCGGCTAGAGCATGCTGCACCCACTGCACCAGGCCGCCGGAGGAGGGAGTGTGCCGGGGCCTGGGACGGGCCTAGAGTGAGGCTGGGGCTTCCTTCCTGGGTGGCCCAGCCCGGCTGCATAGGGGTTAAAGCGCCAAGCATTTCCCATGGGCAAGACACCCTGGCGTCACAGACATCAACTCACAGCATCCACATGGCATCCCCGCTGGGTGGGGACCACGGGAGTCCCGTTGTACAGAGGGGAAACTGAGGCACGGAGCAGAACCGGGACTTGGCCTTCAGATTTCAGAGACCTGTCCCCTTAACCCTTAGGTCCACTCCCTACCCCTGGTCCTTTCCCTCGAGGCGTCAGGACAGAAAGGGCCCGGTCCCCACTCAGGGGCCAGCACGGGAGGGGAACTCACCATTTTTGTCCGCGCGGCGGAAAATCTGCAGGGAAGAGAGACGGGGTGAGTCAGCCCTGGGCAGAGAGCCCCCTCAGCGGCTCCTGACCTGGAACAGATGTCCCCTCCGCCCCAGGAGGCCTGGGAAACTGGGCCCCCACTTTCTCCCTCCCCAGGGAGGAGACCCCGCCGGCTGGGACCCAGGGTGGGAGAGGGAGGGATGTTACAGGCAGAGACCCGCCCAGCCTCCCTAGCGGAAGCAGCCGCCCACTCTCCCTTCTGTGCCGCCAGCCTGCCCACAGCCACGCCGACAGACACATGCACACGCGTGTGGACACTCTGGCTCACACTGTCCACAAGCTTGGGGGTGCACTCCCAGTGCCATCGGTCCATGGGGCTTCACCCACAGTCGCCCCCTTAGTTGCACACCCCAAATTTGTGTCCCGTGGCCACAGCCACAGGGCTTGCATCCTCACAGCTCTCCAGGGAGGTTGGGTTACTCTGAGCAGAGATGTCTGCTAAAGGAACCTCGAGGCTTGGCCACTAGACCAGCCACAGGCAGGAGGGGACTTTGGGGCGGGGGAGTGAGTAGAAGCAGGTTGACAGGAGCTCGGAAAACCAGTTGCCGCATCAGGTAGGAAAGAGGAGGGGCCCACCCACGCTCCCACCCCCACCCCCACCCCCACCCCCAGCCTGAGCCTGGAGACCAGATAACTCCTCCTCCTGGTATTTCGGGGCAGGTAGCCCTGCTGATGGAAGGAGAAGGTGGAGGACCACCCACCTCTGGTGCATCCCTGGGATAAAGGACAGAGACCCTGCCCCCCTGCAAGCAATGGGGTGGCATCCATTATCCCCCCCCCAGGCCGTGACACACTGAAGCAGCGGCTCAGGAGGGCTTCTCGGACATCAGCCCCTTCCTTAGCTGAACCCTGATGCCAGGGGACTGGGCAGGAGCCACTGGGGCTGGGAAGAAAGGGAGCACTCTCTGGCCCCCCTCAAAGCCCACACTCCTGCTCCGAGGCTGGGTTCCACCCTCAGGTGCCTGCCCAGGGCCTGGGAGTTAGTGAACGACTTGACCACTTGCTGTGGCTCCAGAGTCGGCACCAGCACGGCCCCTCCCCCCATCTGCTCATCACCCCAGTTCATAGATGAGGACATGGAGGCTCAGAGCCCACAGGCAGCACTCTAGGACCCTGGAGCCCGCCCCCGGGACTGTTAGAGGAGAGAATGGGAGGGGTCTGCACATTTCTTCCCTGCAGGGCGGGCCCAGGGCTTTCAGCCTCCAACTCTGCTGGGGTCTCGAGAGAAGGTCCAGGGTGTGTCGGGCTGTGCATGTGGGAGTGTGTTTGGGGGCGCCAGCACCAGGACCCCAAGCACTCCCAGCAAAGCTCCACCTTCCCCGCCCTGCCCAGCCCTCTCTGCCCAGAGCCAGCTGTGGGTTCCAGGAAAGGAGAGAGAAAATCCCCTCGTGCTCACGTGCACAAGTGCAAGCACACACACACACACACACACACACACACACACACACCCTCCCAGAACACCCGCCCGCCCTGCCAGGGGCCCTCGCTGGGACATGCACTCCCCACTGCGGTGCCGTCTACCTCTGGGGGTATGGATGGGCAGGAAGCCCCTCCACCGCCTCCGGGCACCCCACCTCCCCATCCCCTGCCATCCACCCTACAGCATCTCCCTCCCATTTGGGGAGTGGGAGGTGGGGGCAGGCTTCCCGCAGGAAGGCAGTTTGGGTTCCAGAGAGGATGGGGGAGGGGAAGTCAAAGGACGGGGTGGGGGGGGTGGGGGGGGTGGACAGAGGGGACTCAGAGTGGCATGGGGGTGGTGATGGAGCTCAGAAGGGTCCAGACTCAGGGCTCCTGGGGGTGGTTCCAACTCTCTGGAAAGGAGAAGTAAAGACAGAGGTGGGGAGTGGGCTGTGCTTGCAAAGAGCGGGTGCAGGGTGAAAGGGGCTTGGGGGTGAGAACACAGGGGCTCGGGGTCTAGCGAGGAAGAGAACGGTGGTCTCAGGAAAGTAGCAACTCAGGCAGGGACCCAGGATGGAGAGCAGGAGGGGGTTGGGGGCGGCCAGGGGCTCCCGTCCTGGGAAGGAATGTGGTGAAGGATGATGGGCAGGGCTGGGGAAAGATGGGGATTTGGCCAAGACAAAGTAGGGGGATGGTGGTCAGGTCGAGGGGGCTCCAGGATCCGGGCTCCGAGAAGATGGGAATCCCTAGAAGCTGAGGGAGGGGACGTAAGGAGGGGGTGCGTCCAGGTCCAGGGACGAGACTGGACCGGGATGGAGACGGATGGGAATGTGGAGGGGCTGGGGGCTCACGCTCTGGGACGCAGAAGGGCCGGTACCTGCTCCGCGCTGCCGAGGGGGATGGGCTGGGGGGGTTCCCTGTTCAAGGAAGAGGGGGCCCCGCGGGTCCCGGTGGCGACGAAGGAGGGCGGCGTTGGGGGTCTCCCCATGGAAGGATGGGGCATGGGGTCCCGGCCCGCGCGTACTCACGTCCAGGATGACAGCGGTGCCCCCGCGCAGCGAGGCGGGGCCCGGGCAGGGGCCGGGGTCCACGGCGGGGTCCATAGCGAGGGCGTCAGGGGCGTCGGGGGCGTCGGGGACCAGCGGCACCCGGGGTTCCCCCATCCTGGCGCCCACCCAGCGCAGCAGCCCGCCCAGCGCCCGGCCCTGCGGCGGCGGCTCCCGGAGCAGCCTGTGCGCGCCGGCCCTGCACAGGCGCGCCGCCCGCTCGCACATCGCGCCGCGCCCGCCGCCGCCGCCGCCCGGAAGCCCGCCGACCCCCGCCTTCCCGCCGCGGCCCGCCCCCGCGCGACCCCCTCCCCGGCTCCGCCGCCGCCCGCACCGCCCGCCCGCCCTCCCTCCCTCTGCCCCCGCGGCCGCGGCCAGCGCGGGGACGGGCCGGCGCCGGGGGACCGGGCGGGGACGGGCGTGCGCTCCGCCCGGACCCCGAGCCACGTGCCCTGTGTCCACCCCCCACCCCCCAGCGGCCGGGCGCGGCGGCAGAGGGCTGCCCGCGGGGTCGCCGATCTGGGGGCTGAATCCCGGCCGGGCCAGGGAGGGGGGCTGCCCAGTGGTCGCGGGGTTGGTGGGGGTCTGGGTGCAGGGGGTTCTCCCCCCCCCCCCCCCGCAAAGTCTCCCGTTGCACCTCCTCCCATGTCCCCCTACTCGCCCCTCTTGGCGCCGCCGCAGGGGCCGGAGCGTGGTGTCCGACGAGACCCGAGCGCCCTCTGCTGGCTCCAGCTCCCAGACTCGGTGCCCACTCCCCGGGCTTCCACCACCACTTCTGGGGCACCCATCCTTCCCTCCTGGGGGCATGAGGCTCCCGCAGACCTCCCCTCCCAGAACCAGTCTTTCCGCCAGAACACCCTCTTCCCCTCATACTCCAAAGCTACGTGCTAGGCCTGGGGTCCCAGTAATGGGCAAAAGGGATGGGAGTCGTCGGCCTCCTGGAGCTTACGGCGGACTGGGCAGACAGAAGCTGGACAGATTCCACAAATAAATGAACCATTAAAACGGAACTGCTATGAAGTGGTGGAACCTTGGACCAGGAGCTGGGAATTTCCCTGGTGCCCACGGAGGGGTTTGTATCAGAACGTGCTCCCAAGAGGAGGTGATTCGCAGGCTGAGAGAGTGGAAAGAAGAGGGAGGGTTAAAGAAAGGAGGGGAAAGTGGGCTGGAGACCTGCTGTGCAAAGGCCCTGTGGCAGGCGAAGGAAGCATGGTGAGCATGAGGGACTGACTGAAGGGCAACAATGTGCTGCGCCCCATTCCTCACACACACCCTCCCCGCCCCTCTCTAACACACTGCCGTCACATCTGCCACACTCGGGGCACCAGCCCTCGTCTCCCAACCCCCAGCACAAGGGCCTCCTCGCATATGCTTCCTCCCAGCTTAGAGCAGGCTCCTGGGCACCAGGCTCTTCCCCAAGCACAGACGTCTCAGACACGGAGTAGAGGCAGGTGCTGGTTTTATTTGGGACCCGATTTTGGAAGCAGCGAGTCTGGAGTCCTCCTGGCTCAGCGCTCAGCCGGCCCCGTTGGTCCCCGTGCACACTGGCACCTTTCACCCCAAGTTGCAGGTCTGGGCCATAGTTCCCACGCTGAGCTCTGGTCTGAGTCTGAAGAGTTCCCCACTCTTCATCTGAGGAGGCTGTTGCATGAGCTCTGGCTACTCCTGTCTCCTGCCGGGAGAGGCCCTTCCCTCAGGGCCTCTGTGTCCAGCAGGGCTGTGGTGATCTCCCCTCCCCTTTAGGGCCTGGGTGTGAGGATGCCAGGCCGAGGGCTAAGGCGGTTTCCTGGCCTCCTTTCTCAGCAGGGAGCTGGCCACGGCCAGGGCCCCGCCCTGCACAAACCGCACAAAGTTGTCCCCGGCCAGCGGCCCCACAGCGTACAGGCCCTCCTGCTGTGTGCTCTGGTAGGTGAAGGGCTCCACGTCGATGGGGTTCCTCTTGGCGCTCAGAGGCTGGTCAGGGTCCACGGCGAGGTGAGCGCCTGCCCCAGGGAGGAAGGAGAGGTCGGGATGGGAGCCAATGAGGACCAGCACCAGCGAGAGGCCGAAGACCTTCTGGAGGCCCTGGGGGTCCTGGAACAGCGCCTGGCGGTCCTCCTTGAAGAGCAGTAGCTGGTGCTCGGGGAGGCTGCGGTAGCCCTCGTAGGGGCTGGGCGACAGGATGGACTGCTCCCGCATCATCTGGTGCACCTTGTGGTACTCGGGGTACAGCATCTTGGGCAGCTGGTTGAAGACCAGGCCCGGGTCGTCCACAGGCCGGCGGAAGGCGTGGATCACGGGGATGTTGTAGTGGCGCGCGTAGAGCACCGCGTCAGCCGCCGACAGCCCAGCGCCGATGATGAGGACGGGGTCCGAATCTGGGGTCACTGTGCCTGCCCTGGTGGCCACCTCCAGGGCCGACAGCTCATGGTGGACAAAGGGCAGGGTCTCCCCGGGGATGCCCAGCCGGGCCGGACTGTCCGACGTGCCTGTGGCCAGGACCACGTTGTGGGCGCACAGGGAGAAGGGCTGCTGGCTCTGGTCCTCGGCGGTCAGGAAGCCGCTCACCTGGAAGAGGGGGCTGGGGTCTTGGGCCCCAGAACCACTGGGCTCGGGGATTCCCCACTCCACAGCCGTGACCACGGCGCCGGACACAAAGCTCTGGCCCAGGCCCTTCTTGTTCACGTAGTCCCTGTAGTAGTGAGCGATGTCCCCGGCTGTGGCACGGCTGTTACGGAGACCTCTGGGGGGAAGGACACGGAAGGGTGAGTGACAGAGAGGGGACTGGGGTCGGGGCTCGATCAGGTGGGACAGGGCTGGCATCAGGCCCTGGAGCCGACTACGGCTGTGCCACCCACCAGCCTTAAGACTTGGCCAAGTGGCTTAGTCTCTCTGGAGCCTCAGTCTCCTCTGCTGTAAAATGGGGCCGATAGAGCATCTTATTAGGGTGGGGCTGAGTGTGGCCTCTCAAGGCAGATGGCCTGGGTCTGTCCCCTGACCCTGCCACTGGTTAGCTACTCCTCAAACTCTCTGCCTCAGTTTCCTCATTGTAAAATGAGGGTGCCAATGGTGACAGCACCCATTTCGTGCCATTGCTGAGAGGGTTACATGATGATACAAACGAAGAGCTTAGAAGAGAACCTGCCAGGCAGTAAGTGCCATATGAGGGTCGGCCACTATTAATTCCTCGAAGGACTAAGTAATACCATACACACGTGTAGTAGGGTTCCATTTTTATAAATTTCAGAAACAGCCAAAACTAATCTGTGGAGTTACAGGTCAACACAGTGGTTGCCTCTGGGGGGTGGGGGTGGGTCTGAGGGGGTTCTGAGGAGATGGGACTTATTTCTTGAGTACGGGTGGCTGAATGCAAGTGTGTCCACTGAGAAATTCCGTCCCCCTGTACACATGTGGGTTGTGGACGTTTCTATACGTGGCTATATTTCAGTTAACAAGTTGACTTAAAAAATGACGCATGTAAAGCACTTGGCATAGTCCCCAGCAGGGACTATTGATTATTATCACCATCACCATCATCATCACTGTCACCACCTCCGCTGGGGCAATGGCCGCAGGCCAGTGTGGCTGGTGTTGAGCGGTGGCTCCTCTCAGCTCCTCCCTGCTTCTACCTGCGAGCCCTCCGGGGAGTCACTTTCCCCGGCTGTGGACTTGCTGTTAGAGATGAACTCACTCAGCAGGAGTCCTGAGCGACAGCCAACACATCCCCCAAGGCCACTCCGGCAGCCCACCTCTTAGTCCGCTACCAGAACTGGAATCTGGGATCTGTACCTGGGGTTTCTTACTCCTTCCTCTGGTCTAAAGCACTGTCCCAAGGCGATGTTACTTGGGTGTTACTTACAGGACTGGCACATTCACAGGAAGGAAAGCTTCATGGCCCGTCAGTAGCTTAGGAATGGGGCGGCCCTGAGGGCAGGGAGGCATCTGCCTGCTTTTCTGGCTCAGCCATCTAAGCACAAGGCCCTGCATGTAGGAACAGTCAATGGAGATGCTTCCACTCCCTGGGAACATCATGTGGCCACGTAAAAGGGTGGCTGCAGCTACTGTGATCGCCACATGAGGTGCTATCACATGATGTTAAATTTTGAAAGTGGGATGTGAAAGGCCATGCCTACAAGTGAAATCTAAGTTCCTGTCTAACTGTGTGTTAGGTGTTTTCCTACCAGATGGATCCCGGAAGGCTGGGTGCCTGCTGGGTGGGAGTGCTGTGTGCCCTGTCACAGCCCCTGAGGGCGGAGGGAAGCGGGCAGCCACCACACAGCGGGGGATCCTCTGCCTGGACCGCTGGGCAGCTCTGCGGCTCACGCCCCAGGATGAGCAGGGGCGGGAATGCATTTACTCAGTGATTTAACTTTCTCCAGGGCGGTCAGAGTGTGCAGTCTGGGCTTTAGGAGAGGAAACATGATGGGAGGAAAATACGCCGAGATGTGGCAGCAATGGATAGAAGTGTGGGGTTGGGCGACTTGTCGTTCCTTTCTCAGTTTTCAGTTTTCTGTAGTGTGGTTGCAAGAGCATTAAAAAAATAATATATATATGTGTGTGTATATATATAAAAGCCTAAGCAACCGAATGACCAAACAACTGGTCGACCGGTCAATATGATGCGCACTGACCACCAGGAGGCAGACACTCAACACAGGAGCTGCCCCCTCGTGATCAGTGCACTCCCACAGCCAACCTCCCGTGGTCTCACCCTCACGCCCTCACCCCCTGCCGGCCGGCCCTGAACGGCCCTGATTGCCGGCCAGGCCAAGGGACACCACCGGTGCATGAATTCGTGCACCGGGCCTCTAGTAATAAATAAAGGAGTGCATCCTTTTAGCTGACCTAGAAGGAAGGAGATTGTTCCAGGCCAGGCTCAGAATTGTGGGAGGGGCCGTAGGGAGGCCTGAGGACTGGGGAGGGTGGTGGCAAGGGAGGCTGTCTCCTTGGAGACTGGGATGCTATAGGAAGGCCAAGTCAGGGGGTCATGGGAGAGGGGAGAGAGCACTGGACAAGGAGGCCTGGGGTGAACCCAGCGCTGCAGATGGCTGCCTGTGTGGACCTGCACAGGTCCCTTCCCACTGGAGCCTCGGTCTCCCCACCCAAACCCCCAGAGTAAGAGGAAGGCAGCCTAGATGATCCTTGGACCCCCTTTACCTCAGGCTCCTGGGCTAATGTGGGGGGCGGGCCTGGGTCTCCCTGCCCACACGGGCTCCCAGGGCTGCCTCACCTGCGCTTCCTGCGCATCCAGTCCTTGACCTCCAGGTCCGGGAGCCCCATCCACTGGCCTTGGCTCAGGGTCACCATGGAGCCTTCAATGGACTGTGTGGAAAAGGGTCCCTTGGTTCAGGCCTCTGCTAGCCCCCATCCCACTTGGGGTGGAGGACATGGGGCCTGAGCTCACTGGGAGGGGGAAGTGGGAGAGGAGGAGGAGAAGGGGAGGGAGGGGGTTGGAGGAGGGGGAAGCTAGTAGGAAAGCTGGGAAATGGGACAGTCCTAACCCTGACTTAGGGAGGGAGTCTCCGCAAGACTTCCTGTAGATTCGGCCCAAATCGCCTTGCACCCCTCCGGGTCCACTTACATGCCAGGCTCCCCCAGGCAGGTTCCGGCCCAGGACCACGTGGGGGATGGCTCGCTCCTTCTGGAGCTTCCAGGTGAGGACGGACTCCGTGTTTCCCCCAAAGTCTGTGTCTGGGCGCAGGAGGGCATCAAAGAGCAGGGCCACGGGGCTCTGGCAGCGGCCTTCGAGGCCTTCGGACAGGTAATCCAGGTCCTGGGAGGGAGGGGCACAGGTCAGGGGCCACCGAGGAAGGCCCCGGCTCTGCATTCCCGCCCTAGTGTCGGGGTGGCCGGGGAAGCTGGGAAATGCTGCCTCTCAATGGTATGGTACGGGGTCTACGCGTCCTGCAGCTGCCCTTTGCCTCTTTAGCTTTGCCGAATCCAGTGTCTCTCAGATGTACGTGAGTGGGAACAGTTTCTCTGCGTGTTATACTGAGGAACCAGTGTCCTGTTTTGAGAAAGAGTCTTGAAAAACGCTGGTCTAGACCAAGCGTCGGCTTACTCCCTCATCCACCAGCACGAGGGTGGCCGGTGGCGTGGTTGGTGACCTGGAGGACGGGTGCTGCCTGAAGTGGGGGTGGGGGGGGTAATGTGTGGCCTCCAGGAAGGCAAGGAGCCAGGAGGGGCTCTGTCAGCCCCACGGGGCAGGAGGCAGGAGAACTGGGGAACCTGGGGCGGGTTTCTCAGCCCTGCACTCCCGGCATTGGGGCTGGGTGATGCTTTACAGTGGGCGCTGCGCTGTGGTTGCGGGATGTTTAACGGCATCCCTGGCCTCCGGCCCCTAAGCCAGGAGTAGCATCCCTCCAGTTGCGACAACTGGCATTGTCTACAGGTATTGCCAAGCGTCCCCTGGGGCGCAAAATCGCCCCGTTTAGGAGCAGTGGTGAGGGGCGGTGAGAAGCTCATGTGGCATCTGTAGGTCTCCAAGGACAGCCCTGGCTTCTCTTTCACTGCTTCCGCGGCTGATTCTGTGGCCTCTCACGTTCCGGGTTCGGGCTTGTGACTAACAAATCCATGCTCTGGTGTTTGCCCTGGGAAAGCTGGGGTGTGCCTCCCCCGCCGAGCTCTGGCCCACCTGGTCCAGGATGGAGACCCCCGGCGCCTCAGAGAGCTTCCTCTGCAGCAGGGGATGTGGGTGGACGGCATCGGGCTTCACGTAGGGGGTGTAGCCGGAGAGCAGGTAGGACAAGCAGATGCCGGAGGGACCATTGCCTGGGGAGAGAGGGATGGGAGGTCACCGCTGCCGAGGGCTTCCTCTTGATCTGACTTGTTCACTGAATTACGCTTCATTCATAAAAATAAAACATTTATTAAGCCCTTAGCATGTGCCAGGCACCGTGCACACTGACTACCAGTAACAAAGTAATAACAACTGTTGAGAGCCTACTAGGTGCCGATAGCAGTGCTGTTAGGAGCAGTACTACTTCAGCGACAATAAAGGTGTAATAGCCGCTGACATTTATTCAGTGCTTACTGTGTGCCAAGCTTTGTGTTAAGGGGTTTTAATAATAAAATAATAATAAACTGACAGATGCTGCTGCTGTACCAAGCCCCTGAAGTGCCTGCATCATTCCACTGAGCTCTCCCAATGACTGTAGCGAGGTACATGCTACTCTTTCCCTCCTTTTATACTGAAGGAAGCTGGGGCACAGACAGGTTAATTAACTTGCCTGTGGCCACACAGCAACACCACCCAGAGTCTGCGATAACTAAGAACTAGTCCTGTCTGTTGGTCAGATGACAAGTGAGATATTATGGTACAGACTGCTGTAGGCTCAGGGGTTGCGGGGGTGAGCCTCCTGCCCCCAAGTCTGAATGAATCTCACAGCTTATCTGTGGAATTTCTTGGGCAATTACCTCAAGACATCGCTTCTATTCTTATCTTCCCCATTTTCTTTATCTTGCTCTATTCAGAATAGTACCCAGATGTAGAACACCATGAAAGGACGAACAGCTTGGAATTGCTGATGCTCCGCTGTTTTGACTTACAAAAAGGAACACATTTCATGTGATTCAACCTGACGTTTGCATGGCGGAGGGGCCCTCTGTCCTCCATTCTTGCAGACCCGAGGACAGGACTACATGCTTCGGCTGTGCACCCCCTCACTCAGCACCCAGCCTGGTGCCAGGTATGGGAGAGCACAGACTGAGGACCCAGCCCCCACCCCTCGCTGCCCTTGCCTTGCAGGTTCCTAGAAGGATTGCATGGAATGATGCTGCATGAATTGTAAGCATAGCCCAGCCGGCGTGGCTCAGCGGTTGAGCGTCGACCTCTGAGCCAGGAGATCGTGGTTCAGTTCCCCGTCAGGGCATATGCTTGGGTTGTGGGCTCAGTCACCAGTGTGGGGCATGCGGGAGGCAGCTGATCAGTGATTCTCTCTCATTATTGATGTTTCTATCTCTCTCTCCCTCTCCCTTTCCCTTCCTCTCTGAAATCAATAAAGATATATATATATATAGTTGTAAGCAAAGCACTGGGCACAGAGTGAATGCTCAGTGGCCAATTTGTAAGACAACAATAAGTGAATAAATACATAAATAAATAAATAAAAGCCGGGTCTGGCCCTGCCTGGCTCCTGACCGCTGACACTGGAGGCACCTGGAGAGCTCTGTCCAGGGCAACACTCACCGATAATGATGACCTTGAGGGGCTCTGAGCTGCTGGCACCCAGGGGGTCCTTCCTCCAGTTGCTCATGGCTGCAGCTGACGGGGGGCTTGGCGCTGGCAGCTGACCTGGAGGCACAGGGAAGGAGGGGCCGTTGGGTGAGTGTTGGGTGTCATGTGGTCCCTTCCCACCTGGAGTGTAGGGTGTCCTCCTGTGGCCCTCAGGGTCGAGTCCAAAGTCCTCCCAGGGGATATAAACACGCCAGACTCTCTCCCTTTTGGCTCCCTCACACCTGCTCCATTCCAGCCAGGCCCTTTCCCCTCCCCCAATTCTTCAGGGTCACCTCTGCCCCTCTGAGCCTCAACCCACTCTCCCCACCTCACCAATGGGGCAGCAGCAATACCCGAAGCCTATTATTCACCTTCCACGAGGCCCCCTCTGCCCAGCCCGGAGGGCCAGCCCGCACAGCGCTCCCGTGTGGGCCATAGCGCCAGCCTGCCATCCAGCTGCAGGTCTTGGGTGTAGGCTGCTGGACTTTGGAGCCATTACGTGGCCCTAGCAAGGCACTGCCTCGCTGGTGACCCTGGCCCATTTCTGGACTTCCCTGGGTCTGTTGGCTCATCTATAAAACGGGCTGTTAGGGACACAGTGAGGTCATGTCTGGACGCTCCTGCTTGCAGAACACCTGCCACTAGGGAAAGACCTGAGCTCATTGCCTACCCTAGGGGCTGGCCTGGAGGTGGGGGAACTTGGGAAGCCTAGAGTAATTTGGTTTGGGGGAAATGCCTATAAACCTGAACATTTCTGGAGCATCAGCGCCCCCTGCTGGCCATAGACGAAAATCAGTCAATGGGACCCAAACCCAGTTCTTAGGGCTGTATGTAGGTGCTGGAGAGTCCAGACCCACTTCACATCCAGTAACCCCTCTAACAGGCCCCGCCTTACCCGCTGTCCAGCAGCCCTGCCATCCTGAGGCCACAAAGCAATGTCCAGGTGAGTGTGTGAGGAACGGGTGGGCGTTTAGCACTTGCTATCTACTGGGTGTTTAGCAGACTTTTCTCAAGTCCTCCTCACACTGCCCGGATGCAGGAAGTACTGTGAAGGCTACCATCCCGTGTAACAGGTGTGTAAACAAGGGCGTAGAGAGGCCGCACAAGCTTCTCAGTGTCTTGCAGCAGCATGTTAAACCAGGGCTAACTGGGGCCCAGGCTTTGCCGGTGACCAGGCCTGTCCCCAGGTATGACCCAGGGCTCCTGGCCTCAGCTGGGGCCTCGGGCCGGGGACAGCCACCCTCTCCTGTCGGGGTGAGCCTCCTGGACCCCAGCATCTCCCTGGGGAGACAAAAGGTAGCACCCAGCTGACACTGGGGTGCATGGTCCCCATGCCTGGTTCCCTGTGTGCCTGAGGAGAGGATTTGGGGTGCATCACTGCCACTCATAACAACAACAGGCTACCATTTCTGTACGTCTACGGAGTGGCTTGGTGCCAAGTATGTTCTAAACACTGTGTCCATTAATTAATTTAATCCTTATTTAACTGGGCTTTATAAGTACTCTTACAACCACTCCCATATTACAGACGGGGAAACTGAGGCCCAGCAAGCTTCTCACAGCCTGTACGGTGAGAGGAGCTCTGCCCTGGCTCGCACGGGCCAGCTGGATGGAGCCCAGGCCACCTCTTTGCAGAGTGCAGGGTGACCGGGCTGGCAGCTCCTGCTGAGGCCCTTCCCGGCCGAAAGTGCAGCCCGAGCACCGTCCCTGCTCCCCCCACTGCCCTGTCCCCGCTCCCCCCACTGCCCTGTCCCCGCTCCCCCCACTGCCCTGTCCCCGCTCCCCCCACTGCTCTGTCCCCGCTCCCCCCACTGCCCTGTCCCCGCTCCCCCCACTGCTCTGTCCCCACTCCCCCACTGCCCTGTCCCCGCTCCCCCCACTGCCCTGTCCCCGCTCCCCCCACTGCCCTGTCCCCGCTCCCCCCACTGCCCTGTCCCCGCTCCCCCCACTGCCCTGTCCCCGCTCCCCCCACTGCTCTGTCCCCGCTCCCCCCACTGCCCTGTTCCCATGCTGGTGCTGGGAGGGAGCCAGGGGCCACGTTCCCAGCTGGACGGCAGGTTTCCCAGTGCCCACCTCGGCCTGGAGAAAGGGCTGCAGCTCGCAGAGCTCCTCCCCTCACCCTCCTGGTGCCGTCAAACAGCCCTGGGCAGGGCTCCTGGTCTCCACTGTCCCCGGAGTACAGCGGAGCGGCCACCTGTGTCGCCCTTGCTAAATGCTCCGAGCTTTAGCTCCTTCAATCCGCACAGTAACTGCTTTGCAGATGAGAAAACGGGGGCTTGGGGAGGTGAGGCTCTGCCCCCGAGGTCCCAGAGCCTGTGGGTGATGGAGCTAGAGTTTGATCCCCAAAGGCTGAGACCACCTAGACACCCCGTGTCCCCCCAAATGAGAATGCGAACCTGCTCCGAGCCCCCTGGCACGCCCACGCAGGCCACCCCTCCCCGCCTTTGTCTCTGAGTCCTCCCAGCACCAGTGAGGAGCTGAGGACCCCTATCACCCGTCACAGAGGCACAGGCGCCCCGTTACCACCAGGGCTTTGGACTCCAACGCCAGTGCTCACTCGCAGAAGCTTCTGGAGGTCATGCACATGAGGTCACCGCCCAGGGCCGACCGGAGGGGCCATTTCCTGTGCAGCGAAGGGACGGCCCAGAGACCTGAGCAGCTTGGAGTTCCCATAGCCTCAGAGGCAGGCACACGGCCAGCGCACAGCAGTGCATCTGCGAGTTTTCCTGTTTCCATTCTTTTCACGCTTCTTAGCTTGGGAGCCAAGGCAGGCCGTGTTTAATGTTAACTTTTTGTTTCAGTCCCTCTGGTTGAAGAGGGCAGATGTCATCTAAAAACAGTTAACATTGCCCTGGGCGGTTTGGCTCAGTGGACAGAGTGTCGGCCTGCGGACCAAAGGGTCCCAGGTTGGATTCCGGTCAAGGGCACGTGCCCGGGTTGTAGGCTCCTGGGCCCTGGTCGGGGCTCATGCAGGAGGCAACCAATTGATGTGTTGCTCTCACATCGATGTTTCCCTCTGTCTTTCCCTCTCTCTTCTACTCTCCCTAAAAATCAATGGGAAAATATCCTCAGGTGAGGAGTAACAAAAAATAAACAAATGAAGATTTAAGAAGTTAACATTAAAAACGGATTCAAAATCACCAGCGCAGATAAGCATAAGCAAAATGGAAATCCATGCACTTCCAAAGAGTGTGTCCGGTAGTTTGCTGCACTGGTACTTCGGAGGTCACGGACCTCAAGCTGCTCCGAGTCCCTGGGACACCCGCGTGGCTGCGTGGATTGAGTGCCTCTGGTGGCCTGGGCTCCCGACACTTGGACCCCACAGCCACTTCTCCAGGTGGGGTTTCCTAACCAGAGGGAGCTCGGAGGTCAGGAGGAAGCAGGTGGCTTGCCGAGGTCGCCCAGGGATGTCTGAGACCAGGCCCACACGCACAAATCCAGCCCCTGTCACCTGTCAGTGCCACCAAGGAGGTGACATGAGCTGTGGCCGGGGAGGATGAAGAGGCGCTCTGTTGCCGAGCCTCCCCGACCTGGAGCCCCGAGAGCTCTGAGGTCCCCAGACTTCCTGATCTCAGCACCTCCCTCGCCCTCCCCAAGAAGCCAAGGCCCTGGAACACGGCGCTGTGCTCGGGCACCGGGGGGGTGGGATGGGGGGATGCTGCCCCACTTGAACAGGAGAGGCGGGACCTCAGGGGCAGCACCCAGTCTGGCTTCAAAACCCAGTGGCCCGGAGACACTGGGCAGCATGCCTGGAGTTGGCCACACCTCTCTCTCTCCTGCCAAGAGCAGCATCACATGGGCAGGGTGAGCTCCGACCGCGGGCAGCAGGGCAGTTGTCCTGCTGAGGCTGCCAGGCACCTGGAGGTGGGCATGGCCAGGAGGAGGAACCTGGCGGTGGGGGGAGAAGCATGCCGGCTGGGAAGCCAGGGTGGGCCTCCTCTCAGGACCACCTGGGGGAGCGCCCTTGCCTGGCTCCAGGGCCCTCTGGCCACCCCTGCCCAGGACTTGCTACCATGTCCCACCCCCATGCCTTGCCCAGCGCACTCACCTGACCTACAGGGGACGAGGGAGACTGCTGGGCCTGGTCTGGTCGGACACTATGAGAGCCCGCGAGGGAAGACGCTCATTACCCTTTAGGGATCCAAGAGGCTGTGAAAGGCCAGGGCAAGCCAGGGTATTTCAAGAGGCGGGCGGTGGGCGGGGCCAGGAAAATCACTTTCATAAGCGTGAGTCAGCAGGGGCCCCTGGATGAATGAACTTGGCAGTCATCCTGCCTGCCCCAGGGCCAGCCTTAAAGGGGTCCCCCCCACAGGAATGTCTGTGTGTCAGAGGGACTTGCCACACAGACATTCTTGCCCCCCACCCCACTCCATCCCGGGGGCTCAGTTAGTGAATGGAGGGACCAGGGACTGCTGAATGGCCAACCTGGCCTGTCCCTTAGGGAGGAGGAGACAATCTGCCCAAAGCAGAGGCTGCACCTTTAAGTGGAGAAAGACTTCCCTTCCTTCACTCCCCCTGGCTCCATGGGGTCTCCACTCTGTCCCCCAACCCCTAAAAACACCCTCTGGCACCACGCTGCCACTTCCTGGTCAAGCTGCCTCAGTTTCCTCATCTGAAAAATGGGGTCAAGTAACAGAGTGTTCCACTTGGGGTGGGGGTGGCATTTAAAGGACCTCATCCTGGGTTACCCTGCCTAAAACATGAAGCCTGCCCCCTGGTTCTTATTTTTTTCCTTAGCACGTAGCAGTGCACACCTCCCATTTTGCTGATTCTTACTTATTTTATGGTCTCGCTCCCCAAACCAGGATGTGGTTCTGTGTGGGTAGGGAAGTGTAACTGTCTGTTTTATCTCATGTCGCCAGTAGTGCTCAGCACACAGTAGGTGCTCCAGAAGGAAGGAAGGAAGGGATGGAGTTGGGACGGGATTTGGCCCGTGGACCTCCGTGTGCGGATGAGCTGTTATTTTCTTGTCCATGTGACTGTCCCCCGGGTGACTCTCATCGGGGGACTTCCCTGCCAGCGCCGCCAGGGACGGGCGTGGTGGCAAGTGGAGCACTAACTTGCATGTGAAACTTAAGGGGGTGCCCAAAGCACTGAGAGATCAAGAAAATGTCTTAATGCAATTTTTAAAAATCCAAAATTAATGCAAAAAGTCTAGGGTAAACAAAATACTAACATCTCAAAGGAAGACCGGGTCTGTGCCAGGGCTGTGTGAGCCGCAGGGAAGCCTGATGCGAAGAATCGGAACTCGGCTGCTGTCTTTGTTTGGAACTTTGCCATGTCACTCACCCTGGATTTGGCGTTACTTTTTCTTTTAAAAATATTGCATGAACGCAGTGTGTGCCTCGATTGTTGGAGTGCTGTGTGCCCCCTGCCGTTTGTGCCAGAGGCCATCTCTCTCCCTGTCCTGGCGCGGGTGGTGTCGGGGCACCAGGTCTGACTGCAGGGCTCTTTCAGGGACAGAGGGTGGGGCACCTCAGAGAATGAGAGGCCTGCTGGGACCTGCAGAGAGGGAGGGAGGGAGAGAGGGGAAAAGGGAAAGGAAGAGAGGGAGAGAGGGAGAGAGAGGGAGAGAGAGGGAGAGAGAGAGGTGGAGTGCTGGCACAGGGAGGGGTTAGGCACAGTTGGGTTCATGGCCAAGGGTCCCAGGGGCTGGGGAGATGAGTAGGGAGGTGGGCAGCACAGGCCACCCATGCCCTAGGCCCCTCTTCTGTCTGCCGGTCCCCTGGGTGCTCCTGGGAATATGCCTTGTGTCAGGACTCACCCTCAGAAGGGCCCAGCACTTGGTTTAATGCTCTGTTGTCATCACCTCAAAAACCTTAAGAATTTTTGAACAAGCAATCCCACATTTTCATTTTGCTCTGGGCCCCACAAATTACCTGACTGGTCCAGTCTGGGCAGCAGTGACCCCTGGGGTCATGTAACATGTAGAGTGGGGTAGGGGGAAACCCACTGCTCCAGGCCTCAGCGCTGCTGCAGGTGTGCTACGTGACCTTGGGCTGGTGCTCTACCTCTCTGGGCCTCTGTTCCAACCATGGCCTTGTTACCAACACTCTTTGACACTCTGAACCCGCACCCAACACACGGACCAGGATTAGTGGGGGTCTGACCACACAGAGAGCCTGTGAGAGCCAGGGGGCAGTTCGGGGTCTGACCACACGGGGAGCCCGTGAGGGCCAGGAGTGCAGTTCTGTGTCTGACCACACGGGGAGCCCGTGAGGGCCAGGAGTGCAGTTCCAGGTCTGACCACACGGGGAGCCTGTGAGGGCCAGGAGTGCAGTTCTGTGTCTGACCACACGGGGAGCCTGTGAGGGCCAGGAGTGCAGCCTGGGGACCTACCTCTTGCACAGTCTGCATCCTTCCCCAGCAGCCACGTCGCTGGCTTCACTTCCCCATCCCAGGGCTCTGGTTTGCAACTTCCCAGTGCTTTGGATGTGTAAACTGAGGCAAAGAGAGATATCCCAGAGTCAGAGACTCCCATCAGAGGGCAAGGCTGAGGCTTGGGGAAGCTTGGGGATGGAGGTCCAGAGGGGAACCCAGGCAGGAGGGGGCTTCTGGGACCCTCATCTCCTAGGTCTGGCTGGTATTTCCTCCCTGACCTGCCCGCCACCCCCACTGGCCCTGACCCATTTTCTGGATTTTGAAAATTTGCTGATAAGGAGAATCGTGGGCGAGATGTGGACTTTCTTCCCTGTCACAGGTTTACTGGCCAGGAGATTATCGGAAATAGAATGTGTTGAACTGCTTCCAGGAAATCTCAACTAAGACAAAGACAGATCATGTCACAGGCAGACAAAGGGTGATGGTTAAAGAGGGGGCCACAGAGCGGGAAGGAGCAAGGTGCAGGCTGACTTTGAGGGAACCTGTGCTCTTGGACTCCACTGGACACCCCAGTTCCTCTAGACCAGCCCTGTCCCCCATTCTCCACCATGCATTCAAGTGGCTATTAAGCACCTAACGCGTGAGCCTCTGAATTCAGATGTGATGAAAGTAGGGTGGCAGATGCACGGAATAAAATACAGGGGCGCAGGTGACTTGGAATTTCAGATAAACAAGAAATAAACACTTGGAGCCCAGCCAGCATGGCTCAGTGGTTGAGCATCGACCTATGAACCAGGAGGTCACGGGTTGATTCCGAGGTCAGGGCATATGCCCAGGTTGCTGGCTCAGGAGGCAGCCAATCAACAATTCTCTCTCAATATTGATGCTTCTATCTCTCTCTCCCTCTCGCTTCCTCTCTGAAATCAATAAAAATGTATTTTTTAAAAAGAAATAAACTTTCGGTATAAATATGTCCCATGCAATACTTGGGATATGCGCACATTAATTTTTTTTTCATTATTTATCCGAAATTCCAAGTTACCTGGGCAGCCTGTATTTTATTTGGCAAATCTAGCTGCATTAAATACACACTAGATTTCAAAGAGTTAGTACAATTTAAAAAAAGAGGAAGGTAAAAATGTTGGCTGCTTATGCAAATTGGGACATTCCCAGGGTTAGCACTGAACCTTCCCCCTCACCCCTGCCACGCCCTCCCCGCCCCCATGCTGTGTTCCAGGAACCCCCCTCAGTCCTGAGCAACCAGGACGGTTGGTCACAGGGGAGCATTGCAAGGGGCTGGCAGCGTGACTTGGGAGAGACGCTTCCCTTCTGAGCCTCAGTTCCCCAGCTGTGCACTGGTATTGCCAATGTGGGGCTTGCAAGGTGGTGACAGCTGGTCAGTGCAGCTGAGGGAAGGGATCTGGCACGTGGTGGTGGTGGTGGGGGGGGGGGGGACTCAGACTCCACAGTCTGTCCCACTTGGTATGGCGGCCCTGCCCCCTCCAGGCTGCCTGCAGGCCTCCTGCAGCTGCTCTGGAGCTAGGGACCCAGGGGAAGAGAAGGTAGGGTAGCCTCGGGGTGCTTCTCTGGGGTCCTCTGCCCCATATCAAAACCGCCACTCCTCTCTCCCTCAGACCTTCCAGAAGCATTCAAAGGAACCACTCCAGGCCCCTCCTCCCTCCTGTCCTCGTCTCTTCTCCCTGGTGGCGGCTCCCACAGCTCGGCCACTTGCTGGCACCTGCAGGGGCTGGCACTGTGGACAAAAGTTTCCTTACACACAGCTGAGGCTCAGCAGCCAGTCTTGAGCCCGAGGTCACACAGCAAGGGCAGCAGAGCTGGGGCTCAAACCCAGGGCCACTCCTGCAGAGTCCGGGATCCTCCAGAAGAAAGGCAGACGAGGAACTAACAAGAACAAAGCTCCTTCCTGTCTCAGGGGCCAAGGCACGGCCCAGGGACCCTCCTGAAAGGCCCGCCCATCCCCACGGCCACCCCTTTACCACGTGCCCACGCCCCAAGGCGTTTCGGGGACCCATACACCTGATCTGGACACCAGTCGGAGGAAGGCAGGGTGTTATTATTCTCCCATCTACAGGCGAGGAAACGGAGGCCCTGAGAGTGCAGCATGTGGCCTCAAGTCACGTTACGTGGCTGACCTGGGACGTGACCAGGTTGTGCACAGCGCCCTGGCACGGCGAGACCAGGCCCCTCCAGGCATGCCAGGAGAACTAATATTTGCCGGGTGCCTCGCCGTTTACAGGGCCTTGTTATTCACCTTAACTCATTGATCCTCCCGACGACCGGAAAGGTGGGCAAATATTTTCAACAACTTTAGTTTGCAGATGAAGAAACCGGAGGGACTTGCCCAAGGCTACAGGCAATGAAGTGGAGCAGCAGCCCTAGCACCGTGGTCGGCAAACCGAGGCTCGCGAGCCACATGCGGCTCTTTGGCCCCTTGAGTGTGGCTCTTCCACAAAATACCACGGCCTGGGCGAGTCTATTTTGAAGAAGTGGCGTTAGAAGAAGTTTAAGTTTAAAAAATTTGGCTCTCAAAAGAAATTCCAATCGTTGTACTGTTGATATTTGGCTCTGTGGACTAATGAGTTTGCCGACCACTGCCCTAGCGGGTTTGGCTCAGTGGATAGAGCATCGGCCTGCGGACTGGAGTCCCGGTTTGATTCCAGTCAAGGGTACGTACCTCAATTGCAGGCTCAATCACTGGCCCAGGTCAGGGAGTGTGCAAGGGGCAACCAATTGATGTGTCTCTCTCACATCAATATTTCTCTCTGTGTGTCTCTCCTTCCACTCTCTAAAAGTCAATGGAAAAATATCCTCAGTTGAGGATTTGAAAACATAAAAAATAAAAATAAAATAAATGAAGTGGGGCAGGAGATGCAGACTAGTCTGCCGGTGGCAGAGCCCGTGCAGGCCGCTCCAGGACAGCGGTGTGAGCTGCCAGGGTTCAGCATGGATGTTTGACTCGGGGAGTCACCGTAGATCCCTGGAAGCCAGAGTCAATGCTGGGGAAGGCCTGTGCCCTGCCTCCACCCCTCATGGGGAGACCAGGGAGGTCGGGAGCTCGAGAGGGAGTATGGGGTAGGCTCTGGGAGGAGCATCGCATAGGGGTGAATTTGGGGGGGATCCAGCTACATTCTGTTTCTGGATTCCCTCATTTTTTCCTTAAAAAACAGGGGGAAAGCTTTGGCTGAGAGTGAATGTGCCTGTCCCACAGTCAGGGTGGACAGAAGTCCAGCCCAGGAGTCAGACAAACTGGGATTCTGGCTCCATCACCTTCAGCTGTGTGACTCTGAGAAAGTGACTTAACCTCTCTGAGCTTCCATTTTCTTGTACATGAGATACGGATAATGGCAGAGCAGTGCTTCTCATCCCGGCTGCACATCAGAATCACTTGGGGGCGGGGAGAATTTGAAGACACATTAATGCCCAGGCCCCAATCCCAGGGATTCTGACATCACTGGGCTGGGGTGCAGGTGGACATGGGGAGTTTCACTGGCGATTCCCATGTGCAGCGGGGCGGTGCCTCTGATCTTGTGGCTGTTGGAGGAGGAGTTGAAATACAGTGTGGAAACCAGGTGAAGTCTTGTCTTGGGAAGAGCCAGGCTATGGGGCCAGCAGGGGTCAGCTGGTGACCCTGATGGGGGCCTTATGAAAAGCCCAAAGAACCATCAGCTCCACCACCTGGGGGAACCTCGATGTCATCTTGCTCATTTACTGCGACTCGGTTTCCCTGACTCAGTTGGATAACCTCTGCAACTTCCGTGTCTGACTCCTGAGAGCCGCTCAGTAAATGTGGCGAATGCTCGGACAGGACTGCTCTGCAGCCTTTGGGAGCGGCAACTGCAGAGCCGGGTGGCAAGGTGCAAACTCTTTATGATGAAGGTGAGGGCAGCAGACTACGAAATTATGGGGATGCCGTGCTTGATGTGTGGGCCCGTAGGCAGGCACTGGAAGGGAATCAGGAAAAGAAGGAAAGGAAGCTACAATGATTGCCGGGGCCCAAGAATCTTACATGGATTTAAAAAATTCTAATTTCCATTATCTTTGTATAAACAATAATCCTATATAATAAAAGCCTAATATGCTAAGTGTCCAGTTGTCCATTCATCTATTCAACGCGTAATATGCTAATGATATGCTAAGGCCACTCAACCGCTCACTATGTTGTGCACTGACCACCAGGGGGCAGACACTCCGACCGGTAGGTTAGCTTGCTGCTGGGGTCCGGCCGATTGGGACTGAGTGAGACGGGCCGGACACACCCTGGAGTCCTCCCATGGTCCCTCCCTGGCTGGCCAACCTTCGTCCTTCCCCGGCCCCGATTGTGCACTGGTGAGGTCCCTTGGCCTAGCCTGCACCCTCTCACAATCTGGGCTAAGGGACCCATCCCGAGTGCACAAATTTCATGCACTGGGCCTCTAGTAATGATCATAAGTAACAGTCTGAGACAAAGATTTCCTGTGTTCTATTTGGTTCACTGATGTATCACAATGCCTAGCTTAGTGTCTAGGACACAGTAATGGCTCAATAATTTGAATGAATGAATGAATCACTCCTGTTGCTGTCAGACTTCCCTGAGAACATTTTGGACCAGGAATGGCCCCTCCTGTCTCTCTGTCACATGCATATGGATCGGCAGGCCTTCCATATACTTAAATCTTAGGCGACATTTTGAACTGGTCAAGGTTGAAGACAGGGCCCTTTCCTGGCCCTGGGAGTCCTGCAAGGGCCGGTCCCAGGCCCCTCAGCACTCGGAGAGGAGGTTTGGCAGCTTGAGGAGGCTGCAGACTCCGGACCGCCAGGGCGTGACTGATCAGCCCCTGCTCTCAGGCCTTCTAAGGGGTAGGTGGCTCATTCTACTCCACGTTCATTGCCATCAACAGAGAGGCCAGGAGCAGCAGTGGGGCTGCTGACCTAGTTTCTCTCTGGCATCGTGACTGTTGCCCTTTGGCCCTGGGAGGCGGGGCATCACTTTTTTATTTGCTAAAAAAAAAAAAAAAAAAAAAGGCCCTGTTTAGTCTGCTAAAAAAAAAAAAAGGCCCTGTTTGCCGCTGTTATCCAGTTTCACAAACCTTCAGGCCTTGACTTTTCGGGCAGGTGGGGTCAGGGCCCCGGCGAGCTAATTTAGTGGCGGGTGAATGACACCTTTTCCCGGCGACAGCACAGACCAGCCCCGCGCGGAAGAGCACCGTGCCAGCAGGGAGTCCCCCTGGGCACAGGGTTCCAGAGCCCTGCCCTTCCTACTGAGGCCCTACTGCCTCCAGAGTCTCTTACCAACTTGCGAATGGCAATGTAGGCCCTGCACTGCCCGCGTGACCACCTGCTGGGGTTCCCGCCGCCCTTAGCTGACCTGCAGGGCCTCTCCCATCAGCCTTTCCTAGGCCTCCTCCAGGCCCCCAAGCACACGATGCCATCCTCACAGCCTCCCCCTGCTCTGCCCAGGTCACCCCGCCTTGCTTCCCTCTGGTTCTGGGCAGACCTCTCTAGATCCATCTGGGATTCTCTGCTGTTCAAAGTGAGGGTTTGGATTTCCTGAGACCTACTGTGTGCTGGGCTTCTACTAAGCACTTTACAAGCATGTTCGTGGTTCACCAATAGGGCCCCTGTCCCTGTGGACAAGCCAACAAGTGCTTGACACCCAAGTGTCCTGAGTCAGAGTGAAGGCATAGAGGAAGTGGGGTGCTGGGGTCACCCAAGCCCCGCTGGAGGGGTGGCACTTCAGTGCGGCGGGCGTGGGCCCTGGAGCGTGGGGTGGGGAGATGAGGGAGGCAGGGCAGATGCTCACGTGCAGAAGCCCAGGCTGGAAGGGAAGAGCGGAGAGGCTGGGATGACGCTGGGAGGATGGGGCCCTCCCCACAGCCGGTTCAGCGCTCACACCCACCCGTGAGGAAGCGTCCGTCCTGCTCGTTGGAGCCCAGCAGTGCTAAGGGCTGCGCTTTCACAGGCGTGACTTCCCCCTTTTGGTTTTGACTCTGGAGTCGCCTGGGCCACAGGCAGACCCCGTGAGGACCTTGCAAAGCAGCTTAGAGGCCCCACTGGCTCGGGGCCAAGGGGACAGGGCGGGCAGCCCGGGAGGGAGGGCGGCCTGGGCGGCCGGCAGAGAGCCGGCGAGCCGGAGAAAATAGAGTCTGGAATAAAAAGGAGAATCACGAAAGCTATGACTTATGACCTCCTAAGCAAAGCCAGGCCTGTGCTCAGCACTTTGTGTAAAATCACTCTTCACATCACTCTCAGAGGCAGGGGATATTTTTTTAAGTATATTTTTTATTGATTTCAGAGAGGAAGGGAGAGGGAGAAAGTGAGACAGAAACATCAGTGAGAGAGAATCACTCATGGACTGCCTCCTGCACGCCCCACACTGGGGGTCAAGTCCACAACCCGGGCATGTGCCTCTACCTGGAATTGAACCATGACCTCCGGGTTCATAGGTCGATGCTTAACCACTGAGCCACGCCAGCCGGGCAGCAGGTAGAATTATTAGCACGTTTACAGATGAGAAAATGAAGGACAGCAAGGGACCGAGCTAGGTAGTGCGTTGGCAACACCTTCTATAGCTTATTTTCCCGATTTTTGCCCAATTCCTTTCCTGAAGGAGACAGAGCTTTTTTTTTTTCTCCTTATCCTCACCCAAGGATATTTTCCGAGAGACCAAAATCGAACCCGGGACCCTTCATTCCGAGGGCCAGCACACTAGCCACTGAGCCAAACCGGCCAGGCGAGACAGCCTTTTTTGCGAGTGGCTTTGGTTTCTAGTTGGTCTTCCTTGACAGCACTGAGCTGAGACCAAACTGAACAGGGCTGGCTTCTGGTTAGTTGTCATCCTCTTCACCACCATTATCTCCGTCAGCGGCATCACCGGGTAGGAGGATAACAGGGACTGTTCCTTAACTCCACGTTTTCTGTATTCACAAGTTTTCTGCGTACAGGGTGTTAGAGAAGGGCGGTCCGGTGCTGGCACTGAGCTGCTGTGGTGAGTGCTGGGCAAGGAGGTGGCTGAATAGACAAGAGCCTGCCTTGCTCACTGGGCTGCTCCCAGCAGGACCTGACAGGCCCTGGGGCCCTTGGGCTGACTTCTCTCCGACATGCTGGGCAGCCTGCCAGCTGACCCCCACCTCTGCCTGCCCTCTGCCGTGCTGGGGTGCTGCCAGCGGGCACAGTCAGGTCCGGGCAGGGCCTGGGAGGCTCTGCATGTCTGGGGCATGGGTGGAGGTGGAGGTGGAGGGGCAGCCTGGCTGTCTGGGTGTGGAGAGAGGAGTTGCAGACATGTCTGCTGCACGGGCAGGGGTCCCCAGCCATCCCCATCCCAAGACAATTCCTGCACTACAGGCCTGAAGGGTGGAATCTGAGGCCTAACCATCTGGGCCTGGCTCCGCCCCCTCATAAGTCCGTGCAAGGACAGGCTTGTCCACCTCCAGCCATCAAGGGTTCCAGACCTGATTCCAGGTTATGGGGCTCTCTTCTGCCTTTGGGGAGCCCCACCTTCTACCCTCCACGTGATCAGGGTGGGCAGTCTCTGTCTCCCCAGCCAGCGGGCAGGATCAGACCTTCCCCTGCTCCTGTGCCCTCCTCATCCGGGATCTCTGTGGCCTGCTCGGAGCCTAGACATTTGCAGAAGGGTCAGGCACAGAATCCTGGGCACAAGGTCGTCTGCGCTGGGAGCCCAATGCCCCATCTCCCAGGTGGAGAAGCTGAGGTCCAGCGAGGGAAGTGGCTCATCTCCAGGGTCACACATGGGAACCTGCCTTGGAGTTCAGGCCCTGCTGCTGCCCCTAGAAATGGCTGTGTCCTGGGGGAGGGGCTCAAAGATCCCTGCTTCAGTGCCTCACTGAGCGGAATTCATGCATCGGGTGCTGTGCTAACAGGGGGACACACGACGGTGGAGAAAGAGACACAGGTCTTTCCCTCAAGGGGAAGATGCGGGGAAATGCACAAGCGCGTGGATGATGTCCTGTCACTAACTGACCAGTCTGGCCACACTGGGAAAAGCTGTCCTGAGAGAGACAGCAGGCTGGGAATGGAGGTGGTAAGGGCTGACTCCACTAAAAAGGCCTTCCAGGCGAGGCCAATAGCAGGGGCCAAGGCCCTGGCGTTGGTGGGAGTCTCTGGAAATGGAAAGGGCATGCGCCTGAGCACGGGCATCCGCTGAGGCTGGAGATTGACCGCAGCCAATCACCGAGGACCTGGGGGCTGAGGAGGGAGTTTGGTCTTTCTCCCAAGAGCGAAGGGATGACTCTAGAGGAGGGTGACCAGATCAGACCTGCATCTTGAAAGGATGGTGGGGAGGGTTAGGGCAAGCGTGGGTCAGGGGCTGTGGCAGCTGTCCCAGGAGAGTATCAAGGCCACGGCCACTTCCTGTCCCTAGGAAGATGCTCCATTTGGGACAGGCCAGGTTCCAGGGTGCTGTGTGTGTGTGCGCGCGCATGTGTAAGTGTGTGCATTGGGGTGTGCGAGGGGCAGACAGGAGAGTGGAGCTTGCTGTGGGGATAAAGGTCCAGGGTGCGTGGGTGTGGTCACTCCTTCCTGAAGAGAGGTGCCCAGTGGCTCTCTGCCCTGAGTCTGGTGCCCCGTCCTGGGCGGGCAGCCACCCCGGGCTCCCTCTTCCTCCTTCTGGAACTGGTGTGTGTGGCTTTGGGAGCAGAAAGGCCTGCGTCTCGGGCTGGGGTGACACGGGCCAAGCTCCTGAAGCCCAGCCCAGGCCTACCAGTCTGCAGGAAGCTGTGGGCCATGGGGCCTGCTTAGCCATTGTCCCTTCGTCCCCTGTGCTGGCACCTCCTGGGGGGCCTCATGGGGAGGAGAGGAGCCTGGGTCCTGGCAGGAGTGGTCCTTGTGGGCCTCCTCCCTTGGTACCAGCATAACTGTACCCTGGACTGCCCCACTGTCCCCAGCAATGGCAGGACTGCCTGTGTGTGTCTAGGAGCCCCCAATCCCCATCTCCACCCTGTTCTGGTTCACCCTCCCCCAAACTGCCCGAGGCCCCTCTCCCTGGACCAGAACCAGAACAGATACAGAACATGCAGGCCCCAGGCAAAATGAAAATGCGGTGCCCCTTGGCCAACAATGATTAAGGATGTCAACACAGCAACAGCAGAGCGTAAACCCAGCCTGGGGCCCTCCTGAGAGCCGCACGCACACTGTGAGGCTGGCCCTGCCGGAACCCATTCAGAGGCACAGGAGTGGGCCAGTCATTTTTAGGACAAGAAATGCCTCGCAGCCAAAGAACTCACTAGGAGTCTGGCCCTGACCTTCTCTCATTCATTCATCTGCTTATTCACTCATTCATGCATTCAGGTTCTGAGCTCCTGCTGGGCACCCAGTTCCCCTGAGGCCCCTAGATTAGACACACATTGGTCCTGACTCTGTGCTGGCCTTGGAGGAGCACCCCACGCCCCAGGTTTCCATGACCCCTCCGGGCCTCTCAACACCCACCCAGCCCAGGGCGCTCTGCCCGACACCTTCCCTCGCATGGTCCAGGTTGGGTGCCTGGGACTCGATGGCTGAACGCATTGACCCCCAGGAGGGGCCCCCACAATGGAGCATGAAGTCCGATTGCTCACCCTTCACATCCCTCTGCCGGTCCCCTCCCAGGCCCCTTCGTCTCTCGCCTGCATCATCGTCATTTAATAAGTGAGGTACGCTGGTAACTGACACGGAGCGGAGTGCAGACCTCTGCTGACCCTCCCACACGTGCTGCCTGCCCTTGGCCTTGACGTCAGTGGAGTCACTCAGAATGTTCTCTCCTGGGGGATCTTTCGCTCGCCGAGGCCGGGATCACCCACGTCGCCGAGCGGGGTCAGTGCTCCCCTCCCTTTCTTACGAACAGAGTTCCCCGCCTGCCAGCAGCACCGCTTGTTTATCCGTCTCCCGGACACTTGGCTGCCCCGCTCCGTGCTTTGTGCGGACATCTGCTATCATTTACGTGGAGTCAATGCCTAGAAGGAGGGCTGCCAGGCCGCAGGGAAGGCAGGCGTGTGAGTTTATGAGAGACTGTGCACGGCTTCCCAGGGGGGCGCGCTCCTCCACTGGGTTTCTGCAGCCCCTCCCCGGGGCAGCCCCCCTCCAGGCTCCCAAGGCAGCCCCTACCTTTAGGGGAACCTTCAGACCCGGCAGCACCACGGGCCCCCCACCGCCAGTCCTGCCTATCTCCCAGCACCTCTCTGGCTCCCTTCCACCCACGCCTCACACTCCAGCCGCAGCGAAGGCCCCCCACTGAACACACGTCACTTCGTCCTTCTGCACGAACTGTCCTTTCTGCCTGCAGCACGTGCCCCTCCATCGCCTTCCCGGGGCAGCCCCCTTGTTTCTAAGATCTCGCTGGAGCAGCTTGGCGACCTGCTGACGTCCCCCAGGCCCTGACCTGTGTCCTGGGGCCCACATCCCCTGCCTCCTCTGAGCCGTCTTCGCTGGGGCTCTTCTGAGCACAGCTGGTCTGCACAGCGGGGGAGGCCTCCCAGGCAGGGCAGGCAGGGCTCCTCCTCCCAGCCGTGTCTGCGCAGCCGAGCAGGAGGCCCCGCACACCGGAGGCCTTGGGAGGTGGGCTGTAAATGAATCAGCGAAGCCGAGCCCGGGACACACGTGAGGTGTGACCCCTTTGGTAGAGCACACGCATCCTACGTGGGCAGCCTGGTGAGTTTTGCAGATGTGCATGCTTGTGTGACCACGTTCAGACATGGAAATGCCCAGCTCTTGGCCTGATTTGTGTCCGTGCAGATGAGTGCTGCCTATTCTTGAACTTGCTATAAAAGGCGCCACACAGATGCTCTCTGCTGTTCCAGATCCTGCTCAGAGAGGTGGGCCCTGGGCCCGAACCCCTCGGCCCCTGCGGGAGCGTTTCCCTCTCTCTCCCTCTTCCCACTTCCTGTTCCCGTCCTCAGCCTGGTGCAGCCTTAACCTCTTCCTGCTGTCGGCAACTTATTCTTAACAGGAAGGGGACCTGGGGTGCGGCACTGCCCCGGTCCTTCTCATAGACGTCCCCCCACCCCCGTGTCCAGGCCTCCTGTTTCCTTGTCTCGCTGCTCCTTGGCCACCCCTGACCTTTCAACCCCAGGAAGTCTGGCCCACAGCCACCAGGCCCTCCTCCAGGCTTGTGGGTGTGATGACACACGGGCATTTTACATTAGTTGGGGCCAGTGACTTCTCAAAGTGGGGTCTCCAGACCAGCGGCATCAGTGCCACCTACGACGTACCAATGCCAGTTCTCAAACCCCACCCCACAATCATGACTAGAAAACTTAGCATTTCTGTCATTTACTTCCACACGCGCCGTACTTTGCCGCCAGATATGCGGTGTTTTCCCGCGCCCACCGGGTCTCAGACACTAATTTACTTTCATATGCGCCGTACTTTGCCGCCAGATATGCGGTGTTTTCCCGCGCCCACCGGGTCTCAGACACTAGCGGGTGTCCTACAATTCGATCCTGACCCCAACTGGAGTTGGCACAGACCTTGCAGGTGAAGGGCTCAGCCCCATAAGACTGCCTCCACTTCAAATGCCAGTTGCAAGGATGGGTCCCCGGGTGACCCACGCTTCTGTCCAACTTGGCGTCAAATTGAAGGTTCCCATGACCCCTTTCTCGGGGCCACTAATTTGCGAGAGCAGCTCCCAGAGCCCCGGGAAGCAGTTGCTTACTATTGCAGATTCATTACAGGGGAGACTACGGATACAAACGGACAGCCAGGTGTAGACATGCGGAGGTGTGTCCTGCGCACAGGACTCTGTCCCCGGGGAGCGGGTGGCACCCCACCCGTCGCTCCATGTGCTCGCCAGCCTGGGAGCTCTCTGAGCCCCGCGCCTCAGGGGCTTTATGGGGCTTCATCAGGCAGGCACGGTGATTGGTGCTCAGCCTCCAGGCCTCTCTCCTCCCTGGGGATGGGAATGGGGCTGGAAGTTCTAGGTTTCTAAGCATGGTCTTTCCGGTGACCAGCCCCCATCCCGAAGCTGGCCAGGAGCCCACCCAGAGTCACCTCATTAGAACAAAAGACACCATCACCCAGGAAGTTCTGAGGGGTTTAGGAGCTCTGGGTCAGAAACGGGGGTCTGAGATCAACTGTTAGAATAAAAGATGTTCTGAGCACCTTGATCATTGAGGAAATGACAAAGATTTTAGGAACTCTGGCCAGGAGCTGGGGAGGATGACCAAAATACATATTTCTAATTCTTTTTTTTGTTGTGTTAATCCTCACCCGAGGATATTTTTCCATTGATTTTTAGAGAGAGTGGAAAGGAGGGGAAGAGACAGAGAGAGAAATTATGTGAGAGAGACACACTGATTGGTTGCCTCCCGCACACACTTGGACCAGGGCCAGGGATGGAGCCTGCAACCCAGGTATGTGCCCTTGACTGGAATCAAACCCAGGATCCTTCTGTCCGCAGGCTGATGCTCTATCCATTGAGGCAAACCGGCTAGGGCTATATGTCTTATTATATGGCAATATCACACTCACTAAATCAGAAAGTTAGGGGGTGGGGCCCAGCAATCTGTGTTCCTACAAACCCTCCGGGGGTTCTGACGCAGTTCAAATGTGAGAACCACTGACTCATGGTATGAGAACAGGATGGTGATGAATCAATCAAAATGGAACATCACTTTCTTTGAGTAGAAGTACGCTGTCATTGTTCTAAAAATACCAAGGAGGTCTGGTACTCGGGCTGATGTGGCTGATATGCAATCAGAGCCCAGCCCAGCCTCCTCGGCGGACCAGCTAGATCCTGGCTGCCCACCTGGGTCAGACCCGGCACAGATGCCAGCCCCACACACGGGAGAGGTGGGTCACAGGTGCCTCTCGCCTCCCTGAGAGTCCAGGCCCGGCGTGCTCATTACTTTCCACTGGCTTCTCCCAGATCTGTCCCTACCTTCTCTGTCCCACGCTGAGCCCAGGGAGGCTGGTGCCCGGGCCAGCAGCCTGTGGTTGGGTTTGATCAATGGGAGAAGGTGGCAGGAGGGCAGAGAGCAGGAGGACAGAGTGGTCTGTGAAGGGGTGCGCTGGCAAGCATCTGACAGGCAGGCTAGGGGATGCTGTGAAAAGCCCTAATTTGCAGTGTTTGCCCAGTTCTGTGGTGTAACTACACATACAGAAGTATTTCCACCACACAGATGCGTAGCTGTGGATAACTTCATGACCACAGTTAGTAGTGAAATGTAGCAAAATCACTATGGAGTGATGAGTTTTGAGCATTATCTTTGTTTTGAATATAATTTATTAGTTATAAGTTGATGTGTTTAACAACTGACTCACAAAATTCCTGAAACTTTCACAGTTGGCTTTCACAAGCGGGCACGAGCCTGCTGGGGCACTCTGCTGGCAGAGCAGCCTCACAGCCAGGCCTGCTCTAGCGCTGTGACTCCTCCCCCTGCTCCAGCACTGTGACTCCTTCCCCTGCTCCAGCACTGTGACTCCTCCCCCTGCTCCAGCACTGTGACTCCTCCCCTTGCTCCAGCGCTGTGACTCCTCCCCCTGCTCTAGTGCTGTGACTCCTCCCCCCTGCTCCAGCACTGTGACTTCTCCCCCCTGCTCCAGCACTGTGACTCCTCCCCCGCTCCAGCGCTGTGACTCCTCCCCCTGCTCTAGTGCTGTGACTCCTCCCCCTGCTCTAGTGCTGTGACTCCTCCCCCTGCTCCAGCGCTGTGACTCCTCCCCCTGCTCCAGCACTTTGACTCCTCCCCCTGCTCCAGCGCTGTGACTCCTCCCCCTGCTCCAGCACTTTGACTCCTCCCCCTGCTCCAGCGCTGTGACTCCTCCCCCTGCTCCAGCGCTGTGACTCCTCCCCCTGCTCCAGCGCTGTGACTCCTCCCCCTGCTCCAGCACTGTGACTCCTCCCCCTGCTCCAGCACTGTGACTCCTCCCCCTGCTCTAGCGCTGTGACTCCTCCCCCTGCTCTAGTGCTGTGACTCCTCCCCCTGCTCTAGTGCTGTGACTCCTCCCCCTGCTCTAGTGCTGTGACTCCTCCCCCTGCTCCAGTGCTGTGACTCCTCCCCCTGCTCTAGGGCTGTGACTCCTCCCCCTGCTCTAGTGCTGTGACCTCCCCCTGCTCTAGTGCTGTGACTCCTCCCCCTGCTCCAGCACTGTGACTCCTCCCCCTGCTCCAGCGCTGTGACTCCTCCCCCTGCTCCAGCACTGTGACTCCTCCCCCTGCTCCAGCACTGTGACTCCTCCCCCTGCTCTAGCACTGTGACTCCTCCCCCTGCTCCAGCACTGTGACTCCTCCTCCTACTCTGCTCTCTCCCAGCTCTCCTGTCCCTTCAGCCTGGGCAGGGCTGGCTTCCTGCAGTGCTATCCCAGTGTGTCTCAATGACTCCTTGTTCCTTTGCTGGGTAACCCAAGGGTGGTGTCCTGGGGGAAGGGGACAATAGAGCAGACGCCCACCTCCATCTTTTTCTAACTTATCGACCTTCTGCATGAGATGTCATTGGAAGAAATGATTCTGAGGCCAGAACCAGAAACCCAGGGGGCATGGCAGGCTCTCGAGGACAGAAAGATCCTCAGAAAGAGTGACTGCAGCAAGGCGCGGCAGGTGGGCGTGGCCTCACCTGTCATAACAACGCACAAGGCCTTGGACCTGGCAATGCCGTGTGAGGCATTTGTCTTAAGAGACAGACTCGCACCATGTGAAGTGACGTCTGTGTAAAGTTATTCATTACAACACTGTTGAGAAGAGCTGAAAACGAAGACAACCCAAGTGTCATCATTAAGAGACTCATTAAATCCGTCCAGGCACATTCTTAAACGGAACATTTGCAGCCTTTCTTTACAATAATGACATGAAAGGTGCTCCATGATCACGCGTGAAAGCAGACTTCAGGAAGGGGGTGGAGTCTGCTTCCCGAACAGGCCATAAGGAGGCCCAGCTCTCCCACTCCCTGCTGCATTCCTAGCCCCCCAAGGGCTTTACTGAAAGAATGGGGTGTGGGAGAAGCAGGAAGAGGTGTGGATTTGGGTCTGGGGTCTTCAGGGAAGGCCTCCCCGAAGAAGTGACATTTCCACGGAGACTCGAAGAACGTGTGAGAAGCCAGCCATGGGAAGAGCGTTCCAGACGGAGAGGAAGGCATGGGCAAAGGTCCTGGGCTGGGAGGGCTGGTGCGTGTGAAACAGCAGCAGGGCCAAGGCTTCCAAACTCTGGGGGTGAGGACTGGGGGACGTTGAAAAGGTGGGCAGAGGACCAACCCACGCAGGGCTTTGATAGGCAGTGTGTGGAGAAACTTGCCTTAGGAGCCACTTCCCAGCTGTGTGACCTGAGGCAAGTGACTTCACTGATCTGGGCCTCGGTTTGCTCATGGGAAAAATGGGGATGAAAGCAGGAACCACTACACAGGGTTGGGAATGAAGTATCACATTGAGAACTATGCCTGGCGCATGGTAAGTTCTGCAGAAATGCTAGCTGCCATCATCATCATCATTATTATTATTAATTGAGGATCCCAGGAGAGAGAGCCAGGCCTAGAAACCAAGTTCACTGGCTTGGGGTTCTGGGTCTTTCCCATTCTACCTCTCCCTGCACACACCCTGATTTGGAAAACCGCAGCTGGCAGAGACCCTGGGTCTGGATCCTGTCCAGGCCCCTAATTGGGAGCTTCTGTGTCTCTAGCACTATGATCGCATCTCTGGAAAGAGGGCTCGGCGTGCCTGCCCACCCCTGCAGGCTTCCAGTGTCCTTGTAGGTGTCCCGGCAGGCCTGAGGCTGCCTCCTGCCCTGAGGGGGAAGGAGCTGGAGAGTGGCCCTAGGCTGTGTGCTGATGGGGTGGTGGCTAAGGGGCCTCAGGGGCCCGGCTGGGGAGGTGTCCCAGGTGCTCAGGGACACAGTGACCCTCTGCATGATCCTCCAAGCTCTGGCAGGCATGGGCTGGGCTGAGCCCTGGGTGGCTGCTTGAGTCCCTGGCCTGCACTGCTGGCTCGGGGCAGGCAGCAACTGGCAGAGGGAAAGTGCAGCCAGGAGGAGGGGGTAGACTTGGAGCAGGACCTGTGGATGCCTCCAAAGCTGGGCCCCAGAATCGCTTTTCTTTCCTTCTAGCTGCTCAGAGTCAACCTTGACTCTTCTTCATTCACACCCCAACCTATCAGCAGACCCCACCAACTCGACCTGCAAATGCACTTGGAATTTGACCACTCCGCACCACACCCAGACTGCTGCCACGCCTCCTAACCACAGCCCATCCTCCAGCAGCAGCTGGGACGATCACAGGAAGCCAGGTGGCATCCCTGTTCCTGCAGTGACTTCTCACCCAGAGTATAAACCAGTCTGCCTGACCCCTCCCATCTTGGCCCTCCCGGGCCCCTTGCTGCCCCCAAACACTCCCACTACAGGGCCGTGCAAGTGCTGTTCCCTGGGCCTCTTCCCTGACTGCCACGTGACTCGTTCCTCAGTTCATTCAGGTTTTTGCGCAAATGAGTTCTCGGTGGCCAGAGCACCCCCTATAAAACAGCAATTCTACCCTCCTTAGCCAGCCGTGTTTCCACATGGCCCGTGCCATCACATTGCATACGCATGCTTACTTGCTCGTTTGTTTGTCTGAATCCCCCCCCCCCCCACTGGGATGGATGCAAGTTCCCAGAGGGCAGGCTGTTTGCTGTTCTGTTCCCTAGTCCAGTGGTCGGCAAACTGCGGCTTGCGAGCCACATGCGGCTCTTTGGCCCCTTGAGTGTGGCTCTTCCACAAAATACCACGGCCTGGGCGAGTCTATTTTGAAGAAGTGGCGTTAGAAGAAGTTTAAGTTTAAAAAATGTGGCTCTCAAAAAAGAGATTTCAATCGTTGTCCTGCTGATATTTGGCTCTGTGGACTAATGAGTTTGCCGACCACTGCCCTAGTCCATCTCAAGCCCAGTATAGGGTCTAGCACATAATAGCCGCTTAACAAATACCACTGCATAAGTTGAGCCATGAGCATTCCTTAAGCAAGACGCCACGAGGGCCACAGTCTCCTGGTCTCCTTCCTCTGGGACTGGCCTTTTTGTCCCTGGTGACACAGTGTTGGGGGGGAGGGGGTGCCTTCAAAGCCCAGGCTTCCCCTCCAGCAGAGGCCCAGACACTAGACTGAGAGCCAGGAGGGCAGAGCTGGGCCTCTTTCTGGCCATCGATTGGGCAGGTCTCATTCCATTCAGCCAGCCAGCAGGGCTAGTGCTCAGCTCAGAGAGAACATGGTGCTACACCTGGGGAGCTCACAGATCGGGGGAGAGGGCTGCGGCAAAAGGCAAGTGAAAAACGGATGAGGAAGCCTGTGGCCCCAGCTAGCAGAGTCGGGCCATTTTCTGCAGAAGGAAGAGGAAGCCGGGGAGGGGGAGACTGCCTCCGGGAGGGGCAGTGTTGGCAGAGCCAGCCGGGTGCTCTCCACCGGACATTCCATCTCAGCTATCCCAGAAGTCAGCTCTCCCCACCCTCTCCCCCGTTCTAATATCAAGTGGCTTGGGGAGTGGTGGGACTATGTGATAGGGATTATTGGTCACGCGTGGTAGCTTACCTACCTGTTACAATGCACATTCCATACAGCTCTGGGTTCAGACACCATCATATCTTGGGGAGAGGAGACAAGGGGTAGTGGGCTAAATGGTGGCCCCCAAAAGATATGTTGAGGTCCAAACCCAGGAACCCGTGAATGTGACCGTATTTGGAAAAAGGGTCTTTGCGGACATAATCAAGCTAAGGGTCCTTATAAGAGACGGAGATCTGAGACACAGGGAAGGCTACTTGAGGAAGGAGGCAGAGCCCGGAGCGATGCAGTCACAGCCAAGAAAGCCTGGAGCCGCCAGGAGCTGGAAGAGGCAGGGAGGACCCTCCCCTAGAGCCTCCGGAGGGATCCAGGCCTGCCCACGCCTAGATTTAGGACTCTGACCTCTAGAACCGAGAGAATAAATGTCTGGGGTGTCAGCCCCTCCGTCCCCCGTTTCTGGTCATTTGTTGTGGCAGCCCAGGACACTCCTCCAGGAAGGACTGCAGGGGATTAAAACCTGACTGAAAGGTGATTTTGTTTAGGATTAGCTTTCCTTCCAAGTTTCAGGTTTGGGCTTAAGTGTGGTTCCTGCCCCGCTATGTACCTCGCTCCCCTTTCTGCGAGTTGGGGAGGCGTGGTGCCTCCACAGGCAGAGAATGAGGCTCCTGGCAGCGAGGCCCTGGTGCCTCTCCCCTCCCAGAGCCCAGCTCCGAGGCTGCCCAAGGTCAGGGACGCAGGGCAGCACGTGGCGCAGCTGGCCTGCCTGACCTCATCGGCGTGGCTGCGGCCTGGCAGCCCAGGAGCTTTGCTGTCAACCGTGGAGGCCACTGAACGCAGGAAAACAGACTGTGGGGGAGTGATGCTTTACCAGTCCTGGTGAGGGCCCCTCCCCTCCCCCCCCACGGCTCCGGGTGAATCTGAGTGTTCAAGGGGTGTGCTGCTCCCCAGAAAGGAGATGGGGGAACCATTCACATACAGAGCATTCACCCAGCCCACACAGCTTAGCATGTCATGTGCAATACTTCACAGGGCACCAGCTTCCTTCCCAAGGTCACCCCCCAGTAAGCGGCAGGGCTGGCTGGGCTCAGAACCCCAGGAGCTCAGTCTTGGCAGAGCAGCTGAGAAGGAATAAAAGGGGCTCCTGACCAAGCCCAGGGCCTGAGGTGCGGGAGGGGGGGAGGTGGCAGAGGTCAAGGGTTCAGGGGGAGCAGAGGCCACTGGTTGGGAGGAGCAGGAGTGGGGCTGGAGGGCCCCAAGGCCAGGGCTAACCCAGATGTGGGTCCTGCCATGCTAGCGGTGTTCTGGGGGTGGGGCTGGTGGGACTCTGATTGGGGTCTGGGGGTGGGGCTGAGTGCCAGGTGCTTCCCATGGGCAGTCCCTGGTGTGGGGGACCCAGAGAAACCAGGGCTCACACCGTCGTCGCTCTGCCTTCGCTCAAAGGACAGGGAGCGCACTGCTTGTGCGGAGAGAGCCCTGGGTGGGGTTAGCTGGACAGAGAAACCCAGGCCGGGAAACAGTGCGAGCAAAGGCTGGCCTGAGGCTGCAGCGGGGGTGGGGGAGGTGGTGGTGGGGGGTGGCCTTGGGCGTCTGCCAGCTCTGCAGTTCCTCTGCAGGACTCGAGGCCCCACTGAAGCACAGAGGTTTCGTGGGGGAGGGGGGCATGTGAGAGGGGGGCTCGTTCACCACATGTCAGGCTCTGCCCCAGCCTAGACGCCAGTCAGAAAGCCTAAGGCCGAGCGGGGTCAGCCTGACAGAGCCCAGGCGAGCACTGCCCTGTCTCCCAGGCCTGGTGTGGGGGGGGCACTGGTGAGGACTGCTCCTCAAGAGGGGGTGGCATTGGGTCCTGTGCTCTGGAATCACCCACTCCTAGCTGCAATGGGAGTGAGTGGTGACACCTGTGTGGCCTGATGACAATGGCCCGTGGCGTGTTTTAAGCACCTTCCGCACACGCACACGGGGTGTGTGCTGGGGCGTCCCACGGAGGAGCGCCCTTCACCCTTCAGGCAGCCCTTCGAGGGCAGAACCAGACTTAGCCCCTTTTACTACTGGGGATACTGAGGCTCAGGGGTTGCCGGATGACAAGCATGGTGCTGGGGTTCCCACCCAGGCTCCCTGACTCTACAGCACGATTACCCGTCCTCACTCCAGGGCAGAGCCAGCTCTCTGGAGACCCTCCTCCTCTTTGGCCCACATACCGGAGCCCACGGCTCCCCTGGAGAAGGCCGGAACCCCCCAGGCCTCTGGCCCCCTCCTTACCTGATAATCAAGGTGGGGTGCTGTGGGCTGACAAGTGACCGGCACTAGATGGAGAGGTGCAGGCACGGGGGATGCGCCCTCCTCCAGGGGCCCCCACCTGGGTGTGGCAACAGGCAAGTTGGGGGACAAGGGGCCAGGCTGGCCTGTTTGTCGCATCACAAAGTCCTGCCTAGTCTGGCTGGGTGCTTAGTAGGAGGAAGGCTCAGAGGGGCCCTAGCGGCCTGGCCTGGCCCAGCTCCCTCCCGTGGTGGCTCCACAGGGCACTCAGTCTCAGTGGGGCACCTTGGAAACGGGTACAGCTTGCCAAGGTTAAGTCCAAGGCAAGAGGTTGCCAGGTGAGAGGCCCTGCAATTGGGGCTTCAGACCTCTGGGCTGGGGCGGGTGTTACTAGGCCCAGCCAGAGCCATCACCTGCTTGCGGCCTGGGCTGGGGCCCAGGTCTGAACCTCTGCAAGCTGTGTGTGTGTGGGAATGCACCCAGGACCAGGCCTGTGTGCCCCGGGCATCTCAGACAGGCGGCCCTCCATTCCTGTGGCCAGCAACTGCCTTTCTTTTATATATATATGTGTATGTATGTGTATGTATATATATATATATATATATATATTTTTTTTTTTAAATATATTTTTATTGATTTTTTTTTACAGAGAGGAAGGGAGAGGGATAGAGAGTTAGAAACATCGATGAGAGAGAAACATCAACCAGCTGCCTCCTGCACATCCCCACTGGGGACGTGCCCGCAACCAATGTACATGCCCTTGACTGGAATCGAACCTGGGACCCTTCAGTTGGCAGACCGACGCTCTATCCACTGAGCCAAACCGGTTTCGGCGCAACTGCCTTTCTTTACTGGAGCTTTCTGGACGGAGCCTCGAAGGAGAAGCTAGACCACAGAGTCTTCCAAAAGGAGGCGGAGCCAGTAGCTGCCCTGTGGCAGAAGTGAGAATAGACTGGGTGCGGGAGAAGGGGGTCCCAGATGCCAGAGTGGCCACTGCCATTCAGAAGGGCTGCAAATCACCTCGCTCAGCATTCCCAAACGTTTCCCCCAGCAGCTGCCAAGGCTTTTAATGAACAAAAGCTCACTTGGAGTACCAGTATCAAATATTCTAAAATAAAATATTTTACTGGTTCATATCTGTTTTTTTGTTTATATCTGTTTTATAAATTAAAATGAATACACTTACTTACTGCAAATTCAGTAATGGCCACCCAGCTCACAAGTAATGATGCCAGGATCAGAGCCATATCTGGGTTTAAATAAAATGTGTCCAAGCCTGTGTCACAGCTAACGGTTCTTGGTGATCACAAAATTGAAAACAACTTTAGGAGCTATGGTTTCTCTATGTCTGAAGGCCATCAATATAACAAAGACGACCAGAGAGTCATGTCTGGGGTTCTGTGGTGGGCTGGTGAGTTTGGATGAGTAATAAAGCACAGGCAGACATAATTCATAAACTTCCATAATTCATAATTCACACTGTCCTGTGGGAAGCCAGGCTTGGTCCTGCAGGAATCCTTGGCTTTCCTCTCAGGGAAAGAAAGGACCTGACAACTGAATGGATGTGTCTTCCTCTCACCTCATCTCTCCTGCCACTCAAATCCTCCTCCCTCTGCTCTGAAGCGGTGTTGTTGTCTGGGGGCGAGGCGGGCAGGACCACCTATGGCCTCTCCCGAGTTTGGGCACACTGGCCTTTGACCCAAGGACATAAAGCAAGAGATGTGGAGCGTGTTTCTCTGGGCTCGACCGATGCTGGTGCATGGGTGGAGGTTTAGTTTGGAGGGACAAAGGTGTCAAGTGTCCGTTAGTCAATTTCTCCTGTGTGTGTGTGTGTTTGCCTGGGTTTAAGACCAGGACTATTCTCACTGTTGTTTTTAATCCTTCACACTCTTCAGAAGTTCAGCTCTCAGCGGCTTCACTGGAGGGTGGCGGCTGCATGATCCTGAGATCCTGGGTAGAAATCTTAACTTTTAGCAACAAGGCTATTTGGAAATAGCAAACACTGGAAAGGAGCGGTTTGGGACGTGTGGTGCTTGTTCTGACACGCTGATCTGTGTGGCTGCATAGTACAGAGAGCTCTGAGACACGCTGATAAAAAGCTGCAAATTAGTATAGGTTTAGATAGTTCTCTCAGGGTGCTCAATTCAACAGATTTTGGGAGAAGCCGGGGTATTCTGAGGGTTTAATGAAGCTGAGGTTAGCTTGTATCACAAGCTGGCAGGTCGGTGGCACCAATATTTGATAGATCACACTGATGAATAGATTGTTTTCGCTGCAGTTAAAAGTTACAAATACAATTTTTAAGTGAAAGCTTCATGAAGTATTTGTGGAGCTCCAGAAGGCCCACAGAGCCTGGCCAGTCCCCGACCATCACGGTGCCAGGTCCCACTGGGAAGCCACCACCTCCGCCCCCCGAGGGCAGTTCCTCTGGCCAGGAGCCGGGTTCTGAGTTCTGCCCGCAGGTGGCTTTCCTCGGCTCCTCGTACTTGTTGCTGGGCTCTTGAGAGCACACCTGTAGAGCCAGCATTAGAGCCCAAGAGAGAAGTTCACTTTGTGTCCAGAGAGAGGATCCTTCAAAGTGCTTCCCTTGTGAGATGCATTCTACTCTGGTGGCTCTTGGACAAAGGGATCATCTCATTTCATCCTTTTCCAATTTTTGTTCTTTCAAAAGTCTCTCGAGGACCTTTTGCGTCTGTGGGGAAGTTATCCTAGAGGCGGGAGAGCAGCAGGCTTGGGCGGGCAGCCCCAGATCCATGCCCTTGTGATGTGCAGGATCTGGGCACAGGTTTGTACCTGTTAACTTAGGTTAAGCTCCAAGTTCAGGAAAGGGAGAGACAACACTGCCATCTAGTGGCAAATGGGGTGGACAGCGCACACAATGACTGATTCGGATCCAGTTGTTCAGGCTCAGAACCATTTTTAGCATCAGAATGAGTCTCTGACCCCCTGTGACAGTGGCCGAGGCAGCAAGGGGGGGGAGGGGCGGGAAGAGGAGGGTTTGCAGGCTCCTTCCTCTCCAGCCAGGGCACCGTCACCACCCAAGGAGCCAGCTGCTGTGCTGCAGGCACCACACTCCAGACCTGCCTATCTCCTTAAGTCCCCTCTCACCGTCCCAGGAAGGAGCCAGTGACACCAGCATTCCGCACAGGGAGCGGTCGTGCAGACCTGTGTTCACAGCCAGGCGGGCAGCCCCACTTAGCCTGGGGGGAAGGGGACACTGTCTAGTTTGAGAGAGGTGTAAGTGGGACTGCAGAGAAGTGTGGCTTTTTAATTTCCATTTTTGAGTGTTGGAAGGGAACTTCCCTGATAGGCCTTAGTCACCCAGCAGTTCTGTAAGGGCAGGGCTCCTCCCCGGCAGCTCTGCCTGGGCTGCCTGGCTGGGAGGCAGGTCAGTGTGGTGGAAACGCATGCTCTGGCACTGGCCCACCCTCGCCAGCTGCTCGGCCCTCTCTGAGCCTCAGTTTCCTCATCTGCCAGTGAGAAACACTCCCTCAGGCTTCGGTGTGGAGAATATCTGGCCCAGAGCAGAGATACTGTTTCTTTCTCCTTTGCTGGGTGATTAAATATTAACTATTTGGGAAATGCAAATGTAATTCAGAAAAAAAAAAAAAGAGAAAAAACCAAAGGTGCAAGAGACCTGGGGTTCACCTCTATAGATTTTGCTAAATGGAAACTAATGCAGAACTTTCTGCAGTGCGGAGAAACCATTGGGCGGCTTTTGTTTCGAAGAATAGATAAACATGGATTTGATATTCCAATGAGTGTCTTAGAATCCAATTAAAAATCAGAAAGAGATGTTTGCTCCATTTAAGTCTTAAGTGCACATTATGCTTAATTTCAAACAAAGCCCAGAATAAGCTGATGCAAAATGTTAAAGAGATACCAACTCCTTTTAAGCCACATACTGAACAAGAAGTGGCCCCTTTTCGCAGGAGTGTTATGTCCTCAGAGGACCAAGAGAGGGCAGAGCAACACAACCCTTAGTTGCTATACATCTGGATCCAGGGAAGATCCAGCTCTGGGGAGGAAGGGAGAGATGGAGGGAAGGGGGAGGCAGGCATCAGTGACTCCAGCCCACCAGGCAGGGCTAGTTGGGGGCTGTTGGACAAGGTAGCAGCTGGGAGAGCTTGGGCCATGCTGCTTAGTCGGGTCCCCGACTGGAACTGGGGTGCTGCTTAGTTACCAGGGGTGCTGAGAATGCCTCAAGCACTCACGCAGTGAACAGAGTAGAAATTCCTGGGAACATATTACTCTACTTAGTCACCTTGTAGAAACTGTGAACAGAAGCCAGAAAACGGCCAAACACTGACAAATAAGGGGATGACAGATTCCAGAACCTACATAAGGTAAGTGCAACAAAGTCCAGATGCCTGGCTGGCGTGGTTCAGTGGTTGAGTGTCGACCTATGAAAAAGGTCAGGGTTTGATTCCCAGTCAGGGCTCATGCCCGGGTTGCAGGCTCGATCCCCAGGAGGGGGCAAGCAGGAGGCAGCCGTTCAATGATTCTCTCATCATTGATGTCTCTCTCTCTCCCTGGCCCTTCCTCTCTCTGAAGTCAATTAAAAAATGTACCGTATTTTCCGGTGTATAAGACAACTTTTTAACCCAGGAAAATCTTCTCAAAAGTCGGGGGTCGTTTTATACCCCGGGTGTCATCTTATAGGGCGGGTATATCCCAAACTCTGTATTTTAACTGGAAAAGTTGGGGGTCGTCTTATACGCCCAGTCGTCTTATACGCTGGAAAATACAGTATTTTTTAAAAAGTCCTTATGTCTGAACATTTGTAATAAGGACAGTAACTGCACTTAGATAAAGCATTCAAGTGCACAGTTGCTGTCCTTATTACAATGCTTTAAACATATCATTTTCCTTGACCCTCTCAGTAGACCCCGAGGTAGGTGCTATGGTTACACATATTTATAGACAGAAAACAAGAGCAGGTGGCTTGCCCCAGGCTACCCTGCTGGGAAGTGGTGGGGCTGGGATTTGACCTGGGCACTGGCTGGAGCCAAAACTGGTGGATTCAACCTTTAAGCCATGCATTGTCCTTCAGAACAAAAGGGGACCTATGAGCAAGTCAGAGCAGGTTGGCCCCGAGTCCATTAGCACCCCTTGAACCAGAATTATTCCGAATTCTGGCAGAGCCCACAACTGAGCCTCCAGGGAAACAGGATGAAGATCTGGGGTCTGTCAGAATTACAGACACCAAGGCAGGGAGAGATGAGGATACCTGTGGTGGTGGGGGAGACATCGAGGAACAGGCTCCATGGCTTCAGCCTTGAACCTGGGGAGCTATGGAAACCAGTGACAATTTATTGAGCACCTCCTATGAGCCCGTCACACTGCAGAGCATTTTTCAGAGGACTGTGGTCAGAGGGATTGCTAGGGTCCACTGAGAGCAATGGGATGGAAACCAGGCCTTGGAGACAGCGCCTACACCCAGAGCTACTAGGTCGCCTTGTGATTATGTCACCTGGGCAAGGGGCAGGGCTCTCCTGGAGGATGTGAATTCCCAACGCTAAGATCAGCTGAGTAACCTTTTTTTGTTGCCTCCAAACCTGGCCACTGATATTGACTCCTGCTCTGCTGTGATCATTGTGCTAAGGACAACATATGTACAACTGGGCAGTCTAATCATCCCTCAGAGCAAGTGGGAGCCAGGCCTTCTGCTTCTAGGGGCTGTAGGGTAAGTGTGAGAAGCAAGCAATGAGGGGTTTCCTATGACATTCATGAGGTAGGGGAATTCTGGCTCAGCACATCATAAGCTCTTTCCTTAGTGATTTGGACTGAGGAACAGGGAAGGAGGACCCACCCATCCATATCCATCCACCTCAGTCCGTTTAAGCTGCTATGAAATACCACTGGGTGGCTTGTAAGTAGCAGAAATTTCTTGCTTACAGCTTGAAGGCTGGAAACTAGAGATCAAGGTGCAGCATGGTCAGGTGAGGGCCTCTCCTGGATTGCAGACTTCTTGTATCCTCACATGGTGAAACGGGTGAGGGAGCTATTGGGGTCTCTTTTATAGGGCACTAATCCCATTCATGAGGAGTCCACCCTTATGAACTAATCACCTCCCAAAGGTCCTACCCATTAACACCATCATCTCCGGGGGTTAGAATTGCCACATGTAAATTTTTTTTTTTGGGGGGGGGCACAAACATATAGACCACAGCACCATCCACATCCACTCACCTTCTCTATGGCACGCTTGCTGCAGAGCAGCTGTTGATCTTGGAGCCTGGGGGCGACTAACAGGGGTGGAAACTCGGGTACAGAAGTGGTTACAGACACTCGAAGGACATGGGGCAGTGGCAGACCCCATCACCGCCATGAGGAATTCTGTCTTTAAAAGGGGGCCCAACGGGATGCCAGGACTGATGACCAGGATTCTGCAAGTAACACTAGAGTCCAAGGGCTTTCAGGATTAGCTCAAAGCAATGCAAAGAAGCATGAGACAGCTTCGACCAGGATTCAGAAAAAGCAAAAGTTCTCATAGTGACCACCGCCATGCTGACGATCACATGCAGAACCTGACAGGGAAGGACAGGGGACAGTTGTGGAAGATGAAAAGCAAGGAAGGCCAGGTGACCTCTCTGCCCGAGGACAGCACAAACACTGCGAACACAGACATGCCGAGACACACACCTGCCCTCCATCCTGTAGCCATGGTATCATTTCTCTCTACATCTCTGATGAAGGCCACACACTAGGGCCTCTTCATGGAGCCCCCAAACATGCCAACGGGCTGGCTGGGGACCAAAGGCGCAGCTGACATTTCAGAGCTGATTCTAGCTTATAAGGTCTCAGATCTCAAAGACAACCACCACGTGATCTTAAATGTGTTTAATGCTTTGCAGAACAAACATGTTCTTTACTATTAAGTTCATTATGAACTTGAATCACTAAAAAATTTAAAGTCCATAACTGATTTTAAGCCCTAAGCAACACCACCTTTGGTGTTCAGTGATTTAACTTAGTAAACTCTGTGCAAAGTCATGAACCTTTCCATACATTTGCAATCTCCAAAATATAACTAGTAAGTCGTAGCATAGCCCTCTATCCCTTCGCCATGAGTGGAGAGCAGTGGCTCAAGTCACCATGGCTGAATTATGTTCTAAGCTTGAAGAAAAATCTGTTCTCACCGGGGCCATGTGCCTGCATCCTTGAGGCTGACTGATCCACCTGGGATGACAGCCGGCAGAGGCTCCAAAGCGTTCAGAAGCCACAGGGGCCACAGCACCGACCCTGGGCAGGGAGCCAGGCCAAAGGCAACAAGAGAATCTTTGGGAGAAAGCACTGCATCCCCGCCCAGTCTGTCAGGGCCCGCACCTTTCCTTGCATCGTGGAAGTTAGGGCCCGGCCTGCCAGTGTAACCCTGCTGTGGGCGAGAGAGCACAGTGTCACTTTGCTTTACTAAATGAGTTCCCTTTTGATACATCATCACCACCACCACCCGACCCACCCAGAAAATTATCCTTTTTGGAGCCGGGACGTTACGTCTGCTTCAGGCAAGGTTTAAAGTTTGCTGTTCTTCTGGAACTGGGCCACCAGGCTGAGGACCTGCTCAGAAGCCTTGATGTTCTTTGAGCCGAGGTAGGTGGTGCTGTTGGTGGCCGTCTCCTCCAGGTAGTACCGGTAGTTGACCATCATGCCACACGAGCCAGTGATGCCCTTGAAGCTGAGGTCTGCCATCCAGTTGATGCGCCACATCACTGCCCCGTTCTGCAGGTGGAAGTTTGCCACGGGGTTCAGGGCGTAGCCCCGGTGCTTCTCTCCATACAGGTACCAGGCACAGAGCCTCATCAGGGGGGCCTGGAGTGCCTTGGCCAGCTTTTCAGACGCCACCCATTCGTTACTGCTGAGAAGGACCTTGAGGGTCTCATTAAGGGGACTCCCTGTGATCTCAGAGATTTCTTTACACTCAGAATCTGTAAATAATTCATTCCTCCCATGATCCTTTGCTTGTGAGTTCAGAAGCCCCAGGAGCCATTTGGTGAAGCCAGGTATAGGAGACAGACTTGAAAATGTCCCAAGGTGAGGAAACTCTTTCTGTAAGGCACGGTAGGGGGGAAGGAGGTGGAGAGAACACACACACATAAAGAGAATTCAGCAGGTGTGTCACCCACCCAGAAGCATCTGTCCACTTATCATTTATGTATCACTAACCTGGGTGTGCTGTGTGGCTTACAAAGTGATGTTTGATATGCACTGACTTTCTTCTTTCAAGGAACATTATGAATCTGACGTGGGCCAGGCCCTGGAGGCATCCTGAGCCCCCAGGCAAGCCTTTAGGTGGTGTCTCCATCTGCACCATTGAGAAGGTGGCAAGTCAGGGAACCGCGGGAAATCAGAGCCACGCTGCGAAGTGGGACCTGGTGTGCAGTCTTCTGACTGCAGAGTGTGTCTCTCTGGCATCCATTCTCCACCCACAGACATCTGTGCAGCCACACAATCTGGTTTGGTGCTTGGCACACAGTACCCAATGACTGTTTGTTGAATAAATAACTGATTTCCCAGCTATACCACAGTGGGTGCAGAGGATGGGATAGAAGGGGAGGCAATGGGTCTTTTTCCACATCAGCCGATACAGGTCAGTCAATATTATTCAAATTACAGAGATCTCAATGATCATTTTAAAAAATCCAGTATTTTTGGTTTATAAATGTAATATATATGCTCACTATAGAAACAGTTTTCAAGATTTCTGACAGAAGCAAAGAAAACCATAGCACTCCTCTACTCTGAGATAACCACTCTCAATAGTCTGATAAAGTATAACTCCTGGTCTTTCTCTAGGCAATTTTTACATTGGTGAGACTGTTATTTTATATCCTGCTTTATGAACCTATATCATGACCATTTTCTCATTATCATTACAATTCAAAAAACAATTTAAACAACAGAATATCAAAAGATGAGACGATAGCATTACTTTCCTAACCACGCTGTCACCGGCATGTAAGTGGCTTAGTGTTTGCTGGTACAGCCCTGACGAGCACGCCTGTGCAGGAGGGGATACACTTCCTTGAGGTCCTTTCTGATGACTCCCCGGCACACAGCCGAGTGGTGGCTGAGCGGCCAACGGTCAGGATGGCTCCCGGGCCGAGGGGCTAACTCTGACTGAGAAAGAGCCTATGGGTGAATCCCCAGGACCCCGGATCCCGCCCCCTTTGATCGCCTGTCTTACAAAGTAACCCTCTTCCTGCGCCATTCATTTACACCTTGGGCAAAGAAGAAAGAAAGAAGTTGATATTCATTAGATGTGGCTTCTTACCACCCCTGGGGAAAAGAGGCAGAGTGATTCTAATGAAGCTGATATGCATCTGAGTCCTCAGATTTAAAAATGATTATGAATTTAATATGAAGCACATACACATTTTAATTCCACTCCGTCTCTAAGGAAGAACTTGGGTTGCAGTTGTGTTGAAACTACCCAAAGCAGAGAACATCACTCTCAGAGCCAATTATTAACATTCCAATTATTTTACCTAATAATTAGATTCTACTCATTATAGTTTACCCTAGCTCCTTATGAGATAGTTTTAAAAAGCCTAGACCCAGAGTGAACCTGAACAGTGCTGTTGTAGGATGGTTAAAGTGTTCTTCCCAGGGCAATAAAGAAAAGGAAGACACACACACACATATACACACAGTATGTATATATGTATGTATGTATGTATGTATGTATTTTAAAAAGCCAGTCTTTTGTAAGCTGTCTGGTCTAACCTCAACACTCCCTCTAATGATGAGAAAGCCCAAGCTGATGAAACAGCAGGGGTCAGAAGCCTGGAGAGTGGGCGAGGGTGGCTGGGTACAGTCAGGTGTGGCTAGAATGACCATAAAATGTATCATCCAAACTGGGACAATTGAGAATGGAAGGCGGCACTCCTACTGATTATGCTGCGACAACACATGCAAATCAGAATCCAAGGTCCCCGAGAAGCTGATGTCCTCAGAACACATCTGCATTTGTGGCCAAGGGAGAAGCTAGTTTCCTGACACCATTTTCTCCTCCCCTGAGTGGTCTCAGGCTCCTGGGAAGTGCCTCTGGCACTTTTCTAAACCCTCTTCCTTCCCCCCAGCTCATATCTCATCCCTTGCCCATCACCAATCCTAGGACCTGGTTACTGACTGCACTGTGGCATGGGCAGGGGGTTCAGACCCAATGGTCCCACAGCGGCGCCTCACTTACCTGTAGCTCCTTCACCACGCGCTTTATGAGGAAGGTCCCCAGCTCTACCCCCTGCAGGCCTTGCTGGGTCAGACTGATGGAATAAAATATGGCGGCGGCGATTTTGTTCTTCTCCTCTGTTTCTGTCGGAGGACACTCCTTCACTATTGACTGCAAGACATGAATGATGGCGGTGAGCGGGCTTGGCTGCTCTCACATCCTGCATCTCACCCGTTCACTTCCGGCCATGAGAAATTCTCTCAGGGTGTCCCCTTCAAGGACCAGGCTCTGAAGACTAAACACTGCCTGAAATCTGGTCTGGTATCTCCCTGAAGGTGGCAACTGCATGCTTCCCTGGGTTGTGTGCTTCATGTCATGTCATTTCGCTCTCTTTGAAAGTCTCGTGCACACTTTGTTGAATAGCAATTTATGTCCTTTTTGTCCTTTTCAGGCCGTTGTGCAAACTGAAATGTGATTAATGTGCTCCCCTTCAACACCCAGAGAGAACACCTGGCCCTTTGTCTAGGCCACCTGCCCCTTTCTGTAAAGGCCTGATTCTGATTGTTCCCCCCTTTAGTTACCTATACTCCTTTCTCTGAACTATAGTGTTTTCGATTTCTCAAGAAACCAGTGAGTCCTATATCATTTTTCTTTCAGGAAATTTACCTTTTCCTGACTTTTCAATGTACCTTTTAAAAAAATATATATTTTATTGATTTCTGAGAGGAGAGAGATAGAAACATCAATGATGAGAGAAAAATCATTGATTGGCTGCCTCCTGCACACTCCCTACTGGGGACCGAGCCAGCAACCCGGGTATGTGCCCTTGACCGAAATCGAACCCAGGACCTTTCAGTCCAAAGGTTGACGCTCTACCCACTGAGCTGAACCTGCTAGGGCTATGCACCTTTTTTATTTTGTGCCACATTCTTGTTTTTCCGCAAAACAATCTGAGATATGACTTGCCAAGTCTGATTTTATTAGCTTTGAGCTTTTGCGGGGTTTTTTGAACTGTGATATTCTGCAGGTCACTTGACAATAGTGGAATAGCAGGTGGTTACCTTTTAGTTTGCTTTGATGACGGCACCAGGTTGCTTCTGAACACAGTTACACTAACTTCCATCAGCTACATGTGATTCCTAAAGTTGGGGGTGGTTGACCTAGAGCCCATGATGAGGCCTGGGAGTCCACAAACTTTCTGAAATTGTGGATGGAATGTGCAGGTTTGTACTATGTCCCTGGGGAAATGTCCTTAGCTTTCATCCCCTTCAGATGCTCAAAGAGTCTTTTCTGTGACTCCTGAAAAGGTAAGAACTGCTGCCGTAAGGAAAGTGGGGTAGACAGTGAAACAGAGGCAGCGACACCTCCTGGGCTGCGGCCAGGCCTCTCTCCTACACCTGTGCTTCAAAGGACAGACCTCACTTTCCATCATTATTAATATTCATCCTGGTGATTTATTTACTTTGCTTTTCAAGAAGTCTGTAGGTTACCTTGTGGCTCCTTATTCAAAAATTTCCAGCAACTCCTTTTTTAAAGTTTTCAAAATAAAAAGGAATCTTTCTATGCAAATGAGATACACATAATGTGCAAGAGGTAAAAATAAGTAAACAAAGAAGGAATCACAAATTACTCCAAAACCTAACACCAAGTCCTGCTGTTAGCCATTTGATGAACAGACCTTTCCAGGTCTGTCTCCTTAGCTATATAGGTAGGTATACACAAAACTGTGTATACACGTAATTCTCTCACAGGCCCAGATGCTCAATTACATACACACACACACACACACACACACACACACACACACACACACACAGTGGCTGTCCTAAGGGCTTGGGTAGAACCCTAGTACCACCCTTAACTATTCTATCATCACAGGCAAATGACTCAAGTTCTCTAAGCCTCAGTTTTCTCAGGTCTAAAATAAGGACAATCATTAATAATACTAGAAATACCTAACTCACAGAGTGCTGTGAGCAGTAATGCATGGAACGTGCTTTGAGGGCTGACAGACACAAAGCAAATGCTCCATCAATATTATTAATATTATAAATAAGATCATACTGCACATGCTATTCTGTAACCTGGTTTTCTATGCACTAGTTTGTCAATGTTGGCTTTCCATGTCAAAAACAGAAAACTAAATCAGTACCTAAATACACTCTTCTGCCCCCCATCCGCCTGCAGGAATGTCCCATGCACGTGAGGATGTACCAGATGGATATGCCATCATTTCTCTAACGCACCCTCTACAGGTGGAGCGGTTATCATTTCCAGCCTTTCAACGCTGTAGACAATGCCAAAACCACCTGCACTCTTAGATCTGAGTATCTCCCCAGGATAAATTCCTCAGTGACATTCTTTTTTTTTTTTATTCTTTTTTTTTTTAAAGGAAGATTGGTTGAAAGTTTATTTGAAAAGAATCCCGAGATCTCTTCCCCAATTTCCTGATGTGAGGCAACTGCCCTTCACCTAGGGGAAGACTGGAGTTTTATTCTTTTTTTTTTTTTTCTGGGAAGTTCTTTTTTTTTTTAATTTATTTTTTCTTTATTGACTAAGGTATTACATATGTGTCCTTATCCCCCTATTGCCCCCTCACACCCTTGGTGTCTGTGCCCGTTGGTTAGGCTTATATGCATGCATACAAGTCCTTTGGTTGATCGAGAGTGACATTCTTTAGGTCAAAGGAATGCATGTTTTATATTTTAATAGATATCACCAAACTGTCCTCAGAGAGGTAGTAACAATTCTGGTGCGAGAGTATGCCAACTCTTTCAAACACAAAATCCTAAGGGACTTCTCCCTGGTGATCAATAACACCTGCTCATTTGCCTGCTCGATTTCTCTACCTTCTTATACTAGAAATGCCACCCAGAGGGCCCATCCTGTGATCTGGTATCATCTCTCCAGCTTCCGAACAGGCCATTCCCATGCCAAAGCCTTGGCCACCACAGCCTCCTGGTCTAAGCAAACACGCTGTACCTTCCCTCACCTGTCTTTACCTTCGTCGAGATCTGTCTATTCCCAGTCCCCATGCGTCTGCAGGAATGTCTCAGACTCTCGCCCACTCCTTAAGGAGAAGCCAAACTTGCCACAGGCAGGGCCTGTCAAACGCGGCCCCCATCACCTCCATTTGATGAACAGACCTGGCAGGGCTCTGGGCCTGTATCAGGCACACAGCACTGTCTCTTTTTCAATCACATGTTGTTTAAAACTACCCACAGGCACTTAACAAATGCTGAAAAGATGAACCATGCCCCCTCCTTCTCTTCTGCCCTCACAACTCTTTTCTGCCTCACAAAGATGTTCTGTAATAGACTTCGACCCTGTCTCAACTCAAAGTCAGTAGACCCTGATGAATGCTCTCATTCCAAAACTGTCTACATACTACCCATCTACATTCTGTAGCTATAAAATTAGAGGTTTTATCCAGCCAATTAAAAAATCCACAAAAGCCTAAAGCTTCTGAAAAAAGGGCATAAAACCAAGTTTAAAAACCTTAAGGGCTCCGTAGGATGCCTGCCTTGCCCTGAATTTACCGTCCGCAGGTACCTGAATGTTGTTGGAGATGTCACTGGTCAGCGCCACATGCAACACCACCAGGGGCTCCTCAGGGGTGGAACAGTGAGAAAAGAAGTAACATCTTCTGTATGGTCCAACACGTTGTTTTATATCCATCCAATTTTTTACAGGGTGCACAGCCTCAGACCTGATAAGATTGTAATGAGGTAAGACAAATGTTCAATTACAAGTTAAATAACCATTGCTGATTCTGATTCATATTACTCACTAAAGTCAAATAAATCCTTTAAATACAGCTTCAATTGCCTCTTCAGGAAAATGTAAAGAAAATTATTTTAATGTGAAACAGCAGACTAAAAGGAACTATAATTAATGACCACTTTACACGCTCTAATTTTTAATACCCGGTCTTAAGACTAGTTTGCAAGGCCCTTGGGAAGCAGTTATGCAGCAGATTGTAATGCAGAAACTAACCAGATTCTCAGGCGTTGAACATTCTATGTCTTTTATTTCCTTTGAATCTCTGCAGTTTGAAGTCAGTGCTGCAAACACAGGTCTCTTGGTTCCGTTTGGCTAACCACCTCAGCCACCCAGTGTTCTGTTTTCAAAATGTGCAATGGCAACAGTGTCTCCAGTCGGTTACACCTCAAATAGTACCACCTTTTCCAAACCTTAGATCATGTAAGACAGCAGAAGTGTGAAGATCCTGAGGCGGGAAGAGCTGCCCATTTGTGAGAACAACCATGACGTACTGGGCTGCATTTACTGTGTCTTGGACATGTTGGAATTATGTTCAATATTGTTAACTTAGAGATTTTATCCAAGGGAGAAATTTTAACGATGAGATAGATGCTTTTTGGATTAATGCAAATACTTGATCCAGTGAATTCATACAGCTCTGATAATGGGATCTTGGGAAAAGGGGGGTCCATGTGCTTTAAATATGAGGACATCAATGAGACCCTACATGTCACCTGTGGGACATCCACAACATTTGTGTTTGGGTTTTATAGGGTTGGAAGAAAATGTACATGTGAATGGAGACTGGCTTTCAGCTAAGATATAAGAAACGTGACAAGCTGAGTACTTACTCACTGATTTTCTGAAGCACTTCACATGGCGAATGCCAGGTCACCCGTTCGAGGTTTAGGAATCCCGAAGAAAACCACTCTGTGAGCATGCCTTTCAGCACACCATTCATTTCCTGAAAAGGAGAAGAGAAAGTGTCAGCTTTCCAAGCCCATCTCTGCTGCATTGTCACCAGCACAGTGAATTAAAACACGAAAACGTGAGCTCGAAGGAGACTGCAAGATGCTTCTCTAAACGGCCTTTTCTGAGGCAGCGCTACTGCACTCTGACCTCAACCAAGTCACACTGAATGCAGCGCTTCCCTCAGCCTCCACCACTTCAATCTGGAAGATACCTGAATGGGAACAGTCAACTTTCCCACATCAGATAATAGGCTCCAATTCATTCCCCGTAGTGAACACAACTAAAACCAGTTAGCAGAACAATGAGTGGTGGTAAAGGAGGCACTAACGCAGGCAGCACAGAGCTCCAGTCCCATCCTCTCAGGAAGTTTCTGATAAGCCAAAGCATCATTCCTCGTTTCCTGGGAGAAGCAGGCACTGGGTCCAGGTACCGTATTTCATCAACTCTAAGATGCGCATTTTCATACTTTAACATCTCTCAAGTCAGGATGCATCTTTCAAAAGATGGCAGGGCACAATTTAACTGATAGCATTTTTCCCCCTTAACGGGGACATAAAATAATATTGTATCTGACAACCAACGCATTCAGATTTGGTGAAATTATTCTAATTTCACTTCACTTACTTATATCCAATCTATTTCTGAAAACTGTTTGAGTCAACTTTACTGAAGATAATTTTCACTGAAACCTTCCAAGCAAGATGGGAACAAGAGGTGCATGAGGAAAGGACAGGAGCAGACCTGTCTCAGTTTAGCCTGCTGTGACCACACTGGACATGTAACAGCAGTAGGTTTTCTATAGTCAGAGTGGTGAGGGGCGGGGGTAAATCTAGGACCAACTGGGGGAGACACAGAGTCAGACTCAAACAGAACTTAAAGAGCTTTTGAATAGCTAGGCCTGTCCGCAGATGTCCTCCTAGGAGAGTGTGCATCTCCCTACGGAAGTGACCAAGCACAGGGTTGACAACGTGATGGAGCTGTTTTAAAAAGGATGTAAGCGCCCTGGTTGGGTGGCTCAGTTGGTTGGAGTGTCATCCCATACACCAAAGGTTGCATGTTCGATTCCTGGTCAGGGCCTATACCTAGGTTTCGGGTTCAATCCCAGGTCAGGGCACATATAGGAGGCAACCACTCAATGTTTCTCTCTCTCTCCTCTCCTTCCTCTCTCTCTAAAAATCAAGAAACATATTCTCAGGTGAGAATTTATTTTAAAAAGCATTTAGCCCAGCTGGCATGGTTTAGTGGTTGAGCACTGACCCATGAACCAGGAGGTCACAGTTCCATTCCTGGTTGTGGCATCTGCCTGGGTTTTGGGCTCGATCCCCAGTGTGGGGTGTGCAGGAGAGGCAGCCAATCAATGATTTTCTCTCATCATTGATGTTTCTCTCTCTCTCTCCCTTCCTCTCTGAAATTAATTAAAAAAATTACTTGGCTCCAAGCTCTGTAAAGGCACAGATCATTTCTAATTCATTCCCCTAGGTCCCAAAGCATTCAGTGGGGCCACCCATGTGGAAGATGGCTAACAAATGGATATCAAATGAAAAAGAGAAGAAAAGCTGGAGAATTGGGGATTAAGAAGTAGAAGGGAGGATATGAGGTGTCATTTGCTAGGCAATACAGAATGGCTCCTTATAAAACTATATTTACTGCATTTGGCTTCAATGGTTCTTAATCTTCCTGGGGTCCTCACATTCTCTTAAGCATGTGATAAAATCCAGGAACCCCTTCCCCAGAAAAATGCACACACATTAATTAAATTTTGCATACAATTTCCTGGGGTTCATAGACCTTTTGAAACGCAACTATGGATCATTCGCAGGGGTTCATGGACCCAGGTTAGGAACCTCTGCACTAAATGGTTAGAAATGGATTCCATGTAAAATGTACTGGCATCTCTATTACATTCATAACAGAAAAAACTAGATCTAGTTTCAGTATTCAGAAATAATTATTAAAGAAATTATTTGACTGATGAAAGCTCCTCGTCTAAAAGTCTCTTCATTCTATTTTGGGCTATTGACAGCTATAAAATGTGACACTGGTCACAAGAACCGGGAATCTGGGTTAAAGGTTACATGTCTCCACTTAGTTCTGACAGTACAAGAAGCTGTTCAGGCTGGGATGAGCCACCCCTGCAGCAAGGCTACTGGATCCCAGAAAGCAGGAGGGAAAGAAATCACTGCTGCAGAAATCTGCTCATTAATCCTGCAATCGTGTAGCAACAATCCAAGACTGAGAAATACAGCTGCTGGGACTACCGTGGCGATGCCACAGTCAGCGTTAGGTCTGTCTTTTCTGGACTGCCAATTCTAGTTATCCCGGACGACAGTTCAGAAGGCCAGCCAACTCTTTCAGCAGAGAAAAAGCTGTCTCCCCACTCTCCTCTGAAGTCTTTGGCTACAAAGATCTCCTCATTTTTGACATGTGAAGAAGAGTTACTTTTCATGGCTCAGAAGCCCTGAGGGAAGGGAGCTGAGAGCTATGGGGAAGGGTCATAGTGTTGAAGTTACATTTTAGGTACAATTCCAACTCATGCAGCTGCTACACTCCAGATGGCTGGGGCCCACTTTCCTACCTACAAATAAGGCTTTTTTTTTTTTTTTTTTTTTTTTTTTTTAGCCTAGCTAAGCACAGAATTTAGCAGAACCAACAAGGACCACTATACTAACTTAAAGCAGGACAAGCCACCAAAAACGTTGTACAACAGTGCCTACCAGGGCTGGGCATTGCAACAGTGAGGATGCTAAGCGTGTCTGACACACGTTTAGTCCTTCTCTGATGTCCCACCTATGTGCACCTCTCATTTCACCATAATTTCTATGTTTAAATCGCCCATCAAGAAACCCTTTCATTTTCTAAATGCCAACTTCCCTCTAGCGCCCACAGATTGCTGAACAGCACTCAGACCTTCTGCTATAATGGGGTTCAGTTCAGTTTCATTGGGGATTTAATCTAAGAAATCTAACTCTTCAACCCAAATGGGCCTTTGGGAATATTCCTGGGGAAAAACTAAAAGCCTAGAAACCAACACACAGAAACCACATACCACCCTCCCCTCCACATAACCCTTTCCCACCATGTTACACACACACACACACCCCTCACAAGCAGGGCTGGGCACACACCTACAAATTTACAGGGCATTTTGTTCAGGAGGCATCCGTGTATCAGATCTGCTATGTCAAAAAACAACAACATAGATATTTGACTATGCCAGGTTGTAAAAACTTTCTTCAACATAGCACTTGTATCTTCTCAGCAGAGACTTGAAACTTACTCTCAACTTCTTATCAAAAAGGATTAAGATCCTCCTGGGAGAGAAAAGAAACCTGTCTGACTTAAACTGTCCAAGGAGACAGACAGACCCACTTGGCCTCGTGTCTTTGGTCTTCATCCTGGGCGACACTCGAAATGAAGTGTCAGTCTTCGGGATTCTTCCCACGTTTCCAATAATCACAACCCTTGGTCAGAGCAGAGGTCTTAACAAACCTGCCCTCATTTGTAAACCATATTTTTAGCAAAGCTCCACCATATCCCTCAGGGCACTGCCTAGAAGAGAAGCAGGCTGACCTTGAGCATACCAACCGCCAGCTGAATTTCTCACCTCAGTGCAGAACCGAAGGGCCCAGGGAGTTAAGTGGCTTGGCTAAAGTCACATAAAATCGTGCCTCTAACCAGTGGATGGCAAAGACAGGATTGGGAACCTGCCTCTTGTCTCTCCACCCAGTGCTTCTTCCACTATACATACAGTCTGGCCAAAGACACTGAGAATCAGACAGGTCTGGCCTCACATTGCTAGTTATTCTAAAGACTCCAGTAAATGCTCAAGTCCAATCCACTCCAGGGTAAATGCTCAAGTCCAAGCCCACATGTACCAGCAAACCAGTGTGTGTTCACTTAACTTTACCTAGCAAGTCCCAAAGTCAGCAGGGGCCAGGCAGGTAGCATGCCTGTGTGACAGGGTGTCTGCTGTGTGCACACAGGAAGGGGTGCTGACATAGGGAGCAATTCTGGAGGAGTTCCCCACTCCCCAGTGTCACAGGCCCCTGGGGGTTTGGGGCTCCTGCCCTACAGCATCACATGCCAAACGTCTGGTGGTTTCTAACACTGAGTCCCTAAAAGCAAGAAGTTCTAGCTCGATCACTTCTTTAACTTGAATGCAAAATCCAGAATGAGACAGAAAGGAATCAAGATGGACACTAAGCGACTCTGGTGATAGATTACAATTTCAGATCCCAGATGACAATTTTTATAGATTAAAACAACTATTCCCTGAATGATTTCAATGATAGGGATTTAAAAAATTTTTATGTAACTATGTAGAGCAAAGGAGAAGGGAATCACCAGGTTTAGCCACTGACATACTAGATATAAGGACAGGATATTTAGGTAGAGAAACGGAGGAGGCATGATAGAAACTAGAACAGGCTTCTGCACCCAATGTGTCCAGACCACGTGCAGAGGCAAAGGTCAGGCTGTCATTATTTATCCTTTATTCTAGAAATATCTTTGTGCCCAGCCGGCGTGGCTCAGTGGTCATGGCACATGCCCGGGTTGTGGGCTTGATCCCCAGTGTGGAGCGTGCAAGAGGCAGCCGATCAATGATTCTCTCATCACTGATGTTTCTATCTCTCCCTCCCTCTCTGAAATCAGTAGAAATATGTATATATATATTTTTAAAAAATATCTTTTTGCCTGTAGGTACACAACATTTTCCCCTCACCTGTGTGGACAGCTTGGTTGAATAAATAAAGGAAGCCTGAACATCTGAGGGCCTGGTGCTCAAAGCCCTGGATTTCCCTGGGGCAAACGCCTCTCTTCTCAGTCAAGTCTCATCGTCACAGCTTTCAGCTGCCACAATGTTCCTTCTCCAGTGCAGGGTAACTAAGCATTTTCCCGTGTGGGCAAGAGCAAGGGGACGCATTGAGTAATGTGTCAGAGAATCAGAGGATTAGAACTGGATGAGGCATTAGAAACCTCCCAGGGCCAACACTCGCTGCAATCTGCCAAGGGCAGTCCGAATGTCTGCTGTCTCTCTCGGCTGTGCAGAAACCTCCCAAGCCCTCTGGGCTTCCTTCCAGGATCAGAACTCAGTGAGTGGAGCAATCTGACAAGACAAATGGCAATGATTAGTGTGCTGACTGTGTCTTACGGCAGGGCACCCAGGAGTCTATCTCAATGCTTCATTCATCATTTTGCTTTGCAAGAAATTTAAGACAAGGTTTCCAGTTTTTAAGGAGCTGATCATCTAGTTGGGAGCAGAGGAAGTAATACATTTCCAATACTAAATTCTGTGGTTGACGTATAAAACCCAAGTGAGGGGTGCAATAATGTCAGGAAGCTCAAAACTGGGTGAGACCACTTTGAGCTGGAGTGGCTAGAAAAGCTGAGGAATGAGCTAAGGGTGGAGGCAGCTCCTTTGCTACCAGGCCTCCCAAGCAGGAATCACACAGGGATGTGGGTTCAGGAACTTTCCATCCAAGAATCAGCATGGCTGGAGAGGAGAGAGTAATGGAGAGTCAAGATGGAAATGTCCAGGATGGTTTGTTGTGCATCGTAACTGCCAAAGGAAAGACACTAAATGCGATCCTTCTGGGACGTGAAGCCTGATGACTTTTCAACAACGGAATAAAGGCTGACCTCTGGTTTTAGAGAAAGATGGGCACTGGGATTGCTGATAAGACAGACGCTTGCACCAAGTATTAGAAAGAGTAAATATAGTCACAACTAGAGAACCCTGAACTTCTAATTCAGAAAATTAAATAAAACAAAGCTACCAATGAACTGACTGTTTCACCCGCCCTCAACTTTAGAGAAAAGGGCAAATTCTAAGAGAACAAATCCGTTTTAGATCTAGTTAAATGGTCAACTCCAAGAGTCACTGCGTAGTGATGAAGTACACAACTGTGGAGCCATTAAGACTGGCTCTCTCACTAACTCTGTACTCTGGGCACTGCACCTGGCCTCATCCACGACACAGTTCCCTAGGCTTGCTGAGGATGAAAGGAGCAAATGTATGAAAAGCACTCTTCCCATTCTAGAACAGAAACTCCTGGACCAGGTGACCTGGGAGCCACACAAGATAAATACTAGACAGCCACATGTTGAAGGGTGGATGGATGATTTCATTCTGAGGCAGGTGACATACTACCTCAGTCTCCAGACTCCTATACAGTTAAGAATCAAGTTCCAGTAGGCACCCAGACTCTAGACAGTGGAGACCTCAAGTTCTAGTCATCTCTGTATATTTCACAGGACTTCTTAGGATGATGGCTTACACATAACTTTGCTGACACAATCCATGTTTTTAGAAAGGCTGTTTGGTGCTCAGTTTGGTACCCATTCAAGTATACCACATAGATGAAACCTCTCAGCTAAAATAAAAGTCTTTATGAAGCATACTAATCATGAATGAGGCATGACAGTCTCTCAAAATAGGCGATGGCCTTATCTAATAAGCTGTGCACAGTAAGGACTGGAGCAAGACATGACTAGAGGGAGCTAAGATTTAGAAAGCATGGGAAGGAAGGGGACGGGGTTTGGGGACTCATAACGAGGTGTGCAAGATTCCAGGCAGGGAAAGCGCAGTGTCTGGGGCTTGAGGGGCAGTGAGGACTACATAGGGGCTGCCACAGGCCCACGGACCTGGATGCAATGGAGGGCACGACCCGGGCTGTCCCTGGCGCCAGGGGATCGGGGCGGCCCTGGCGGGGCCTTACCCGGACGTGCGGCCCCTCCACCAGCTTGAGGGCCTGCGCCTCGATCAGGTCGGCCCGCAGCTGCACCAGGAAGCGCACGCCGCCGTCCAGCTTGCTGATGTGGTGGAAGAGGCCGCGGTAGCGCGGCACCAGGGCGTAGCGCAGCCGGTCCTCGGCCTGCAGCAGCACGGCCGCCTCCCGCGGCTGCTGGCGCAGCTGGAGCACGCCGGCGCTCTGCTCGGCCACCTGGCCGTGGTCCACGCCGAAGTCCTGCGCCAGGCGGCCCAGCAGCTCGGCGCGCTCGGCCACCTCGGTCAGGCCGCCGTAGAAGCTCACGAAGTCCGCGCACTGGCCCTCGGCGGGCGCCGGCGTCTTCTCCCGCAGCTCGTAGACCGGCGTCGCGGGCACGGCGCGACGCAGCAGCTCGTCCATGGCCCGGACCAGGGCGCCCGCCACCGTCGGCCCGCTCGACAGCTGGGGACCGGGTGGCCGCTGCGGCCGCGGGGGTAACCGCAGCGGGAGGAGTCGCCGCGCCGCCAGACCTGGCCCCAGGCCTCGCATAGCGCCGAGAGGCAGCTGCCTAGGTGACGCCGCCACCACTGATGCCGGGTTCCGGCTTCCGACTTCCGGCGCGCGCCGGCCTTATTGGCCGAGGCCCAGGGACGGGCGGGGCAGCGGCCTATCGGAGGGCGCGGCGTCGGGGCGTGAGGGCGGGGCGGGGCGCGGCCCGAGGCCAAGTGCGACGAAAGGTCCCGGCCCGGAGGCGGGGCTGGCAGCGCCTTCAGGCCTCTTCTCCTCCGACCTGTGGCCAGTCGCCCGACGTCACCATCTCCCTCCCTCCCTCCCTGCTCTTTCCCCACCGCGCAAGCACCTTTCGTTCTCTAGAGCCGAACTCTCCAACCTCAAGGCGCATCGGAATCACCTGCGGAACGTGTTAGGCCTGCAGATTCCTATTCGAGAGTCCCAGCGATTCTGATTCCGTGTGGCTGGGGAGGAGCCGAGGAATCTGCATGTCTACCAAGTTTCGGGTGGTAATCCTCGGACAAGGCAGCCTGGGCGCTCTCGTTTCGCTGTCAGGGTCTGATTATACAAGTGACTCCCAGAGCTGCAGCCCTTCTCTCTATGAGCTCGGAACCCAGGCTCCGGCTGCCTGCTGGAGAGCTGTTCATGGATGCGGCCAATGGGGCTCTCCTGAGCGCCGGGTTCCCAACCTGTTCCTTCCTCCTTAGTATTCCTTCGTTCGTCCGTCCGTCCTTCCATCCATCCATCCGAGTGTTTATTAACCACTTGGTATATTAGGTACGGTGATAAAATAATTAACCAGACAGACCTAATCATGCCCCATGGAGTTTACAATCTAATGAAGGAGACAGACGATAACATAAAACTAAACATTGTGATAAGCTCTATAAAGGAAATAAACGGCGGAATCATATAATATGGAAGGGCCAGGGTGGACTTCCCACTGTAAACAGGATCATCAGGGAAGGCCTCTCTGAAGATGTGACATTTAAATATAGGACCTGGCAATAAGAATAACAATGTTTAAAGAGGGGAATAAGTGTTGGTGAGGATGTTGAGAAAATGGAATTCTCATACACTGTTGGTGGGAATGTAAAATGGTGTGGTCGTTCTGGAAATCATTTCGACAGTACCTCAACAAGTTAAGCATAGAGTTACCTTATGGCCCAGCAATTCCACTCCTAGATATGCAAGAGAATGGTAAACGTAAGTTCACAGAAAACCTTGTACATGAATTTTCATAGCAACATTATTGATAATAGCCAAGAAACAGAAACAACCCAAATGTCAATGAACTGATGAATGGGATGAACCAAAAGCTGCATATCTATACAATGGAATATTATCAGCCATAAAAAAGGAATGAGGTACTGATACACATTACACCATGGATGAACCATGAGAACATTATGCCAAGTGAAAGAAGCCAGGTAACAAAAGACCACATATTATATTGTTCCATTTACAGTATATGAGAAATCCAGAATAGGCAAATCTATTGAGTCAGAAAATAGATTAACGGTTGCCTAGCACCTGGGAAGGGGAGAAAAGGGAGTGACTGATAATATCTATGGAGTTTCTTTTCAATGATGAAAATGTTCTGGAATTAGATGAATATTGTGCATGTACTAAAGACCACTGAACGGCACACTTTTAAATGGCTGAATTTATGAATTTTGTTATGTAAATTTTATCTTAAAAAAAAAATGACTGCCCCAGAGAGATTAGCATCTAGAGAGAATCTGATTGGTCCAGTGTGGATCAGGTACCCAGGCTGGAATACAGGGTTACATGGACCATGCAGGAGGCTGGGAGGGAGTCATCCTTTTGGTGGGGACACAATGTTCAGAGAAGAGGGGTATGGGCTGGGCCATTGTCCCAAGAAATGTCTACTTTATTATTATTATTATTATTTAATTTCTTTATTGATTAAGGTGTCACATATTTGTCCTCACCCCCCCATTCCCATCCCCCACCCCTCCCCACGGATGCCCCCACCCCCCTGTTGTTCTTAACCATTGGTTAGGCTCGTATGCATGCACACAAGTCCCTTGGTTGATCTCTCCCCCCTACCCCCACCCTCTCCTACCCTCCCTCTGAGGCCCGACGGTCCGATCGATGCCTCCTTGTTTCTGGGTCTGTTCTTGTTCATCAGTCTATGTTGTTCATCATTTCCCCTAGATGAGTGAGATCATGTGTTACTAGAAATATACTTATAAGAACCGAATGTGAGACGAGCAATAATAGTTATGCTGACAGGCAAATGAATCAGTCTGTAGTGAGTTTCTTTCTGGACCAACAGTTCTTTTGAGACCCAATTTCAATGTCCACCAGTTCCTTATGTGTACATGTCAGCACTGACTTTTCAGCTCTGGATGGTGGACAAATGGTGGTAATGCAGGTCCGACTCCCTCTGGTTTGGTCTCGCCTGGACGCAGGGGCGTGGCTTCACCCGGACTCAGGGGCGAGCGGCCTCACCCGGACCTGGGACCCAGCATCACCCAGGCCCTGGGGCGCGTGGCCTCACCCGGACCCAGGTGTGTGCGGCCTCACCTGGTCCCGGGATCCAGCCTCACCTGGACCCAGGGGCGCGTGGCCTCACCCGGACCCAGGGGTGCGCGGCCTCACCCGGACCCGGGACCCAGCCTCACCCGGATCCAGGGGCACACGGCCTCACCCGGACCCGGGATCCAGCTTCACCCGGACCCGGGACCCAGCCTCACCTGGATCCAGGGGCGCACGGCCTCACCCGGACCCGGGACCCAGCCTCACCCGGATCCAGGGGCGCACGGCCTCACCCGGACCCGGGATTCAGCTTCACCCGGACCCAGGGGCGTGTGGCCTCACCCGGACCCAGGTGTGTGCGGCCTCACCTGGTCCCGGGATCCAGCCTCACCCGGACCCAGGGGCACACAGCCTCACCCAGACCCGAGACCCAGCCTCACTCGGATCCAGGGGCGCACGGCCTCACCCGGTCCCGGGATCCAGCCTCACCCGGACCCAGGGGCGCGTGGCCTCTCCCGGACCCAGGGGCGCGGCCTCAAAACTATCTTTCGTCTTTGGACTCCTTATTGAATCTACGCACAGCTCCTTTCTCCAGATTGCTGAACCCTTTGTAATGCTGGGACAAGAACCCTGGCATCTGTGCTGTTTATTTCCTGTAGTTTTCATTTCTCATCATATCACATATTTCTCATGTTTCTTTTTTTTAAAAAATATATTTTATTGATTTTTTACAGAGAGGAAGAGAGAGGGATAGAGAGCTAGAAACATCGATGAGAGAGAAACATCAATCAGCCGCCTCTTGCACACTCCCTACTGGGGATGTGCCCGCAACCAAGGTACATGCCTTTGACCGGAATCGAACCTGGGACCCTTGAGTCCGCAGGCCGACGCTCTATCCACTGAGCCAAACCGGTTTCGGCCATATTTCTCATGTTTCTAAATGAACTTCATAATTATCAGTTTTAATGGCTGCTTAACATTCAATTGAATTGCTGTATCTCTTAATCACTTTGCCATGTCTGGATATTTACATAGTTTCTAATTTTTTTGGTTGAAAAAAATATTTATATAGTCATTCTGCAGGAAATACTTTCATGCATGCTTACTTTCATGCTGACTTTTTTTTCTTTACTGGAGTTGCCCAAATTGCTTAAAAAGACCAACTAGGATAAATTTTTCCATGAAATGTCAAACTAACAAGAAACCTAGAATGCAAAGAGACTCATGAACTCAGAGCTAGCTGTGAACGCAGTCACAATTCCTGGGGACGCCCTCCAGTTCGCACTGGTGTGTTTATGCCTCTCTCCCCACCAATAATTCAATAAAGTCATCTCTGCTATGAATATACAATGCTAATGTAGATTTATCTCTTCATTTGGGTTGTATCAGATTGGGTTGTTTTTGCTGATACAGTGCTACTCTGAACATCGTTAGTCATGTCTTTCAATCCTGGGGTACACATGCAGGGGTCTCTCTAGACCAGTTTCTCAACCTTGACACACTAGACATTTAGGGATAGATTATTCTTTGTGATGGGGGCTGTCCTGTGCATTGTGAGATGTGTAGTAGCATCCCTAGCCTCTACGTAGATGCCAGCAGCATATCCATTTGCGACAACCAAAAATGTCTGCAGACATTGCCAAATGTCCCGTGGGGGACAAAGCAGCCCTCCCACTGTTGAGAACCACTGCTCTAGACCAGTGGTTCTCAAACTTCGTTGCACTTAAGAATCACACGGGGGAGCTTTTAAATATCCCATGCCCAGACTGCACTCGGTCCAATTAAATCGGAAGCCCTGGGGCACAATGCTGGCACTGATCCTCACATTGCCTGCACCCCGAAATCACCTGGGAGCTTTAAAAAACACTGATGCCTGGGCCACAACCCAGAGGTTCTGATGTAACTGGTCTGGAGTGGGGCCCGGGCATTAGGGTTTTAAAAAGTGAAACCTCGGGTGAGTCTAACGTGCAGTCACGTTTAAACATTGGGGCCAATGCCTATGAGATTGCTGGGCTGCGGGGCTGCACTTTACTAAGTAGCAGAAAATGGTTTCCAACCACGGTTTCCAACAGTATCTTTGATTTATGTCTGCCCTCCTCCCCCATCGCTGCCCTCAGCGCTGAGTTCCAGGAAGGCAGCGTCTGCCTCTTTTACCTTTAGGTAACTGTTGCCTAACCCAGTAGCTGGTACAGAGTAGCTGCTTAATGTATATTTGTTGTTGAATGATTGGGAATGGGTTATAATTTTGCTGCAATTTTAAAACACCTTGTTGTTGGAGCCAGTAGGGAGAGAAGCAGAATTAAGGTGACTGGACATGGAGCCAGCACCCCATGGATCTTTAACACATTCCTCAGTGTCAAGCTAAGAAAGGTGGTCAATGTCAGCAAGTGTGAGAACTTGTAGATGCTTCATTCTGACGCCTCTGAGGACTTCCTGCTGTTGGAAGCAGGGGAGAGGTGAGGGGGTGCCAGGAATGAGGGGCTTTGGGTGCTGGTAGAAAGGACTCAGGACTGTGATGGGGTGAAGGGACTCCTAGGTACCATTCCATGAATGCTGTCCTCCCAATATGTCCATGTCATAATCCCTGGAACTTGGGAATGCTGGGTTACATGGCAAAAAGGAGTTAAGGTTGCAGATGGAATTACAGTTGCCGCTGACCTGGAGATGGGGAGATCGTCCTGTGTTATCAGTGGACGAGGGAGGCTGAAGAGTTAGACTCAGAGAGAGACTTGAAGATGGAGGAAGGAGCCGCAGGCCAAGGAATGCAGGTGGCATCTAGAAGCTGCAAAAGGCAGGGAGACAACATCTTCTCTGGAGCCTCCAGAAGGGACTGACCACGTGTGATTTGAGTCCGAGACACGGGGTGGACTCTGACCTCCAGTCTGTAAGAGAATACATCTGTGTTGTTTTAAGCCACGAAGTTTGTGGTCATTTGTTACAGCCGCCATAGGACATGTAGATACCTTCCAGGGTCTGCTTTGTTTTCTCCAAAAGGAAATGCAATGGGGAAAGCATGTTTTGTATTGAACTCTGGTCTTTATTAGTAAGAAAAGCAAATGTTTGGTATTGAGCGTGCTAGGTACCAGACATTATCCCGTGCGCTTCACATGAACGTAGTCCTTTAACCCTCACAGCAACTCTGAGAGGTAGTTCTATTTTTATCTGCATTTTTTACTAATAAGGTAAACTGAGGCACAGAGAGGTGAAGTAATCTGTCCAAGGTTGCCCAGGCAGTCTAACTCCAGAGTCCACGCAACACACTGCCACGCTTGTTTGAGAAAGCTTTGTTACTGTAGAGCAAACAAACTTCTGTATTGGACAGATGAGGGTTGGAATGATTCCAGGCAAGTCAAACTTAATCTCTCTGAGCTTCAGTCTCCTCACTAGCAGCAAAAAAACACGATACTACCTTAAAGGGTTGGCATTTTGGTGACATGAGGAAAACTATGAGAAATCACTCAATAACCTATTTTCTTATTTCTTGCCCTTCCTGGTTACACATTGTAAAATGGTAGATAAGTGGTTTAGAGGGAGACACTGAGTTCTCTTAGTTTTTGTGTTCAAATCCTAGAGCCACCACTAGCTTACTGTATTAGTAAAGCAAGTTACCTCTTCAGCCTCAACTTCCTCATCTGTAAAATGGGTGCAGTGGAGATAGTACCCCTTCAAAGAGCAGTTGTGGAAACTGACTGGGACATTGTGTGCAAAGTACTTGGCACAGTGCTGGGGATTCAAGGAACTCAAGAGGCGGGGGCGGGGGGGGGCAGTATTAGTCCTTCTGCTTGTCCCAGATAGAAGGGAGGAACCCAGTGACGCTGGTGGGTTTGGAGGGGCAAGAAGAGACCATGTGAGAAGCAATGGCTGACAGGGACCCCGAGGGAAGGGCTGAGCAGGACAGGGGTGGGCCTAGGACCAGAAAGGCAGGCATTTCTTAGGACAGAGGGTGGGCAGCTGGAGCTTTGACCAAGCCTGCAAGGACCTTGCCTGCTTACACAGGGAAGTCATGCAAAGAAGAGAGGTACTCAGAGTCCCTCTCTGTTCCTGCCCCCTGGCTTTAATTCCCTTCGGGTGCATGTGGCAGCCTCGCTCATCTGGGGATCATATATTGCCATGTGAAAAATATCTGTATACAAAATACCATGATTCTATTTTTATTAAAAAAAAAAAAAGAAGCAGTATTCTGGAAAAGAGTTCACCAACATGTTAATAATGGCTATTTCTTGATGCTGGTATTTTTTTTTTAACTGCCTTTTAAATTTATTTTTGAGTTGCCTGAATTTTTTTTTATTATAATGAGCACACGTGCTTTTAATAGTAAGAAAAAAACATATTTTCCCCATTTCCATTTTAGATGGAAAAAGGCACCTATATTTATCTAGCTTCATAATTTGTGCCTCTCCCAGAAAGCTATGCTTCCTCCTTTATTAGAAGTGATCTGATGCCATGAGCACTGGAGAGCATCTACTCCGTGCCAGCTCTGGGCCCTCGTGTGACAAAGACGAATAAAGCACAACTCCTGCCTCCGGAGAGCGCAGTGCCCCAGCCGTGGCTCCTGGGTTGGTAAACGTCTCACGTCTTCTGCCTGTAACTATAGTAAATACAGTTCAATCTCCTTGACAACTCAGTGTTCTCCCCAAGACCCAAGTTATTGTGGAGTGCTTTGCTGAGGATAAATTCCTATTTTATAGCATTTTCAACACGTTCCTGGCGGGCTTCTGCAACACACGGGGTCACTTACTCCCTACACGGAGTGGCCTTAGGCTGTTAAGATTTCCTTGCTGCTCTGTAATAATAATGATGGTACCCCCATCTTCTGAACACTGACTACAGGTTTGGAAAAGTGTTTGATCTCATTTAATTCTTAGATAACCCCATGAAGGAGGGACTTTGTTGTTTCCCCACTTCACAGATGAGAAAACTGAGGCTCAGATAGGTTATGTAATTTGCCCAAGGTCACACAAGCTAGTCAATGAGGTGCCAAGCTTTGAACCCATTTTGGGCTGATTTCTAGACATCAGATGCTCATCCTGACACCAAACCGCTTTCCTATATGCATCGTATGCTTCATGGGCTGCAGCAGGCTGTATGTCCCCAAGATGCGCTGCAATAATACTTCCCGTTCCCCACGTTCTTCTAGCATCTTATTGATTCCACACCCAGGGGTGAAGCCTGGTTCTCCTCCCCTTGAATCTCAGTGGCCGTGTGTAGCGGCCAGGCGTTCACTTAGATCCCCTTCGAGAAAGACTCTGCGTGGGTGACGGGCACACGAGGCAGTCCTTTAATGATGTGTATTGAGTTGTACACTTGAAACCTGTATGTTTTTGCCAATGTCACCCCCCAATAAATTTAATTTAAAAATAATAAATTCCATCTGAACTTAAAAAAAAAAGAACTTAGTGTCAGCTGCAAGGAATGTGGCTAGCTGCAGTCTGCAGCTGTTGGCACCTGCAGCATGCACCTCGGCGCTCCAGCCAAGGCCATGCCCTTCCCAGGCAGCCCCGCCAATGACTCAGCAGGGCACGGGGCTAAGCCTTGGCCACTTCTGGACAACGTGGGCGTCCTTTAATGGACAATCTTTGCTCCAAAACATGAGGTGAAGCCACAAGTGTCCAATATGCTTTGCCATCCGAGGCTCCTCCTGCCTGCACCTGCCCTTCTTTCACAGGGGTCGGATCCACACACTATGGTCTCCCGGCTTTTCCTGCCCATCCTGCTTCTCCGCCCTCCTTTCTCAGGCATCACGGGAGATAAACCTCTTGTACTCCTAACTCCGTCTCGGCATCTGCTGCCCAGGGACTCACCTGACACAGCCTATTGCTGTCCTATAACCAACAGAATGTGGCAGTGTCCCTGCATGCCTTCTGCGCCTGGGGCATAAACGGCGAAGCAGCATCCACATCTTTTCACCAGCATACATGCTCTTGAAGCCTTCGGCTGCCCTGTAAGCAGGTGGAAAACCTGAGGCCGTCATGTTGTGAGGAGCCCACATGGAGAGGCCCTGGGCCTACACAAAGGGATATATACCAGTGAGGTCAACCACCAGGTCAGCCACCATTTACTCCAATCCCCTGCCGTTTCGGTTCTAGCCATCGCTGGATTGAAACCACATGAGACACCCTGAGTCAGAACTGCCCAAATTCCTGACCCACTGAGAGTGTGAGATGCAAACTGTTGTTGGTTGTTTGAAGTCATGATGTTCTGGGCTGATTTGTTACTCAGCCAATAGGTAAGCAGCACTAGTACAACTACCCTGTGGACAGAGGAATGTGAGCCGGTGGCCTGCCATTCTTCACAATACTGAAGCTTCTTTGCTGCTAAGAGCCTGGCACATAGTAGGTGTTCAATACACATTTTGTTACTGCTTAGTATGCTCAGTAAGATTATAAATATGGATGAACTGCTTAGAAGTAAATGTGTAGCAACTGAAAACTCTTTCTAAGTAGATTCTGATGAGGATCCATTCTAAGACACCCTACAAATATTTGTTGATTAGAGAAACAGAAGGTGCTTCTAAGACTCGGATTAAAATCATGAGCTATGAACCTCAAATTTATGAAATCCCCAATGTCAAATAAGAAGAAATGATTGTCACAAGGTATTGGCTATTGACCGATGTCTACATAGCTATAAAGATGTATGCAATTGATACTAAGGGAAGCAAAGTTGTTCTTGCATCTCTTTGGCCCACCCCAACATCTGGCAAAGGCTATGATATGCTTAAGAAGGAAGAGACAAAAAGAAAGAAAAAAGACAGGAAGGGAGGGAGAGGGAGAAGGGCCTGATGCCTGGTGCAGTAGAAAGTTCTGAACCCAGGAGTGAGGAGACCGAATATGCAGCTTCAGACACTTGTGGGTTGTCTGGTCTCAGGGAACTCTTTTTTTTTTTTTTTTTTTTTAGCTAAGTTTTCTCATCTGTAAATGGGGAATAATCATTAATAGTGCCCTCCTTAATGGATTGCTGTAGGAATTCAATATGATATGTAGATGAGAGAGTTTTATTGACTTAAGTACACATGGAAGCTTTGTTCATTTAAAATCACTAAGAAGCAGCATATTTGTTTTCTTGTTGTAAACAAGATATAGCCCAGGAAGTAAATATGATAATTAAAAACAAAGATTTTTGAGCTGGGCATACCTGGGTTTGAATCCCACCTTCACCAAGGTAAATATAATGTTGTTGGTGAAACTGTCGGCAGGATCCTAGAGCTGAACACATGCATTCCACATCACCCCGAAGTTCCCTTCTAAGAATATACCAAACAGAAGTGCTCACCAAAAGAGAGGAACTAGGCTGTTCAAAGAAGCCGGGGGTTTTGGAAAACCCAGACTCGGCTACTACCAAATGTCCATTGCATCCGTTTTCTATTCCTGCATAACAAACTGCCACAAAATTAGTGGCTTAAATTATTTAACTCACAGTTTCTTTGAGTCAGGAGTTTGGGCACGGACTTTCAAAAAGGTGCAGTACAGGTGTCTGCCAGCCAGGCAGCGGTCTCATTTCAAGGCTCGCCTGGGGAAGGGTCCATTTCCCAGCTCATGTGATTGTCGGCAGAATTTAAATCTTTGTGGTTGTTACACTCAGGTCTTCAGTTTCTTTCTTTTTTAAAAAAAAATATATTTTATTGATTTTTTACATAGAGGAAGAGAGAGGGATAGAGAGTTAGAAACATCGATGAGAGAGAGACATTGATCAGCTGCCTCCTGCACAACCCCCACTGGGGATGTGCCTGCAACCAAGGTACATGCCCTTGACCGGAATCGAACCTGGGACCTTTCAGTCCGAAGGCCGACGCTCTATCCACTGAGCCAAACCGGTTTCGGCCGGTCTTCAGTTTCTTGTTGGCAAAATTTAAATCCTTGTGGCTGTTACACTCGGGACTGTCAGCTTGAGGATGCCCTCAGTTTCTTGCCATAGGGGCCCCTTTAAAGCCAGTAAAGAAGGGAGTCTCTTTGCAAGAGGGAGGGTGCCATCCTACCTAATGTAATCAGGGACATGAATTCCAACACCCTTGCAGTAGTCCCTTGGCTGGAATCCAGTCACACACCCTGCCCACTCTCACAGGTGGGCCCACAGAGACATGAACACCAGGAGGGGGACCACCTTAGAGAATGCCCACCACACCCATCAACCGTAGAAGGAAAAATACAGTGTGGCCTATTCTACGGCAGTGAGAATGAGCAATCCCAACCTCATGCAACAACATGGATGAATCTCCAGTTTGAAAATGAAAAAAGCCAGACACAAAAGAGTACATGCTGTGTGGATCCATTATGTCAAGTTCAGGAATTGTCAAAACCTATCTCTGCTCTTAGAAGTTAGGATGGTGGTTTCTCAAGGGTGGGGATGAATTACGAAGATTTTTTTTTTGGCGGGGCGTGGTGGTGCTAATAATGTTGTGTTTGTTGATCTGGAACACATTACAGGTGTGCTCATTTACTGAAAACTCATCACGATAGGTTCACCTCCCTGTATATGTTCAACATAAAAATTTTTTTTAAAAAAAATTGACCGAAGAAGTAGAAAACCTAAATAACCATATAAGACACTGAAGTGATAGAGCTTGACCATCTCCTAACCCTCCCCCGACAAGGCACAAATCTTCATGACACACATAATTCTTCTCTAGCTTAATTTTAGCTGTTTCGCACTGCATTCAAGATAAAATTTGCATTTCAAGCCATGACCCACATGACCCTCTGTGTTCTGACCCCCATCTAGTTCCACAATCTCATCACCTGCCGCTCTCCTGTTGCTTTGAGGTGCCAGTCACACTTGGCATCTCTCAGTCCCTCTAGAATGCCAGGTTCCTTCTTGCCTCTGGGCATTTGCACATGCTGTTCGCTCTGCCTGGAACATGTGTCCTCCTCATTCTCCAGGTGGCCAGCAGTGTCTGTTGTTGTCTCTCAGGGGGGGTCAACCCTTACCCAGACTATCTCCCAGGGTCTACAGCATTGCATGGTATTGGTGGGTTGAACAGCAACACCTGGTCCTCTCCTGTCTCCCAGTTCCCATGTCCTATGAGAGAGGGACCAGCAGAGGCTACGAAGCACCTCTGAACAGTTTCCAGATTCTGAAGTAGATGTGTAGCCCGGATCCAACCAGTGATGGCCAAAGGGATCCTTCTGAGGGCAGTGGGATTGGCCCCAGTGACTTCCCCAAAGCTTCCCATTACATCCTTCTTCATCCTCTGAGCCGCAGCCAACGCACTGCCTACTCTTTCAGCTTGGGTTTCTGTGGTAGGACCAACATGGCTCATTACATCTTCTCTTCCCAGGAGGCAGCCACAGGTGGCCGATCTCCAAGTCATTTGCACAGGCTGCTCCATGCTCTCCCCCGAGCCTGGCTGTGGAGATGGAGGGAAAAGTCCTGTCACCACAGGACAGGACATCAGTCAGCTGAATCAATGTCATTTCTCACTGACAAAGGGCAAAAAGAAACAGATCTGCTCCTTGAGATGAAGGCTGTAGGCTTTTCCAAAATGGAATGAGAAGTGGCAGGAATAAAAGCAAAACAAGCAAACAAACAATAGTGGGCATTCTCTTTTCTTGATTACATCCTCTGCATTTTTAACTGCCAAGCACAGGGCTGCCTTAAACAAGGCCACCAGTTCAGTCCCAGAACTGGTGGTGTTCAGCCACCAAAGGCATTGTTCTGAAATTCTGAACCACTACATCACGCTCCTGCTTGTCAATCCCCTCAGTCACCCAAAAGAAGATTTTCAGCGGTGGTTTGAAGCTATAGCATTTTGGGTTTGGAGTGGTTGAGCGTCGTGTCCCAAATAACTTATTACTTTTAAAAGCTAAAATATGGCTGTTTGCAGATAACTTAAAACTTTTTTAAAAAAAGATTTTAAAATTGCTTTTTAGAGAGAGAGAAACATTGATGTGCGAGCAAAACATCTATCAGCTGCCTCCTGCACGCCCCCTGCTGGGGACCGAGCCCGTATCCAGGGCATGTGCCCTGACTGAGAATGGAACCCGCAACCTTTCAGTGCATGGGACAACACCCAGCCAACTGAGCCACACTGGCGGGGGCAAAACTTTTTAAGTTATAAATTTCTGATTTTTTAAATTAAAATTAAAAAAAATTAGAAATACTTATGTTTATACTAGCATAAACTGTAACCAGCCCAAATATCCACACCAACAGGAGGAGGATGAATAAACGGTGATATATTCATATAATGGAATGTACTACTCAGCACTGAAAAAGAACACGTAACCGACACACAACAGCACTGATGAATCAAATAAACATGATGATGAGCAAAAGAAACCAGACACAATGATGGTGCACTGAATGTTCCATTTCAACAAACTGAAAGAAGAGAGGAAAATAATCGATGGCGGAAACAGAACAGCGATTACATCGATGGGGGCGTGTGTGTTCACTGGGAAGGGAGCCTTCTGGGGTGCCGGGAGAGTTCTATATTTTCATCTGAGTGGCTTTCACAGACGTGTATCTATGTAAAAACCATAGAATTGTACCCTTAAGATGTGTGCACTATAGCCTCATAAAAACGGTGGGTTTAAAGTTATCTACATGTAATCACCCCACCAATACTCTCACTTGTGTTCTGAACAATATAGAGGGGTTCAGAAGGGGTGAAGCTAGAATTAGTGTGTTGGGAACTGCACCAAGGTGGAGTGTCCACGGAGGCTGCCCGGACTGTGGGAATGCTGCCTATCCCTTTGCTCAATAGCTGGAACCCTTCACCTAGAGAAAGGATGGCTCTTCACAAAGCCCTGTGATCGGCCCCTTCTCACCCCCGCAGCTCGATCACTTTCAGCTCCCTGCACCCCCCCTGTGGTTTCTGACGTCCAGAACTGTAAGAGAATAGATTCCTGTTGTTTTAAACCACTACGTTTGTGGTAATTTGTTACAGGAGCCATCGGGAACAAATACAATTATTATGATTATTCCTGTTATTACTTTCCATATCTCTTCCTTCCTTTTTTTCTGCCTGCCTTCAAGAAGGAAGGTATCCATACACAAAAGTCAAATGAAAATGGATTATAGACTTGAACATGAGACCTGAAACTGTAATCTCCTAGAAGGAAACATAGGGAAAAGCTTATTGACAACGGTCTCAGCAACGATTTCACGGATATGATACCAAAAGCACAGGCCAAAAGCAAAAATAAACAAGTGGGACCACGTCAAACTAAAAAGCTTCTGCACAGCAAAGGAACAATCAAGAGTGAGAAGTGAAAAGTCAAACTATGGAATGGGAGAAAATATTTGCAAAACCATACATCTGATAAGAGGTTAATATCCAAAATATATAAGAAACTCCTACAACTCGAAAAACCCCAAATAGCCCAATTAAAAAATGGTCAAAGAAGTTGAGTAGACATTTCTCCAAAGAAGACATATGAATGACCAAAAAGATATATAAAAAAGTGCTGAACATCACTAGTTATCAGAGAAATACAAATTAAAACCACAATGAGATATCACCTCACACCAGTTAGGATGGCTATTATAAAAAAGACAAGCGATAACAAGCATTGGTGAGGATGTGGAGAAATTGGAACCCCTTTGCACTATTGGTGGGAATGCAGCTGCTATGGAAAACAGGAAACTTCATCAAAAAATTAAAAATAGAACTACCATATGATCTACCAATTCACTTCTGGGTATGTTTCCAAAAACTGAAATTAGGATCTCAAAGAGATATCTGCACACCTATTGCTATGGAACACGGAATTTATGAAATTGGCACGGAAGTGACAGTCAGACACTGTGAGGTTCGGGAAAGAGCCTTTAATTAAAGCAGTGCTGCTGGATCAGGGGACTCTAAGATCCAGATCCTGAACAGCCTGGACAATGAGATTTTCTCCATATACACTGAAGGGGTTGAAAAGAACAAAACGGGGCAGAGAAAGACTGATTTTGCTGAGCAGATATCCTGCAGAAAGCCTGCAGCCTTGAGCACAGCATAGCTCAGATAACCAGAAGACACCTGGCAGGGGAGGAACCAAGGACGGGCCTGACCCCTTACGCCAGCAAAAGCGGTTTGCAGGACCAGATAATTAAGAAGGGGCGGGCAGTGACTTAATTATAGGCTATCAAGAGTGTACATTAGGTTACTGGCACAGATTCAGATTGCTAGCCCCGCCCCCCCCCCCCCCCAAAAAAATGTCTCATTTTCCCCATCATTCCTCCCTCTTGATCCACAAGCTAGCCTCAGCCTTATCCTTGGGGATTATATTAGACTCAGTGTTTGGGGATAGGGACAACAACCGCACTAACTGCTTCTGGCTGAAGCGGGGGCGTCAAAATAAAGGGGTTCAGCATGCCGAGTCTGCATCATCTTCCCCAAGGGGGTCGTAGTAGTGTGGGGTCCTGGCTTGTAGTACCATTTGGAGCTTAAAGGCTTCTAAACGAGAAGAGATACACTGTGTTAGCATATTGAGTATACAGGGGCCACATAACAGGGCTAGGAGTATCAGTAAGAGAGGACCTGCTAGTGGAAGTACCCACGAGGCCCAGTTCCATATATTATTCCAGGAACTCCAAGACTCCGATAATTCCTGTCTTCTTTTTGAAGCCCAATCAGCTAGCGTCTTGGCCCCATCCCTTACAATACCAGACCAGTTGGCATAAAAACAGCACTCTTTCTCAAGGAACAGGCACAGCCCTTCTTTTTTCCACCGTGAGAAGGTCCAGTCCTCTTCGATTCTGGAGAGTAACGGCTGCCAATGAGTCAATCTGATCCTGTACTGCAACAATACTTCGGGCTATTTTTTCTAAGCTGTCAGCAAGATCGTTGAATAGGCTCTGATAGCAGGAGAGGGAAGTTGCCAGTCCCCCTATTCCGGTGCTAACCCCTGCTGTAATGCCGAGCGTTATAAGGAGAGGGATTAGCTGGGCTGCTCTTTTGTATAGGATATGGTGTGTTACGGGGATGGGCAAGGACTGATTGTTGGGGGCTATATCTACATTGGGTGAGAGATAGATGAGAGTGCAAGTCCCTGTCCAGTTTGTGGGGAGACAGACACACGTGTTTTGTCCACAGAGGAAGAAGATTCCCTGATTATGGAGACAAGCTGAAAGATGTAGAGAAAAAAAGGTGAGTTGCAGTGTATGGGGGTCTCTGTCCTGATTCTGCGCTCCAAACCGAGAGGGTGGCTGTCATGGCGCTTCCGATAAGGGGTGACAGGTGTGAGGTTGAGACTCTTTTGCAGTGAAAATGGGTAGGAATACTAGTATGAGGTGTTATCCAAGGAAAAAGTGAAAGGGAAGGAAAAGAACAATTGAAGCCTCGGGCCTGGACTGTCGGGTAAGAAGTAAAACTGACTGGTCTTAGAAAATGACCATTGGCTTCCGGGGAAACCTGGTAGTCAATCCGTTGGGACCAATAGGTATTTGGCAGTTCCAATTTGACGGGTGTTGCAAGCAGAGGATGGGAGGTCACCCATGGATATACTGCCCTGTGATCTTGTAAAGCATAAAGGGGCCTGGGCGAGTAGTGGGGTGTGCAGAGCAATAGGGCCTGTGACTGGGAGAGAGGACGAAGCTACCTTGGCAAGAGACTGACTATAGGTACGAAAGAGAAGGGAGGCTTGGTTTGCCTGGGCTGTAGGATAATCACCTAATAGGGTGTCAGCTCTTTCAGAAAATATATTCCCCTTCTCTTTCTTATAAGCCAGAGTGATTTTTGCCTGGTTCCATCCCTCGATGGGTGTAGGGACGGCGACATATGCCGAAGAAGAGAGGGAAAGGCAGAGCCAGCATTCCCTGGCTAAGGCCGGGTTGGTCTGATTTAAGAGGGAGAGGGGAAGGTTAAGCGTTTGGTGGAGATAGTGAGGACTTAGGAGGTTCTTACGAGGCAGAGTGTAGACCTGGGAGTGGTCGGGATTAAGAGAGTTCAGTAACAGTAAAAGAACCAGCCTCAGCCTCATTGTGTTTCTTTGCTGTGTAGGAGGCAGTAATTTTATGGTGCTTCTGTGTCCCAGCATGGGCAGAAGAGTTCTCCTCCTGGGACTAGCCTAGGGTCCCGGCGACACTCATAAAAAGACAAAATAAGAATATTAGAAAGATAAAAGCAATGATTATCCAGAAATACCAAAAAATATTACCTTTTAGGAGGCGATAAGAAAGAAAGATTAGTGTAAGGGAGAATTCAGCAGGGTGCTGTCTGAATTCCTTGGAGCAGGTTGATCAGCCAGGTCCGCTGTCTTCTTGAGGGTGAGCCGCAGGGGGTGTTTCTGGTAAGAGGTCACCTTTTCACTCAGGCTGGGTGTCACTCGACTGGTGGGCTGCTTTCACCCGGGAGTGGTGGATCCAGGTGTTCAGTCCTGCAACCTTGAGAGCTGTGGGGGTGGTTAGTATGACTGGATAGGGTCCCTTCCAAGTTGGCTTAAGGGGCTCCTTTTTCCAGTCTTTTACCCAAACCTGGTCTCTAGGCTTAGAAGGGTGTACGGCTGTTCCCAGAGAGATGGGTAATCGGTCAATAACCCATCTGTGGACCTCAAAGACAATTTTTCCAAGTCCTTGTAATTGCTTCTGAATTCCGAAGTCCCCTATTTTCCCCAAACCTCCCTTGGGCCGAAGTAAGGGAGGGGGTCTGCCATATAGAATTTCAAAGGGAGAGAAACCTACCCTGGCCTTCGGGGCACAACGCACCCGCACGAGTACAAGAGGCAAGATATCTGTCCAGGGTAGGGTTGTCTCTTGGCATAGCTTAGCCATGGCCTGCTTGATTGTCCAGTTCATGCGCTCTACTTTCCCTGAGCTCTGAGGCCTGTAAACTGTATGTAGGTTCCACTTAATTCCTAAAGCCTTGGCTACCTGTTGTACGATTTCTGCTACAAAGGCTGGGCCATTATCGGACCCTATGGTCAGAGGCATTCCATACCGCAGAATTATGTCCTTCAGCAATGCCTTAGTGACTTCTCTTGCCTTTTCTGTGCGGGTGGGATATGCCTTGACCCAGCCTGAAAAAGTACAAAGACCAGTAAATATTTATTCCCTCTGCTAGGCCCTATTTCTGTAAAATCTACTTCTAAGTCCTCAAAGGGAGCTTGCCCACAGCATTGAACTCCTATCAGTCCTACAGGACCCTGTTTGGCATTGTTCTGTGCACAGAGGCGGCAACATTGAGAGACTGAGGCACACAAGGAGGGAAGACGGGCAATCAGGTAGTCTCTGCCTAACAAAGCTTCTAGTGAAGTCTTCCCTAGATGAGTGAGTTCATGCTGCTGGAGGACTACCTTATGGGCTAACTGTTCTGGGACATAGACCCTATGATCTGGGAGTATCCACAAACCTTCCTTCGTCCTCTTACCCTCCTCTTGTTGAGCCTATTCCTCCTCCTGAGGAGTGTATTTCAGAGATTCAGGTTTCAGGAGACAGCATGATTCGTGAGGGCACCGCCCGCTCCTTAGCAGCCAGAGAGACCGTTCTCTTCTGACACTGAGTCTTTTCTCTGCTGATGTCCTTTACAATGGATGGCTGCTACTTCCTTGGGCTCCCAGGCTGCTTCTAGTAACTTCAAGGTCTCATTCTGATTTTTGATTCCTTTTCCTCTGGCCGTCAGGAGCCCCCTTTCCTTATATACGGCCCCATGGATATGCAGGGTAGTGAAGGCATAGCGTGAGTCAGTGTAGATGTTGGCACGCTTATCCTTACTGAGTTCTAGGGCTCTGACTAGGGCCCAAAGTTCTGCCCTCTGCGCTGACCGTCCTTCAGGCAGGGCCTGTGCCTCAATTGTCTCAAAGTCTGATACCACTGCACACCCGGCTCGTCTTTTTCCTTCATCTAAAAAGCAACTGCCGTCTGTGAACAATACTGAGTCTGGATTCTGTAGGGGCTTGTCTGTTAGATCTGGCTGGCTAGAGTAAACCTCCTCTAGGACTTCCAGGCAATCATGCTCAGGGGCTCCCTCAGTGATAGGTAAAAAGGTGGCAGGATTAAGAGTTCTCACTGCTTCTAGTCGCACCCTGCGGATTTTCACATGGGAGCCCCTGATACTGAGTCACTGGAGCATGAGTCAGCCAGTGCTGCCCCCTAGCTTCCATTAGGGTAACAACAGCATGAGGTACTTTTACATTTAGGTTTTGTCCCAGGGTAAGCTTATCCGCTTCTCTGACTAATAATGTCGTGGCTGCAAAGGCCCTGAGACATGGGGGCCACCCAGAGGCAACTGTGTCAATCTGCTTGGAGAGATAAGCTACTGGTCTTTGCCAGGGTCCAAACTCCTGGGTTAGAACTCCTAGGGCTACCCCGTTGTTCTTGTGAACGAAGAGGTTAAAGTCCCATGTCACATCTGGTAGTGCTGGGGCCTCGGTGAGCTTTGCCTTAATAGTGATGAAGGCATTTTCCTGCTCGGCACCCCAGTCGATGGGTGCCTTCTCTTCCCCCTTCAAAGCTTCATAGAGAGGCTTGGCCAGGTCTGAAAACCCTGGGATCCAAATTCGACAGAACCCTGCTGCTCCCACGAATTCCCGAATCTGCCGTCGGGTGCTAGGGACTGGGATAGCACATACTGCCTGCTTTCTTTCAGACCCTAGCCTTCGTTTCCCTCCGGTGATTCGGAAGCCTAGATATTTGACTTCTTTCTGACAAATCTGTGGCTTTTTCTTGGACACCCGGTAACCTGTTTCAGTTAAGAGTCTCAGAAGGGCTCGCGTTCCTTCCTAGCACTGAGCTCGTGTGGAGCTGGCCAGTAGGACGTCGCCTGCATATTGGAGTAGACATACCCCAAGTCCTGTCCTGGGAACTTAGATCAGATGCTAGCGCTCCACTAAAAAGAGTAGGGGAGTTCTTGAACCCTTGTGGCAGTCTGATCCAGTGAACTGCTCCTTGGCTCCCGTAGTTGGTTTTTCCCACTCAAAGGCGAACAGGGGCTGACTGGAGGGTGCCAACTGGAGGCAGAAAAAGGCATCTTTCAGATCTAGGCATATAAACCATTCCGCCTCTGATGGAATGAGTCCTAGAAGTGTGTAGGGGTTTGGCAGCACCGAATGCAGGGTTATCACAGCCTCATTAACAGCCCGCAGGTCCTGCACCGGCCGGTAGTCATTAGTCCCAGGCTTTTTGACAGGCAAGAGAGGAGTGTTCCATGGTGACTGGCATCGTCTAAGAAATCCCCACTGAAGCAGCCGGTCTAAGTGGACCTGGAGTCCTAGGTGTGCCTCCCTTGGAAGTGGATATTGTCAGGTTTTGACAGGCTGTGCCCCAGGCTTTAAATTAATTAGTATCGGGGCGTGGTCCTTGGCCAGGCCAGGGGGATTTCCTTCTGCCCAGACCAGCAGGAATTCTTCCTCTAATTCAGGCTCTAAAAGTGAGGCCTTTGACTGAGGGGTATAGTCTCCATTCTTCCTCCCTGGGCACTGCTAAGGACAGGATCGTTGGAGAAGTCTCCTCCTCGCCTAGGCGCAGCTGTGCTGAGCCATCTGGGGCAAAGGCAGATCTCTGCCCCCATTTTGGCTAAAAGGTCTTTACCTATCAGAGGTACTGGACAACCTGGCAAGTACAGGAATTCATGAATTAATCGGTGGCTGCCAAATTGGCATCGGTGAGGTCGGCAGAATGGTCTACGGGTCTGGTCCAAGTAGCTTTGATAATAGTGACCTTCTTTCCTGAGAGGGGCGCTACTTTCTGAGTGACTACTGAGTGTTCAGCTCCCGTATCAATCATAAAGTTCCGTCTGCCCCCCCTATTTTCATTCTGACCATGGGCTCGTGGGGGGCCCAGCTGAAAAGAGCCCGGTCTGTCCTAGTCAGAGTCAGCTGCCGTCAGCCCAATAAGGTTTGCTTCAGGCAGTTCTGGCCGGTAGCGGCTGGGTGGGTTGGACGATCTTGGCCTTCCTTTCTGGAGCTTTGGACATTCATTCTTCCAGTGTCCAAAGTCCTTACAATGAGCACACTGGTCTCCCTTCAGGTTTGTCCTCCTGCCCCCTGGCCTAGGTTCTTGTTTTCCTTTCTTATCTGTCTGGGAGCTTGATTCCTTAACAGCCGCCATCAAGGTTGCTTTCTGTTTCAGTCTCTCCTCTGCTTCTTTCTTAGCCGCCCTGTCTCGGTTAATGAAAAGTTTGTTTGCTACTTCTAGCAGCTCAGAGGCGTTTTTTCCTGCAAATCCTTCTAGCTTCTGTAGCTTTCTCCTTATGTCAGGCTGGGCTTGGCCCACAAAGGCCGAATTTACCATAGTTTGATATTCTGGGGCTCCAGGATTAAAAGGAGTATAGACCCGGTATGCCTCACATAGTCTTTCATAGAAAGCCGCTGGACTTTCACCAGGCTTCTGGAAGACCTCAGAGGTCTTAGCCATATTGGTGGGCTTCTTGGCCCCAGCCCTGACCCCCTGGAGGAAGGCCAGCCGATATCTTTCTAGCCTGGCCCTTCCGTCTTCTGAGTTTGGGGCCCAATCGGGTTCCTCATCTGGGAGGGCCTCCCTGTCTGTATCTAATATCCCTGCCCGGGCCTGGGTCTGGAGCCATTTCCGAGCCTGTTACTATTCTCATGAGCTCCTCAGTGTTAAAGAAAGTGTAAAGGAGCTGCTTGCAGTCCACCCAGGTGGGCTTCTGAGTCTGGAAAATTGACTCAAGGAGGTCTACCATGGCCTGAGGTTTTTCAGAATAAGCAGGAGTGTGATGCTTCCAATTCAGGAGATCGGTCGTGGTAAAAGGCTGATAGTAAAAGACCGGTCTCCCCTCTTGTAGGGTCCCATCTTCTCCAAGCACTAGGGGACCCCAAATCTCCCAGAGAGGCATCTGGAAGGCTGGATGTAGCTCGGGTCTCTGATCAGCTGAGCGCAAGCGGCGTCCAACTGGCTCTGGAGAGTCCGGTTGGGGAGAGACGGAAGGAGGTGATGTATCTAGACTTCCCTGACCAGGCAAGGGAGCACTGGGTGCCACTTGAGGCACATATGGAGGCGGTAAACTGGCAGGACTTCTTTGGGGGGTTCCTGTAGAATAGGGGGCTGAGCTTCCTTCTGAGGGACCTGTTTCTTTTCATCTACCTGCTTCTGTCCTGCTGCTACTAAGACCTTACTCTGTCCCTTCTTACACACGCAGAGCCGGATCCAAGGAGGCTCGTGCAGAGTTATTCCTAGCCACTGACCAATAAAAGGAAACTGTTCAGGATGAGCTGGATCTCCCGTTATAATTCTGTGAACATTCCTAATTGCGGGGACATCCAATGTGCCCTCCAGTGGCCATCCTACTCTATGAGATGGCCAATCTATTTCACACATTCCTTTTAACTTCCAAGAGACGAATTTTACCCCATAGTCCCCAGCAAATCCTTTCTTAAAATTCCTTAACATACATTCTAACACAGTTCGTGTTGAGGAGCTATTTCCCACGTTGCAAGTATGTAGCCCCACCCAATGATCGGAGACGCAAGATAAACAGGAGGTAACTTCGCCCGCCCGGTCATGCTGGTTGCCAGGACTTAGGTGCCTCTTAGCTTTGATGGAGGATCCATATAAACCCCGGACCCGGATCGCCACCACAGGGAGGGACCGAGTTGCCTTGGTCCCCAGGTGACGATGCCTCCCTTAGCCGTACGAGGTCACCACGGAGCCCTGGGGTAGGGCTCTCACAGGCTCTGCAGCTTTTCACTGTGGAGCACGGGCTTTCACACTCTCATTCACACACCAGTCAGTCCTTCCACCCACAGGAAGTCCCTGAGGCAAATATTTTGCCTAAGTAGTGATCAGCTACTTCTTCTGCCCCTAAAGGCAGGCCTGACCTCAGACTGATTCCCCAGGGGACACTCACCCATCAGACGTCTGGTCCAGAAAGGTGTTTCCTGCCTCAGGAAAATCCACTTGGAGCGCGGAAGCTCAGCAGTCTTCTCCGGCCCCATGAGTCCAGGAACCAGCGAATGAGCCGGTGGCGCCTTCCTAGAGTCACAGAGTCCGGGCTGAGCAACCCGGAGTCCATTCTCGTCAGCGGTGGCCTCAAGAGCCAGTCTCAACTGACACGTTCCCGGCCAATGCACCAAATGTTATGGAATACGGAACTTATGAAATTGGTGTGGAAGTGACAGTCAGACCCTGTGAGGTTCGGGAAAGAGCCTTTAATTAAAGCAGCGCTGCTGGATCAGGGGACTCTAAGATCCAGATCCTGAACAGCCTGGACAATGAGATTTTCTCTATATACACTGAAGGGGTTGAAAAGAACAAAACGGGGCAGAGAAAGACTGACTGTGCTGAGCAGATATCCTGTAGAAAGCCTGCAGCCTTGAGCACAGCTTAGCTCAGATAACCAGAAGACACCTGGCAGGGGAGGAACCAAGGACGGGCCTGACCCTTACACCAGCAAGAGCGGTTTGCAGGACCAGATAATTAAGAAGGGGCGGACAGTGACTTAATTGTAGGCTATCAAGAGTGTACATTACGTTACTGGCACAGATTCAGATTGCTAGGCCTCCCCCCCCCCAAATGTCTCATTTTCCCCATCACTATGTTCACTGCAGCATTATTCACAACGGCCAAGGTATGGAAACAACCCCAATGCCCCTTATGGCGTATATATACCATTAAATATTGTTCCGTCTTAAAAGAGGAGGAATCCTGCCATTTGCAACAGCATGGATGGACCTGGAGGACATTGTGTTAAACCGAAGGACAAATACTTCATGATTCCCTTATTCGAACTATCTAAAGCAATCAGACTGATAGAAGCGGATAATAGGCTGTTGGTTGCCAGGAACTGAGAGGAGGAAATGGGGAGCTGACTTCAAGTTTCAATTATGCAAGATGAGTACGTTCTAGAGATCTGCTTGCTGTATGGCACAGTGCCCCGTTTAGCAACAGTGTACTGTGCAATTCAACATCCGTTAAAGAGTGTAGATCTCATGTTAAATGTTCTTACCACAAAAAGCAAACAGTGAAATGAAAACAAAACAAAAACAAGCAAGCAAACCACCAAAAACCTAAGGGACAAGGAAATGCTTGAGGCGATGAATATGTTTATTACCTTGATGGTGGTGATGGTTTCATCGGTGCACACCTGTCCAAACTCATCAAATTGTATGCTTTAAATACGCACAGTTGATACTTCAATGAAGCTGGAAAAAAAAAAAAAAGAAAATACAGGTTTCTTGAGCTTGAAAATCTCCCCACTTTTTCTGCTGAATCTTCTTAGATGGAGAACTTTGATGCCTGTACCTCCATTTCTCCACCACCCACCCTGCATCGTTTTAGAATTCAGCGAACTTCTCCCGGGAAGTCCACATGGATCAGGATCACTGGCACTTGCAGAGGTAAGAATTGAGGGAGCCGCCGAAACCGGTTTGGCTCAGTGGATAGAGCATCGGCCTGCGGCCTGAAAGGTCCCAGGTTCGATTCCGGTCAAGGGCATGTACCTTGGTTGCGGGCACATCCCCAGTAGGGGTTGTGCAAGAGGCAGCTGATCGATGTTTCTCTATCATCGATGTTTCTAACTCTCTATCCCTCTCTCTTCCTCTCTGTGAAAATCAATAAAATATATTAAAAAAAAAAAAAAGAATTGAGGGAGCCTTCAATATGTACCTGTGCCCTACTGTAGACTTTCTCATCCTAAATCTTAGGAGATGGGGAGAGGATACAGAAATCTCCACTAAGAAAAACAGCACCTCTAAAAGGGGACTGGGGGGAGGTAGATGAGGGTAAGGGGGGGGATAAACGGAGGTGGAAGGAGACTTGACTTGGGGTGGTGAACGCACAATAAGATAGACAGAGGATCTATTATAGAATCACACACCCGAAACCTATAGCATTTCATTAACCAATATCCCCCCAATAAATTCAATTAAAATCAAAAAACACCCCCAGCACTTCAGAAGATTCTTAACCCACAGTGAAGATGTAAGAACCACCCATTTGGATGTAAAAGGCATCTCCTATTCAAATTTTGCTAATATTGTAGCAAAACCTGGAAGTTCCAGCAGGGGAGGATGTTACTGCGTGGAAGAGGTCTTTGGCTGGAAAATGAGATCTGACGAGCCCGCTTTCCAGAACCAGGAAATGAAAATGTTTCCTTGGAAAGGATGTCCACCTGTGAAAGGGCTTCCCCACCGCCCCCCCCACCCCACCCCGCCGTTTCGGAGATCTCAGAAGGGAATGGGGCACTTTGTGGGACAAACACTGGCCAAATGTGTGCTATGTTCCTAGAATTTGGGAAATTGTCAACACACAATGCTGTTAAATTAGGAAGATCTTTGTTTTTAAGGAAATTATTTTGACACCCATTGCCATGTCAAGTGTGTTTCATTCTAAGTTGATTGACTCTCATTGTCATGCTTGGCACTGTTTTGAGGAAGCTGTGAATGAAAGAAGCTGTGTTTCTTAATCCCTAGATGAACCGAGAAATCCAGAAATCATAGCAAAGTGGCGTTCACTCTTGGACTCAATTTGCTCTCACTTTTTTGCATCTTTATGGATGAGGCTTGTTCCCAGCATGAAGAATTGCATGGATGGAAATTCTAGCTGGAAGAGGGAGAGAAGCAGCAGCCTTGTGCAAGCAATTTATTCACTGTAGCCTTTAGTCCCCCCAGCCACTCTGCAAAGTCTGGCTTAGTTTCTCCGTTTTAAAGAGGGGAGAGCCCAGGAACAGAGAGGTGAGAAAATTGCCCAGATCGTTCAGGGAGTGAGGAAGTGCTTAGATCATGATTTGAACCAGTAGAAAGCAAAAGAACCTTGCCAACGTTACCTAAACTAGAGGAGGTTTGCCCTATCCGGTTTGGCTCAGTGGATAAAGCATCGGCCTGTGGATCGAAGGTTGGATTCTGGTCAAGGGCACGTACCTCGGTTGCAGGCTCCTCACTGGCCCGGGCCTTGTCAGGGTTCTTACAGGAGGCAACCAATCGACGTTTTTCTCTCACATTGATATTTCTGTCTTTCCCTCTCTCTTCCACTCTGTCTAAAAATCAATGGAAAAATGTCCTCGGGTGAGGATTTAAAAAAAAAAAAAAAGGAAAAAAAACAAACAAAACAAACCAAAACACAAGAGGAGGTTTATTACTTTTAGCCAAAAGGGCAGAAATGTGACTGAAGAAATATCACGTGCATTAGCTGAAGATGAGGTTCAGTGCCCCTCAAAGCGTAGCCCAGAGAGCAAGCTTGTGGGGACTGCCCTGCTGGGAGTTTTCACATCCAATCTGCCCCCGTCACCATTTCTCTCTTCCTTGGGCCAGTCATGGTTCCTGCCTAAGCTCTTTGTGGCAGGCAGTATGACGGCCTCTAAAGATGTCCTCATGTTAATCCCCAGAACCTGTGAATATGTTTCCTTACACGGAAAAGGTGACTTTGCAGATGTGGCTGAATTAAGGACCACTCTTCTTTAAGAAATGCTATTGGGATTTTGATGGGGAATGCATTAAATCTGTACATTGCTTTGGATAATACTAGTATGGTCATTTGAATTATGTTGATTCTTCTAATCAATGAACACAAAATATCTTTCCATTTACTTGTGTCCTCTTCAATTTCTTTTAATAATGTCTTGTAGTTTTTGGTGTATAGTTCCTTTATATCCTTTGTTAAGTTGAACATGGATGGATCTTGAGAATATCGTGCAAGTGAATTAAGTCAGGTAGGAAAAGTCAAGAACCATATAATTTCACTCATGTGTGGGATATTAAACTGAAAGCAACAAATGAACAAACAAGACAAAGAAAGAAAAACTTATAGACACCATAATAGTATGGTGGATACCCAAAGGGAAGGGGGGAGTAAAGGGCAAAGGGGGTCAAATATATGGTGACAGGAGATTTAACTTTGGGTAGTAAACACAGAATGCAATATACAGATGATGTATTACAGAACTGTACACTTGAAACCTATAAAATTTTACTACCCAATGTCACCGCAATGAGTTTAATTTTAAAAAAAAACTTTACTATGGCCTCTGCCTGGAGGTACTCAATGTCTGTGAGGTTTCTTCCCACCTCACTATGAGCTCTGGATTTCAGGGTAACTGCACCAGCGCCATCTAGTGGCACTGATGCGAGGTGCACTGACCTCAATTTCTTTCCCTTTTCCTTGCCCCACTTCCCCCCTTGTTCCCTTTTTTGACCTTGGGCAAAGACGATTGGGTTAAACATAACCCTCAGTTCATAACACTCCATCATCACTGGTCCACCCAAGATCTCTCATTAAAAAATAATTACTCCCTTGTATCCCCACAGGTCACTCATATTTCTCTAGCCCACTTAGAAATTGTTCTCCTGTATTTAATGTGAGGTGTACGGTATGTGCCCTGGAAAAATACATGCTGATTTGTATGATGTATTTTTAATGTACCTAAATGGTATTCTATCTCATCATTACTTTTTCACTTAGCATTTGTCTTTAAACTCATTCATACTGCTGTGTGTGCACCTAAACTCTTCCTTCTAACTCCGGGCCACGGTATGCAACCTATATTGTATTTCTTTCTCTCCCAGGATGGACATCCAGCTTGCTTCTGACTCCTTGCCACCATAAAAATAATACATTAGACACCATGTCCCTGGCCCTTTAAAAAGCTGTGTGTGCCGCTTCTGAGTGCTGGCTTCCTCCTCCCAGAAGAGCTAGCCTGCCCTCTCCTGCCCGAGGGACATGAGGAGCCCAGGTACCCACATCCTCAGCAACACGTGGCATTATTCAGCGCTCTGATTCAGTCTTATACATATAAAATGCTATCTCACTGCTTTAACTTCCATGATTATTAATGAATCTGAACATCTTTACTGATGCTGGTGAGCTTTGTGCATTTCCTCTTTCACAAGTTGCCTGTTGATGTCTTTTGCCCATTTTCCTGTTGGGATTGCTCCCTGTTCCTACTGATTTTCAGGACTTCTGTGCACTGTCTGTGACTGTGCTGTCCAATATGGTAGCTTCTAACCACATGCGGCTACTGAGTGCTGAAAGTGGCTGGTCCAAACTGGGACGTGAAGAGTGTAAAATACACTTAGAGTTTAGGAGGCTTGGTGTGAAAAAGGGAAAGCAACATTCTCATTAATAATTTTATTTTTACTAATTGCATGTTGAAATGGTAATATTCTAGATAGATCAGATTAAGTAACATATATTATCAAAATTACCTTCATTTGTTTATTTTTAAGTGTTAAAATGTGGCTACTAGAAAATTTAAAGTCCTACAAGTGGCTTGCATTGTGTTTCTAGTGAAAAGGGCTGGGCCAGATAGCAAGCCTTTGTCCATCTGAGACACTGTCAGTGTCTTCTCCCTTTCTGCCTCCTTTTCACCAACCCTATTCATGGTGTCCTTTACTTCTGAAAAAGCCTTAATCTTAATGTAGTCTCATTCGCTGCTTTTTGTTGCCTCATGATTGACGCTCTGAAATGTGTTTAGAGAATTTCTTCCTCTGTCCTGACTCACAAAGATATTTTCCTAAATTTCTCCTATTAGCTTTATAGTTTCATCTTCCACTTATAACTCTTTAATTCACTGGAGGCCACTTTTATGTTACGGGAATCTTATCTAAATGGGTTTTCCTTATGTTATCTATTAAGCAATCTACCTTTCCCCCCTACTAATTGTGGTGCTACCATTATTGTATAGTAAAAATATTCTTTTTTAAAAGAAGTCCTTTACTATTGAGAATGTATATTCCCTGGTACATTTTTCATTTAATGGCTCACAAAAAAGTGGCCTTTTGTGTATTTCCTTATTGAAACAAAATCTCGCAAATACCATTAGCTACAAGTTTAAAAAAACACAACCCGTGCTCTCATCCACTTGTACAGAAAACCGCCCACACAACATCCTTCTCATTCTAGTGTGTTCAGATCTTCAGTGTTTTCTAAGCCTTTTGCACTGGCGATGCTCACAAAGGGATGGATTTTACTTTCTGCACTTTTCTTTGTGTTGTTTCACCCATTTCTCCTGCAGCAGAACAAGCAATTCCCCAATGGCATGTGTCTCTTTTGCCTTTTATTAAGAAATCTTAAAAGAGATTTTTGTATATTTATAACGACATTTAGTAAAATAATATAAAGTACTAGGCTGAGTACATCAAACCTCGGTTTTCCAACGTCTCCCATCTTGGACAATTTGGTTCTCGACCAAGTTGTTCATGAAGAGGGGCGGGAAATGTGGGAATGTTTCAGTTGTCAAACAAAACTTTGGTTTTAGACCCACAGCCCTTCTATGCAGATACCTGTTTGATCAGTCAGGAGTCTCTCAGGCGACAAAGAGAATTCAGGAGTATGAGTCAGTTTACCGTTAAACCTTCCATTGTGAACATATCAGGAAAAAGTGCTGTGAATATTTCCATGGTTTTTTTTGCTTTTGTGGCTGTTTATTATTATTAAACTAGAGGCCTGGTGCACGAAATTCTTGCACTGGAGGGGGGGGGGTGTCTCTAAGCCCGGCCTGTGCCCTCTCACAGTTGGACATCCATAGTGCTGCGCAGAGGCGGGAGAGGCTCCCACCACCGCTGCTGCGCTCGCCAGCCATGAGCCTGGATTCTGGCTGAGTGGTGCCCGCCATCCGCCCCGCCCCCCCCCCCCCCCCCGTAGGAGTGCACTGACCACCAGGGGGCAGCTCCTACATTGAGTGTCTGCCCCCTGGTGGTCAGTGTGCATCATAGCGACCGGTTGTTCCGCCGTTCAGTCGATTTTCATATTAGCCTTTTATTATAGAGGATGCTTGTAATAAGTCATCATGGACCCTAAGAAGGTTAGTGATAGCAGCAAAGTAAAAAGGAGAGTTGTGAGAACAATGATAGAGCTTAAAAAAGAAATAACTGCAAAGTATGATAGAGGTGTTTGTGTGTCTGATCTGGCTACTTAAGAAATGGCTCACCTGTCCAAATTTCAAATGACTGGGAAACAGAAGCATGGCAAAAATGAGACTTTTAATAACACTCTCGAGAGTGGGCGTCCATTGTATGGCACACACGCGGGGCAGGGAACACAGCCTATTTATCTAGTCCCTTCTCCAGTTCCTCATTGGTGATGAGGGCTGGCAGCTGCTGCTCACACCTGTTGACAGTGCCGAGCAATCAGGACCAGTGCTGGGTGCCAGCAGTGGGTGCAAGCAGCAGCGCTAGCTGCAGGTGCAAGCGGGGCCAGTGCCGGCAGCAGGTGTGAGATGCGGCTGCCATCCCTGATTGCCCCTCAGGAGCCGGGGGAGATGGAGAAGCCCTGAGGGGCGATCAGGGCTGGTAGCTGCCGCTCGCACCCACTGACAGCGCCCAGCGGTGAGGGCTGTCACCGGGCACTGGCAGCAGGTGTGAGCAGTGGTTCTGGCGCCGGCAATGGGTGTGAGCAGGGCCGGCGCCGGCAACGGGTGGGAGCACCAGATGGGACCGCAGCACGTGGGAGAAAAGACTTTTCAGTAACCACCAGAGGCTCGTCCTGATGACAATGACCAGTGCCCCACCTTGGTCTGGTACCCCTGCTCACCTGTTCCACTATCCCACCGCTGCTGACACCCGCCATGTTCCGCGCTCTGCCGCCTACTGCTGAAGCCCACTATGTTCCGTGCACGCCTCCTGGTGGTCAGCACACATCATAGCAACCAGTTGTTCAGTTGTTCCGCCATCCGGTCTATTTGCATATTATATATATAGACCAGCGGCCTGATGCACGAAAGTTTGTGCAAGAGTAGGCCTTCCTTCCCCTGGCTGCCGGCACCGGCTTCCCTCCGGCACCCGGGACCCGGGCTTCCCTCCTCCAGCTGCTGGCTGGCACCCAGGACCCAGGCTGGCTTCCCGCAGACCTCCTGCAGGCACCCGGAACCCGGGCTGGCTTCCCTCCAGCCCCGGCTTCGTCAGGAAGGACATCCCGAAGACGTCCGGTCTAATTAGCATATTACCCTGTTATTATTATAGATGATTTCAGAGAGAAAGGGAAAGGGAGAGAGAGACAGAAACATCAATGATGAGAGAGAAACATCGATTGGCTGCCTCCTGCAGGCCCCCTAACCAGGGTTCGAGCCCGCAACTCAGGCATGTGCCCTGACCAGGAATGGAACCGAGTCCTACTGGTTAATAGGTTGATGTTCAACCGCTGAGCCACACTGGCTGGGCCCCCTGCCCATTTCTTAATTGATTATTTGTTCATAGTTCGTTCTTTTTTATTGCTGAGTGATCTGAATAGATCACTATTTTAAAAATGTGTTCTCCTGTTGATGGACATGCGGGTTGTTTCCAGCGTGGAACTATTCTGAATAAAACTATGGAGGACATTTGTGTACATGTCTTTGTGTAAAACACATTTTCATTTCTCTGCAGTAAAATTCTAGAAGTGGACTTGTTAGGTTGTAGGGTAATAGAATGTTTAGTTTAAAAGAAACTTCCACATCTTTTTCTAAAGAGTTCTGCCATGAAACTGTATGATGAGCATTGGATTTCTGTTCGGATGACGCGAGTCCTCTGATTGTGAGGCTCCAAGGCAGAATCTCTGAGACCTTTCAAGTCTGGGCTCCATGCTTCCCTTTCGATGCCTCGTCACTGTCTATTGACAGAGTCCCCGGGAGGTAGGTGCCCAGAACGTTGCTGAATTGGCAAGTTCTCTCTCTCCCCAAAACATCTGCAGAGATCAGAAATAAAAGGCAAGAACTCTCACCAGGGTTGTTTCTTTTTTTGCTTTACTGAAGAAGTGTAACTGACAAATGGGAATTGTTTTACCTTTGCTGAAGTATAATTGACAAATAGAAATTGTATATATTTAAAGTACATAACCTGATGTTTTGATTTACATATACGTTGTGAAACGGTCACCACAATCAAGCTACTTCACATATCCATCACCTCACAGTTGCCATTTTCTTTTTGTGTGTGTCAAGAACACAAGATCTACCCTCATAGAAAATTTCAGGTACACAATACAGTATGTTTTTTGTTACTCCTCATCTGAGGATATTTGTTCCATTACTTTTCAAAGAGAGTGGAAGGAGAGAGGAGGGAAGAGGGGAGGAGAGAGAGAGAAACGTCGATGTGAGGGGCAATCAGGGATGGCAGCCGCATCTCACACCTGCTGCCGGCACTGGCCCCGCTTGCACCTGCAGCTAGCGCTGCTGCTTGCACCCACTGCTGGCACCCAGCACTGGTCCTGATTGCTCGGCACTGTCAACAGGTGTGAGCAACAGCTGCCAGCCCTCATCACCCCTGAGGGCTTCTCCACCTCCCCCGGCTCCTGAGGGGTGATCGGGGCAGCAGCTGCCACTTGCACCCGCTGACAATGCCAGCCCTGCTCACACTGCTGCTGGTGCCGGCTCCAAATGCTCTGTGCTGTCAGCAGGTGCGAGTGGGGCCGGTGCCATCAGTGTGTGGGAGTGGTGGCAGTGGGAGTGGGGCTGCCGGCAGACAGGGGACCAGGGGCTGCGGCAGGAGGGTCTGGGTGGGGGCGCAGAGGTTGGGCTAAGACCCGCCCCTGTGCCCACCACAGCCTCGCAGCCCACAGTTCCTTTCAAGGTGCATGAATTCATGCACTGGGCCCCTAGTCCTATCTAATAATAGACAAATATGCAAATGACCATACCCCCGACACACCCACAGGCCACGCCCACCATCCAATCAGAGCGAGTATGCAAATTAACCCAAACCAAGATGGCTACAGCCACAGAGAGCAAGGTTTCCTAGGTAACAGAGGAAGCCAAGCTTTCCGCCTGCCCTTGCCAGGCCTAAGCCTCCACTCAAGCTACAAAGTTTCAATTATAGAAGGTAAACAAATTCAAACAAATGGCGGCAGAATGGAGCTTGAGAGAGCAGGCCAGGGTTGCCGCCGGCAACAGGGGAAGCAAAGCTTTCCACACACCCTGGCCGGGCCCACCCGCTTAAGGCAACAAAGTTTCAATTATAACCCCAACACAAATGGCTGTGAGCCTCGGAGGGAGCCCCAGGCTTGGCTCCGCTCCAGGCTACAAAGTTTCAATTGTAGAAGGAAAATAAATTCCAGATACCAGGGCCTCCGCTTGCATTGCCAGGGGGCGTTGCCAGTCTGCAAACCACCACAGGCCCCTCGCTCAGGCCGCCCCACACCCCAAGGGAACCCCCACTTGATCCGGGACACCCTTCAGGGCAAACCAGCTGGCCCCCACCCCTGTACCAGGCCTCTATCCTATCTAATAAAAGAGTAATATGCAGCCCTGACTGGTTTGGCTCAGTGGATAGAGCGTTGGCCTGCGGTCTCAAGGGTCCCGGGTTCGATTCCCATCAAGGGCATGTACCTTGGTTGCGGGCACATCCCCAGTAGGGGGTGTGCAGGAGGCAGCTGATCGATGTTTCTCTCTCATCGATGTTTCTAACTCTCTCTCCCTCTCCCTTCCTCTCTGTAAAAAAATCAATAAAATATATTTAAAAAAAAAAGAGTAATATACAGATTGATCATCACTGCAACACACAATATAGCTGCCCCCATGTGGTCAAAGATCCTGCCCCCATGTGGACACAAGATGGCCACCACAAGATGGCCAGCAGGAGAGGGCGGTTGCGAGGCACCCGGCCTGCAAGGGAGGGCAGTTGAGAAGGACCAGGCCTGCAAGGGAGGGCAGTTGGAGGCGATCAACCCTGCAGGAGAGGGCAGTTAGGGGTAACCAGGCCGGTAGAGGAGGGAAGTTGGGGGCAAACAGGCTGGCAGCAGAGTGGTTAGGGGGTGATCAGGCTGGCAGGCAGAAGCGGTTAGGGGCAATCAGGAAGGCAGGCAGGCAAGCAGTTGGGAGCCAGCAGTCCTGGATTGTGAGAGGGATGTCCGACTGCCCGTTTAGGCCCGATCCCAGGGATCGGGCCTAAACGGGCAGTTGGACATCCCTTGAGGGGTCCCAGATTGGAGAGGGTACAGGCTGGGCTGAGGGACAACCCCCCTCCGTGCATGAATTTCGTGCACCGGGCCTCTAGTTATATATAAGAGGCAGGGGAACTGCAAAGACATTTTTCCAAAGAAGACATACAAATGGTTAAGAGGCATATCAGAAGATGCTCAACATCACTAATCATTAGGAAAATGCAAATCAAAACCACAGTGAGCCGAAACCGGTTTGGCTCAGTGGATAGAGCGTTGGCCTGCGGACTCAAGGGTCCCAGGTTCGATTCCGGCCAAGGGCATGTACCTTGGTTGCGGGCACATCCCCAGTAGGGGGTGTGCAAGAGGCAGCTGATCGATGTTTCTCTCTCATCGATGTTTCTAACTCTCTATCCCTCTCTCTTCCTCTCTGTAAAAAATCAATAAAACATATTAAAAAAACAAACCACAGTGAAATATCACCTTACACCTGTTAGAATGGCTATATATAAAGATAACAAGCATTAGCAAGGATGTGGAGAAATGGGAACCCTTGCGCACTGCTGGTGAGAATGTAAATTGGTACAGCCACTATGGAAAACAGTATGGAGAATCCTCAAAAAGTTAAAAATAGAATGACCACATAATCCAGCAATCTCATTGCTGGGTATATATCCAAAGGAATAAATTCAGGATCTCTAAGTGATATCTTCACTCCCATGTTCATTGCAGCATTATTTGCAACAGTCAAGTTATGGAAACAACCTAAGTGTCCATAATGGATGAATGGATGAAGAATGTGGTACCTATTACATACAATGGAATGTCATTCAGCCACGAGAAAGAAGGAAACCCTGCCACTTGCAACAACGTGGATAGACCTTGAGGACAGTGTGCCAAATGAAATAAGTCAGACAGAGAAAGACAAGTACCGTATGACCTCACTAAAGTGTGGAATTTAAGAAAGTCAAGCTCATAGAACCAGAGACTAGGATGGTGGTTACCAGGGGCTGGGGGAAGGGGGAGACGTTCAAAGATTACAAATTCCTACTTGTAAGATGAGTAAGTTCTGGGGATCTAATGTGCAGCATGGTGGTTGTAGTTAATAATCCTGTATTACATACTTGAAAGTTTCTAACTGAGTAAATCTTAAATGTTCCCACCACGAAAAAGAAATAGTAACTCTGTGAGGTGATGCCAGTGTTAGCGAACACTATGGCGGGAATCATTTTGCAATATATACATGTATCAAATCACCACATGTACCTTAAGCTTACACAACGTTATATGTCAATTACAGCTCAATAAAGCTGGGGTGGGGAGGGATGAACTGACAAACAACATGGACGAATCTCAAAGCTATTATGCTAAGTGAAAGAAGCCAGGCCTGCTGGGCCGGTGTGGCTCAATTGTTGAGCATTGACCTATGAACCAGAAGATCATGGTTAGCTTTCTTTTTCTTTTTTAATTTTTTAAAATGTATTTTATTGATTTTTACAGAGAGGAAGGGAGAGGGATAGTTAGAAACATCGATGAGAGAGAAACATCAATCAGCTGCCTCATGCACGTACCAGACAATATTAATTTAACTACTGTAGTAGTTTATTTGTAATGTGTTTTTATTTTTTAATTTTTAATTTAATAAATCTTTATTGTTCAGATTACAGTTGTTCCTCTTTTTCCCCCCATAGCTCCCCTCCACCTGGTTCCCATCCCACCCTCTTCCCTTACCTCCCACCCACTGTCCTCATCCATAGGTGTACGATTTTAGTCCAATCTCTTCCCGCACCCCCACACCCCTTTACCCCTGAGAGTTGTCAGTCCACTCCCTTTCTATGCCCCTGATTCTACTATATTCACCAGTTTATTCTGTACATCATATTTTTAATTCACTTGGTTTTTAGATTCACTTGTTGATAGATATGTATTTGTTGTTCATAATTTTTATCTTTACCTTTTTCTTCTTCTTCCTCTTCTTAGAGAATACCTTTCAGCATTCCATATAATACTGGTATAGCGGTGATGAACTCCTTTAGCTTTTTCTTATCTGTGAAGCTCTTTAGCTGCCCTTCAATTCTGAATGTCAGCTTGGCTGGGTAGAGTACTCTTGGTTGTAGGCTCTTGCTATTCATCACTTTGACTATTTCTTGCCACTCCCGTCTGGCCTGCATAGTTTCTGTTGAGAAATCAGCTGACAATCATATGGGTGCTCCCTTGTAGATAATTAACTGTTTTTCTCTTGCTGCTTTTAATATTCTCTGTCTTTTGCTCTTGGCATTTTAATTATGATGTGTCTTGGTGTGGTCCTCTTTGGATTCCTCTTGTTTGGGGTTCTGTGCGCTTCCTGGACTTGTAAGTCTATTTCTTTCACCAGGTGGGGGAAGTTTTCAGTCATTATTTCTTCAAATAGGTTTTCATTATCTTGCTCTCTCTCTTCTTCTGGCACCCCCATAATTCTGATGTTGGTACACTTGAAGTTGTCCCAGAGGCTTCTTATACTATCTTCAAATTTTTGGATTCTTTTTTCTTTTAGCTTTTCCAGTTGAATGATTTTTGCTTCTTTGTATTTCAAATCTTTGACTTGATTCTTGCATTCCTCTAGTTTGCTGTTGGGTGTCTGTAGAATATTTTTTATTTCAGTCAGTGTATGTTTAATTTCTAGTTGGTCCTTTTCCATATCCTCGAGGGTCTCTCGCATATCCTTGAGGGTCTCTTACTGTTATCGGCCTTTTCTAGGAAATTCTTGAAAAACCTTATAACCGTGATTTTGAACTCTATGTCCAGTCGTTTATTTTCCTCCATTTCTTTGGTTTGTGATCTGTTTCTTTGTCTCCCCATTTTCGCTGCTTTCCTGAGTTGGTAGGGTAGCTTTCTGTGCTATTTGTCCTACATGAGCCAGTGGCTTGGCCTCCCCAGTTACCTGAGGTGGACACTCTTGGTGCACCCCTTTGTGGACTGTGTGTACAGCCTTGTTGTAGTTAAGTCTTGATTGTTGTTGGTATCAGTGGGAGGAGTTGACCTCCAGGCCAATTGGCTGTGAGGATCAGCTGTGTCTACGCCGGGAGACAGCCTTATTCGACTAGACTTGCAAAATTGTAAAAGCCTCTGTGCTCAGCTTGGATGGGGTGGAGTTTCAGGGTGGAGCTTCAGGGTGGAGCCTACAGCCTTGGCTTCCCGTCGGCCCCGCCCTATGAGGTTCCTGGGTCTCAGTGTCCCTCGGTACTCGCTGCAAGCACCTCTGAGAGAAAGGCGCCCTTGAGTTTTGCCTGTTGCCAAACAGTCTAGTCTCTCCCCCAATGAATCTGGATTCCCAGATTCTCGCCCGGAACTGGGGTGCAGTGCAGTCTGAACTGGGGCTCAGCGCAGTCCGGAGCTTTTGTCTCCTTCCCGCTAGAGCAATCCTGCGGCACACTCAACAGTCCATCCTCTGCACGCATTCACATGCACGCCTCTGGAGCTCTGCCTTTTGCCGCTCCCCTGAGTTTCCGCCTTACAGCCCAGATTCCCCCAGTATGAGCTTGGGTCCCCAGGGTCTTGCCTGGTACTGGGGTTCAGTGCAGTCGGAGCTAGGGTTCAGCACAGTCTGGAGCTTTTATCTCCTTCCTGCTAGAGAACGCCAGCCAGGCACTCAACCGCCCGTCCTCTCCGGCTCCGTCCTCTCCGCATGCGCACGCCCTTGTCTCCGTACCTCAGGCTTTTACAGCTCCTCTGATTTTCCTTATGGTTTTCTCTTTCCTTCTAGTTGATGGATTTCTAGTCAGCCAGCTTTCCTGTGGTTCTGGATGATGTCCGTTTTGTCTTTCAGTTGTATTTTTGAAATTTTTGTGTGAGGCTGCAGTTTAGGTGTTTACCTATGCCGCCATCTTGGTTTCTCCTCATGGTTAGCTTTCTGGTCAGGACAAATGCCTGGGACATGCAGGAGGCAGCTGATCAATGATTCTCATCATTGGTTTTTCTATATCTCCCTCTCCCTTCCTCTCTGAAATAAATAAAAAATATATGTATTTTTAAAAAGAAGCCAGGCCCACCAAGTGCATAGTACATGATTTTGATTATAGGGATTCCAGGACAGACAAACTGATCTAGGGCATAAAAATATGCTTTGGCAGCTCTGGACCCATGGTGGACTGTCCATTGAAAGCTGGGACCCAGGAAGGAAGGCAGCCACTTCCAGAGAAGGGTCCGGAAATACTCTGACTTCTCCCCTCCTCCTGCAGGAGTGAGCCGGAAACCCAGGCATATGCCCTGACAGGGAATGGAACCGTGACCTCCTGGTTCATGGGTTGACCCCCACTACAGAGCCACACTGGCCGGGCATCTCACAGTGCTCTGATAAAGTTGGGGGCTTGCAAGACGTCACCATGACAGGCGCACGGGTGGGGTGGAGTGGCCTGATGCTCAGCCTTGCCCGGGGGCATGCCCAAGCAGGTGCCTTTCAACGCTTGACCCCTCCCCTCTCAAACCAGGCTTTCCCGCCTCCATCCCTCCATAATTAAGCCATAATCAGTTGATCATTAGTATCCAAGACAGCAAGTCAGTGGAAAAAATAAGGATGCAGTGTTAGTGGTCCCTTTTAATGACATAAAGGGAGGCTTTTACATTTTGTAAAAATATGCCATTATGTTGATATGCCTAACCTAATTATGGTTTCTTCAAGTGCTTTTCTTTTTTCACTTAAGACATTAAGGTAAACATTTTAAACAATATCTTTGTGCATCTCCAACATTAACAAATTATTAGACACTAATTGCTCTGGGTTCTAACCACCTCTCTGAACAGACAGAGTTTTTCATTTGCAGAATTTAAAACATACCAGAGCAATTTACGTTCCCGAATAGCTACAGATTTGTTAGCTTGACTCAGAATCAGCAAAACCCAGGAAGCCATTATGTAAATATAGATAATGTCTCTCCAATGCGGATAATTAATGCAGAGATCTCCAGAAAAGCCTTCTCTTTATGATGAGGTTGTGACGAGCATTTGAAAGACTGTGGGGTGGTACAAAGAACCGCCCCCCCCGGCCCCCTGCAGTTCTTTCTGAGCCTGAGAAAGCTCTCAGGTTTCCATAGAGGGACACACAGCAGAGGAGGAAGGCTGTTTCCTTCTCTTCTGACGCCCCAGCATGGACCACTGCAGAGTGGCCCGTGTCTCCCTCTCAAATGGTCAGTTCCATTCAACCCCGAGTGCTGCGGCTGATACTGAGCATTCTAATTTGTGTTAGAATCTGTCATTAAAAGTTGTGTTGGCTCCTAATAGGGCAGAGATCTGCTGCATGTGTCAGGTAACTCTAGGCAATGAGGTCAATTTGCCGTTGCAGGAAAGGCCTTCCTCATCAGCTGACCTCATGCTTGTATTTGATGGAAGAGAAAACTGAGGCCCAAAAAGAGATTCATCCGACTAGAGAAGCAGTAGGTTATGGAAGGGGACTGGGAACCTCCCCCAAAGGATGGACTGGTCTTTGTAGTATCTACTGACTTCAAATCAATGAAACTTAACTTTTTTTTGGGGGGGGGGGGAGGTGGTGGTGTCCCTGGTTTCGGTTACTCTACAAGGTGCGTGGAGGACAGAGTGATGGTTAAGACATGGTCTTAGTCTTCAAGTAACTTTCTTTTTTTTTAAAAAAAAAATATTTTTATTGATTTCAGAGAGGAAGGAGGAGGGAGAGAGAGAGAGAAACATCAATGGTGAGAGAGAGTCATTGATTGGCTGCCTCCTGCAGGACCCCACTGGGGATCAAACCCACAACCCAGGCATGTGCCCTTGACCGGAATCAAACCTGGGACCCTTCAGTCCGCAGGCCGATGCTCTATCCACTGAGCCAAACCGGGTAGGGCAAGTAACTTTCAATCCAACATGACAGTCACATAGGAAAAGAAACAATATAAGAGAGAATGGAAAAAAAATAATGTAAGTTAAATGCCTTGTCCTACGTGCCACATGGCCTTTACACATGCTGTTTCCTCTGCCTGATGCACTCTCTTTCCTCTTTCACCTAGTTAACTCCCACCCATCCTTCCTCGTCCCGTCATCACTTCCTTTCCACTGGGAGAGGTCAGAGCGCCTCTCATGCACTCTCATCACACACTCAGTTCCTTAACAGAGTGAAAGTTCCTTGAAGGCCTCCACTGCATCTTTACTGCTCACCGTGGGACTCATGCACCCGAGAATGGAAACGAGTACATTCTGTGCATATTCAAACTGAAAAAGATGCGTGAGTGCCCATCAAGATAACAGAAGGTCTCAAAGGGCAGGGACAGCCTTTTCTTGACTGACTGCCCCACGCATTGTAGGATATCTAGCATCTCTTTGAAGGCCACTGCTCATGCCAGACACTGTGACCACCAGAAAACCCCACAAACTTCCAGAGCCCCCTCCTGGGGGTGGCAACTCCAACATTCAAAAGCCACCACTCTAGAAACCCAACAGAATTGGTTACATCCAATGAGACCAGCCTGTTGGGGTGGACGGCACGGGTGGAGATTGAGGGGTGACGATGCAGTGGCACGCCTTTGCCGCTTCATTCATTCAACGCTTATTTGTGCGTACAGTCGCACAGGCTGGGGGTTGAGGACTCACGGGTGAGCAAAACCTGACATGGTCCCTGCCTCCGTGGGGCCTCCCTCCAGGATTATAACACAGGCGATAGGAGGGTCTCTGAGGAGTAGATGAATAGGAGCTTTGCACCACTACAGGTTAGGAAGTGCTGGAAGGAGTTCCAGACCTTTGGCAGGACTTTGGCCCTCGTGGTGCACTGCACAGGAGATGCTGCTGACAGCTCATTTCCACGTGTACACTCATCTGTCGGCCCATCTCGGATGACTCAGAAGACATATTTATCAGAGTTGAAGATGAGAACAAAGCAAGGGCTCTTACACTGGGTGACAGAATTAAGGTTTGATAAATCTTAACAGATTGATAGATGGTTGGAGAATAACTAGAAAAAATCAAATGAGGTGAATACTAAGAATTAGTCTTGTTATCCCCCTGTCCCAATTCCCACAAATATAGGACAAAGGAGACCTAGCTCAAGAGAAGTTCATATGAAGACTCCCCAGGGGTGGGTTTAGGTACCTTCAGACCAGCAAGGGCATGTGGGGGCCATAAAGTAAAAGCAACCCATTGGCTATATTAAAAAAGGTATTGGGTCCAGATGCAGGGAGGGGATTTTCCCACTAGAGAGACAGTTATTCTTGATGAAAATCATATTATTACTGTTACTGAGTCCCTGATCTTCCCCATTTACTGTTGTCCCTCCACTCTATGGACACCCTACTGAGGTCACTAAGATACTGGGACTTTGAGAGAACCCGGATAAAGCCCAGTGGAAGGGGAGTGGCCTTCCTAATTAGCTGTCTTTTTGAATCTCAGCGCCAGTATGTTTAGCTGAGTGACACAGGTCAAGTCAGTTCATCTCTTTGACCCTCAGTTCCATCACCTGTGAGGTGGTGATGCGATATGTGAGGACTGAAGGAAACAATTTATGGACAGCATGAGGTCAGCCTTCAATTACTCTGAGGTCCCTCCCCTATAATTTCTAAGATTGGGCGCAATTATATTTCTTCTTTCTTTGTCATCTAAGTTTGATGAATGCTTAAAACGTTCCACAGAGTGAAAGCGAGGGTCTTGTTACCAATCCCAATTGGGTATTACAAAAGCCCCATAAATCTTGGTGAACATGTTGTAGGAAATGGAAAGCTGAAACTGTACGGCCATGACTTTAGAGAACACAGCCACGTTCTCCTAAAGACCTCACGTAATTCTTCCCGTCTGCTTGGCAGTCTGTGTCTATCGATGACTGGCCGGCATCCATTTCCTCACCTGAACGCAGTGCGTGGCTCCCGCTTCCCCGCCAGGCGAGAGGGTGTTGAAAGAGATGGCCACTGGCTTAGGATTTGGGAGCATGTTAATCTAAACCATGAGTGACCTCTACAGAATTTGGGCATCTCTGACTTTTGAGAATGGAACTGATTATTGACCTCTATACCGCTCTCTTATTGTTTAATTAAAGAAACCACAGTCCCTGAGTGTATGCTGGTGACCCAGTCTCTTACACATTAACAAGCTAAATAGGGATTGGGTAGCGTGGCTCTGTGGTTGAGTGTCAACCTATGACCCAGGAGGTCAGGGCTCGATTCCCATTCAGTGCACATACAGGGTTGTGGGCCCGATCCCCAGTGTGGGGTGTGCAGGAGGCAGCATCAATGATTTCCTCTCATCGTTGATGTTTCTATCTCTCTCCCCCTTTCCTTTCCTCTCTAAAATCAATAAAAAGTATTTTTACAAAATTCCTCTTAAAAAAAACAGCAACAAGCTAAATGGGAAGGCGTATGCGCTATCACACACCTGTCACAGCTCTGTGGGAGTGGGAGCCCGGGGTCCCTGACAATTCATAGCTTGTGTTCAACTTCCTGTAGAAGACAGACTCTACTCAAATCCATAGTAAATAACCCTGGTTCCTTATCAAGAGGAACATGTGATTGTTAATTTTGTGTCAGCCTGACTGGCCCCAGGGTGCCCAGATTCAACATTACTTCTGGGTGTGTCTGTGATGGTGTTTCCAGATGAGGTTAGTATTTGAATCTGTGGGCTCAGTAAAGCAGATGTCCCTCTCCAATGTGATGGGCATCATCTAATCCCTCGAGGTCCTAAATAGAACAATAGGAGGAAGAAAGAATCCACTCCTTTTTCTCCCTCACTGGGTTAGCTGGGAGTCACATCTCATCTCCTGCCCTCATTCTAGGCTTTTTACAGCATCAGCTCCTCTGGTTCTTATTGGACTGAACTATGCCACATGCTCTCTCGAACCTCCAGCTTGTAGATGGCAGCTTACGGGACTTCTCAGCCTCCAGAACTGCTTGCGCCAAGTCCTCGTGATAAATACTTATATACCTGGATCTGCTCCTGGATGTGTTTCCCTAGAGAACCCTGACTGACTTGCCTCTGTTCCCCTTATTAATCAGTCTGCCAGGCATGTGTCTGGCTCAGCGCTCCCCAACCTCATTCAGTGTAGACAGCGCCTGGGAAGGCACATGCGCATTCTTTAATTATTGCCAGCTGAACCCAAGGCGACAGGCAAAGCCAAGCCCTAGGAACACGCTTTGCCAAAAGGGCAAGAGTGTTATCAGCTTGCCCTTCATTTCAGCCCAGGTGTCAGGTAGTGGGTTTTTGATATGTAAATCCAGTCAAGCACCAGGAATGCTAGGGCCTACTCAAGAATGCAAATGATCTCCTTTGTCTTGACTTTTGGTGAAACTTCCTGGTATTTGGGGATCTAAAATAAACGTGCTGTATCAGCTCTTGGTCACTGTCTCTCCAGCAGAGAGGGCAGCCGTCCCACCCGGTTCCCAGCTTTTTCCTTCCATTTTGTGTCTGTCTCTTTCTTTTACTCCTCAATCCCCAGCTCCTCTACTCAGGAACTGGACCTGCTCTCTACCCTCACTGGACACGGAAAAGAGAAAATTTTTATTTACATTAATTCAGCCCTGGAAACAATGTGCAGGAATGGGGGGGGGGGGAAGTGGGCAGGAGGTAGCTGGGGAGGAAGAGACAGTGATTGAAACTGTGTGTGTGTGTGTGTGTGTGTGTGTGTGTGTGTGTGTGGCAGGAGGAGCACAGAAAGTGGAAGGTGGTCATGCCTGTGGAAATGGCACTATTTATACACAATTCTTTCCTTCCTGTCCTTGCCAAGACATCATTGTAGGTGGGGTCAACTCCGCTCTGCTGACTTAGAGTGTAGCCCTGGGACTTGCTTTGGCCAATGGAATATGAGCAGACATATAAGCCACACTGCACCAAGAGTATTCACATGTGCTTTTGTGGTTTGGGCTGTCTTCTGGTGTTGGTTGCCCCCAACTTTCAAGAAGAGCATGTCCTAGAAAGCCACTGGCCCTTCAGGAATAAAAAGACACATGATGCATAGGGGAACCCAGCCCATGGCCAGAACAGAGCTGAGCCTAGCTCACTTGCTGATGCATGAGAGAGAAATACATACCTGTAAGCTCCCAGTAACTGGGCGTGGTTATTACACGGCACCACTGCAGCAAAACCCTGACTGCTACAGTAGCTGTATCAGGCGCTGGGGGACAGGGAGCAAGAGGCGGAGAAGGCAGTGCGAATGGGGATCTGCCTCATGAGGCCCAAACTCTGAGCCATGGGCTGTGTCTGAGATTCAGAAGGTGGCTTCCTGCTGAACGCCCCACCCAAGGTGTATTTCCCTGACAGGTAAATACACCATTGCGACATTGTCATGGGTGCTCCAGGAGCCGTGGGTGCAGACTGTAATAGCAGCACTGTTTGTAAAGAGGAACAATGTAATACAACTTAAATCTCCATCCGCCGGAGAAATAAACAAAACCTAGGGGGTACATTAAAATGCAATGGCATATGAAACATAAGTCGAATCGACTGAGCTAGAACCATGTACAGCAACATGGATGCTTTTCACAAACAACGTGGCGCAGAAAGAGCACGTTGTGAAATGAAGCAGTCTAGAGGATCAGATTTACATAAAATTAAAACCTCAAAACCAATACCACCCATCGTTTATGGATGTAGGAATATGCACTAACAGTATAAAAACACACACACACAGGAGAAACACCACAGTGATGATGAGAGGACCTCAGGAGAGGGCGGGGTGGAAAGCGATGGGAGGCGGGCACTTGGGAGGCCTCAGCCAAATCAGAGAAAAAACAACAGAACAGAGAGATCTGAGCCAATGTGACATTTGGCTAAGACTTGATCAAGCTGCGTGGGGGCACACCGCATTCGTCATCTTATTCTTTTTGTCTGTATGTAGAAAATATTTCAGATAAAACTGCTTTAAAGAAAGACATGTCCATGGTGCGTGATGTGTGTGAGGACAGATAAGGGATGGTGGTGACGGTGGGTGGGAGTGTGGGTATGGGTGTGGGAGGGGAGGTGACGTGATGGGGGTGGGGGAGTTGGAACCCCTGGGATGACTCTGAGAGGGTATATGCAGGTGGTCATCTATTGGGGTGCCCTGGGATCAGCACTGTGGCAGGGAGGGGAGCAGCCTGGGCGGGGCACTGAGCTGCCATGCAGGCTTGGCCGGCCCCGGGAGCTATGGAGCTGGGGTGGCCCTCAGAGCTGTCCCCGCTGAGTTAGGATGGCCGGGCCTTCATGCACCAGCATGGGGCCCTGAGCACCAGCTGCCTGGGAAGGCTGACCCTGTGTGCTGCTGACTCTGTGATGTGACAGCTGAGCTGTCTGTTGACGGCAGCACCAACGGCTGGGACATGTCCCCTTTGAGGGGGTCTGGGAAGCCCCACAGACCATTTGGGGCAAATTCATGAAGGACTCAGGAATCTGGACATGGTTCTCTCAGCAACTGTCACTCTTTATTTATTTAAATATATTTTTTATTGATTTTTTACAGAGAGGAAGGGAGAGGGATAGAGAGCTAGAAACATCGATGAGAGAGAAACATCGACTAGCTGCCTCCTGCACACCCCCTAACGGGGATGTGCCCACAACCAATGTACATGCCCTTGACCGGAATCGAACCTGGGACCTTTCAGTCCGCAGATCGACGCTCTATCCACTGAGCCAAACCAGTTTCGGCTAGCACACGACTGCTACACCTAGAATTTTAAATACCATTTGGCAAGTGTTTAATCTGAAAAAATTTCAGAACTAGAGAAGTTGCAAGAACAGACCTACATGCATACCCCTCACCCAGATTCATCCTTGTGACATGGGCCCTCAACAAATCCTGCCCCGCTCCTGCCCTTCCTCAGGATCCTCCCCCAGCCCCCGAGTTAGAAGTGGGAGCCATCCTGAGTCTGTCCTTCCATCATCAGCCAGGAACACAGAGCACAGTGACCACACTTGGGAAGCTGGCTATCCAGCCAATGCTCTTATCTAAATAATAAACGATATCCCATTATCCCATAGTATGCTGGCCAGCAACTGTCCCCTATCCAGGGTCCAATCTAGGATCATTCACCGTATTTCAGAGTCATGCTAATAGCTTCTTAAAAGGGACACAATTTTGTGCTTTTTTGAAGTTTCCTGACAATTTCCAGCTTCAATTCACGGGAAGCTGCCGGGGTTCTTGTCTCAGCATTAAGAAGGGTTCAGCAATCTGGAGAAAGGCTGTGTGCAGATCAAGCAGGGGTCCAAAGACAAAAGATAGTTTTGAAAGGCATTGGGGGTCAGAGAAGCTTCAGCTACAGGAGCTAAAGACTCTCCTTGACTCGGGACCTGTGCTTTTTATTAACACAATTTGTCCTAAGGCAAGGTGGAGATACTACACTTCAAAGGGTAGAGTATAGAAGCATTGTCAGATTGGGGGATAGCCTACAACTGTTCAGGTGTTTGGCCAACAGGAGGCAATAACATGTAGGTTAAGATGCCCTGAGCTGCTGGCAGCAACTGATTATCCTATTCAGGTTTGGGGGAGATGCTTTTTAGCCGTTCCAACAGATGATTACATATGTGGCTCAGCCCTTGTTGAGCCCCTAAGCTTCATCAACCTTTTGATGAAACTCTTGTAATTATGACATGCTGGAACTGGCTCCCGGCAGGGAGCCTAGCTGGAAAGAGAAATGCTAGCTGCCCAGTGTAGGAGGGTCAAGCCCAAGCCTCTCTCCGTCTACCTCTCCTCTGTCTGTCCCTCCTCTGGGGCACTAAGGGTGACCACTGGGAAGGTTTCACTTGGCCTGTGGCTCTCAGAGCTTTGCTGTCTGTCTCCACAGCAAGCAGGAGCGGGAAGCCTCGGAGAGCCTTATGATGAGCGTTCTAGCCTCAGCAGGGGCTCTCGGGCCCCTGTGCCTGGTGGGATTGTGGGGGTGCTGGGTTGGAGGAATACGCACCGTAGGTTGACCAGAGCTGAATGCTGATGCTTCTAAATCTGTGCAGCTGCTCCCATCGTTTCCAGGCCTGGCCTGCCCCCTGAAACAAGTGCAGAGACCCCGACAGTCTACCAAGCTCCTGCCGCCAGCTGCTGCCGGAGGCCGCCTTCCACCACAGCCAGGCCTCCACCGCACACGTCCTGCAGCCGCTGCCTTCCCTCGCAAGCCTTCCCCCAGAGGCCGTGCGGAGTAAAACCAACAGTCACAGACGCCATCAGAGACGCTTCACACACAAGTCGCCGTTCACGTCACACTAACAGTAATTAAACAACCCTTGTGAAAATCCCTATTTGTTCACGCAACTATAGTTGCATTTTGTTCCATGTGCCAAGCACTCCTAACTGATACAAACTTCTTCAGGTACGGTGGCCGGAACCTGACTTTCCCAGCAATGGACGCTTGTTCTAGCATCTGGTGCTACTAGCAACACCCTGCTGTCAGGCTCTGGCCCTGGAGACACACTGCTTGGCTTCCAATCCCGGCTTCATCCCCGAGGGACTCTGGGACGGGGACTGAAGCCCTGTGATCCTCCACTTCTCATCTGTGAAAATGCCAGTAACGCTGTGAGAATGACGTGAACTGATGCCATAAAACACCTTGACAGTGACTGTGGCCGGACAAGCACATTCCACATTAGCAACAAGCGTCCTCACACTGACCTGCCGGTCCTCCCGCGAATGCTCCTCGCTGTGTCTGGGCCTGGGTCTCTCACGCAGAATGCACATGGCACACAACTGTGATCCCGCTAGTTCCTGCACCAATAAAGAAATACTAGTCAATGGAGAAATATTTGCACCGTAGGTACAGATTAATGGTCATATCCTTAAACATAGAAAGATCCTACAACACAGAAAAATGAACCCAACTTTCAAAAATGGGCAACACCCTTATGCTGGCAATCCACAAAGAAGAACCATAAATGGCTGATAATCACACATTTCACTAGTAACTAAAGAAATCCAACTTAAATCAACAAGGAAAGAAATTTTTTAGCTATCATTTTCAGCTAAAAACTTTTCCCACACTGCTGGTGGGATAATAAATTTACATCAGTCGAGGGTCAAACTGGCAACACCTGGCAAGAATTTGCAATCATTTAGTATCTGTGAATTTATCTTGAGGAAATAATGATCGAGATCCAGAAAGAGTTTCGAGCGTTCACGGCCTGATGCTTATAACAGTGGACAACTGGGCTCAACCTAATGCCTAACCACAGGGGATCGTTTTCAAAAGTCAACGCACCTCCACACTATGGAGAACTTTATACCTTTACACCGTGATAGATAAAATGTTCACCGATACGAAAACTGTTCACAATTTATTGGTTGGTGAAAACATAGTTTAAATACTAAACTGTACATACCGTACAATCCATTTTGGTAAAATGAAAAGTGCATTTAGGCAAAGGGGAAATATTAGAATCGTACATCCCCAAACTTTAACAGTGGTTATCTCTGAGCAGTAGAAATGTAGATAATTTTTATTTTCCTTTGCTTGTTATGTTTTTTAATTTCTCTATAATTTTATGGGAATCACATTTATTTTTTTTAAATGAAAATAAGTGTTGATAAGGTATGGATGAAATACTTTTTAATATACTTTTAAAAAAGTAGCAATAACCTGGCCAGCGTGGCTCAGTGGTTGAGTGTGAACCTATGAACCAGGAGGTTGCGATTCAATTCCTGGTCAGGACACCTGCCCAGGTTGCGGTCTTGATTCCATGTGGGGTGTGCAGGAGACAGCTGATCAATGATTCTCTCTCATCATTGATGTATCTATTTCTCTCTCTCCCTCTCCCTCTCCCTTCCTCTCTGAAATCAATAAAATATATTTAAAATATATATTTTTAAAAAGGGGTAATAGCTATGACTGGTTTGGCTCAGTGGTTGTAGCATCGACCAATGGACTGAAGGGTCTTGGGTTGGATTCCCAGTCAAGGGCACCAACCCAATCAAGGGCACATACCTTGCTGGGTTGCAGGTTCGAACCCTGACCCCAGTTGTGGTGTGTGTGTGAGGCAACCAGTTGATGTGTCTCTCTCACATTGATGTGTCCCTGTCTCTCTCTCTCTCTCTCCCCATCCTTTCCCCCTCCCTCTCTTCTACTCTCTTAAGGATCAGTGGAAAAAATATCCTTGGGTGAGGATTTAAAAAAAAAAAGTGGTTTTCCTACTTTCTTTGGAACCTTTTAGTTTTTTTCAAAATGAGAAAAGGACCAAGTTGTGTAAGGAGACAGCGTGAATCCTGCCAGGTTGGTTAAGGAATCACTAAGGCCCTGACATGTGATGGAAGGCGGCCTCTCTGCATGTCCAAGGTTTCGGCCTTTGTCTTGTCCTAAATCCCCCAAGAAGGGAAGTCATCTGCTTAGCAGAGTATTTATTACACAGTAAGTTGAATGTAGACACTGAAAATATTCATGCAAATATCTTCATTAGTAAAATCATGCAATTAACCTGAAATATGTGCTAAATGAAGCAGCCAAATTGTTGCATATTTCCCCAGCTCTTAATTATAATTTTGGTAATCAATTTTTCTCCTGATTACCAAAAAGGAAATCTTCAGCGTGTGCACGCTCTGAGGATGAGCCGGAACGTGAGATAAGCCCCCGAATCGTTTTAGCAAAGAAGGCCATTAACCTTTCCTGTGTTTTTGTTCATCACAGGCATTTCCTGCTAATGCTCGCGGCTGAAGATGATTGGATTTTAACAAGAGCTTTTTGGATCAAGCGTCGGGCCTTCCTGGACGGTACATTTTGCAAGCGCCACTGTCATTAAAGGTTACCGGCACCTCCATTATCAACTTCCCGGCGTGTCTTAAATGGCTTTTGACTGCAGGGTAAAAATCCCGCCTAAGTGAAGCTGACATGCAGCTCACAGCCTGACGGATGCGGGTGGCCCCAGTGCCCAGCGGCCGCGGGAACGCAGGCGGGGTGGGGAGCAGCGCGTCCTAGCGGACGCATCTCCCGTGTCCTTTGGTCTCTTCTTCCAATTTGCTGAGCTGTCGGGCCTTGAAGGTGGGCCGAACCACACAGAGAGCATTTCCAAGGTGACCCTGGAGGAGCGACTAAGCCACGAGGAGCCTCAAATTGTGTCTGTAAAACGGGGGGAGGACAAATTCACCAGCTCCTGAGGGTTGGCAGAGATGGGCCAAGTCTCCAGGACATGGAGAGAAAATAATTCCCTCTTTTCACAGGTTCTCCCTGAAGTGGTCTCCCCCCTAAGGCTCAACAGGGACGTGCCACGTCCCGATAGGAAAGGGCAGGACTTGATCCTTCTCGCAAGGTGCTGGTCTTGACCACTTGGTCTTAGGGTTCCTCCCAAGATGTGGAAACGCCTAATGCTGAGTGGTGAGAGACGAGCTGGAGAGGGCAGGTCTAAGATGCACAGGGAAAGCCAGGAAGCAGGGCTGGGAGTGCAGGCTGTCCCCGCACAGAGGGGGCCTCAGGGAGCCGGCACCTGCCATTGGGGGCAGGGACTCTGCCGGTTGGCCTATTTCTCCTGACAGTTTCTAGCTCTCAAGTAAGTACATCCCTCCAGCAGGAAGGGAGGAGAGACAGAGTATTACCCAACTTCACCCACCTCCTTCCGTGTGTGTGTGTGTGTGTGTGTGTGTGTGTGTGTGTGTGTGTGTGGTATGTGCATTTACATGTGCTATGTGGGTGGTGTGTGTATTTTCTCAAAGGGAACCAAGTACGTAACAACAAGAGCTGGATCTGAGCCTGACTCCTGTCTCCAGAGCCCACGCTGTCACCACAGGCACCGGTGCCAACCCGGCAGGAGGAATACCCAGGAAGGACACGCACCGGCTGTGGGGAAAGGAGAGTGGGTGGCTGCGCCTGCCAGGGAAAGTACGTGGGAGAGACCTGGTTTAGTTGTCCTATACATTGGGGGCCAAAGAATGGGGGGGGTGTCCAGATGAAGGGCATGGGGGTGGGAAAGGGTGGGCATATTCAGGATGGCAGGAGCTGCCAGCTGACTTGGTTGCGAGGGTAGCAGAGAGAAGGTGACTGGGTTGAGCCTCGAGTATTGGGCTTCCTTCGCTGCACCAAGGACAGACCCTCTCCAGAGCGGACACACATGGAACGCCTACCACTTCTCTAAGCACGCCAGCAGGTGTGTCCTCTGCTTCCCCCAAAATGTCCTTTCTGGGGGAAAGTCCCTCTGGATAACCTCTGTTAGTGAGAGACAGTAAAGGTGTGTGTGTGTGTGAGCGGTGGGGGCAGAGGGAGGAGGAGGGAGGAAGGGAGATCATTAAATCTAACCTTTCTCTACTATTCAATCCCAGAAACGTAGTTAAATGATTATCGTAATCTCTTGTAATGGAATGTTCCAGAGCCATGAAAAAATTCCATTTCTGAAAACTATTACCGATCAATAGCACATGCAGTGACAGATGCGTAAGTCCTTGATAAAATCTCACCAACCAGCATAAAACAACTCATTAGAGAAAAGTCACCCAGACCAAATTGGCTTTGTTCTCAATGTAATTTATCACTAAATAAGAGAAAAACATTTAAAAGCATTAAAAATTGAAGCAGAAAATTTTAATAATGATTTGACGCCCCCTTTTCATAAAGACTTGAAAACAGTGGTTAAAGGGAGTTTTCCACGAACACAGTGACACGTTGCATTTGAAATTCAAATCCAACAGATGTGCAGGGAAAAGCATGCGTTCTGTGCGTGGCTGTGCCAGGGCAGCAGCGGCCTCACCGTCCTTCAAGCGATGTGCTGAGTCCTACTCTGCTGACCTGCACCACCTCCCCGCTCGCCTGGAGCATCCCAGCTTCCCTTTTGCCACAGGATCTCCGCACTGAGGGTTCCCTCTGCCTAGATCACTCCCCACTGCTCCACAGAGCCTGTGGCTGGCTCCCCCATTCATTGAGGTCTCAGCTCCAATGTAAAAGTACAAACAAGGTCCACCCCAACTCCCAGCAGCACTGTCCCTCTTGCCCCCTGCCTGTCCCTCTCTCCCCCATCACTACCATATACTGACTCATTTATTTGTTGTGTGTCTCCCGCTGCCCCAATGCAAAGGCCATGAAGGCCGGGGGTCTGTTAGCTACTGCCCGGGCCCAGAACAATGCCGGGCACAGCCACTGCTCAGAATACTTGTGGCATGAATGCATGAGCAGGCCAAAGGGTTGTCCGGGGGTAGAGGCAGAAACATCTGCAAATGCTCCATCCTAATATATAAAAACCCAGGTCCCAACGACTGACTGAAGGCTCGATCAAACACTGGAAGTCAGTCCTGCAGTCAGTACTGGGTTGCCATGGCGACCCAGCACTGACTGCCAAGGGGGCTGTAGATCAGGCCCAGAGAGATAGGCCCGGAGAGAGAGGCAGGGTCTGATCTGCAGCTTCCGTGGCACTGTTGACCAGCCGTTGCCTCTCTCTTTCTCTCCAGGCTTTGCCAGCAGCCAAGCCTCTGTTTCTCTCCTGGCCTCCACGGGGGATGATGATCAGACCCGCCTCTCTGATCAGGCCCGGAAATAGGCCAGGAGACGCTGACTGGCACACAAACCAACCAATCAGAATCAAATCTGGGTGAACTGTGAGGAGCCAATGGCTGCCTAGGAGGCGGAGCTTTTGATGCTGAGTGACATAGAAACTGACCAATCAGAACCAAATTGGCTGGCAGGGAAGGGCAGTTGGGGGCAAGATCAGGCCAGCAGGGGAGGGCAGTTGGGAGTGAGATCAGGCCGGCAGGGGAGGGCAGTTAGGGGTGATCAGGCAGGCAGAGACAGTTTGGGGCGAGATCAGGCTGGCAGGGGAGAGCAGTTAGGGGTGAGTTGTTAGGAGCCAGCGGTCCCAGATTATGAGAGGGATGTCCCTGTGGAATCAGACCTAAACTGGCAGTCGGACATCCCCTAAGGGGTCCCTGATTGGAGAGGGTGCAGGCTGGGCTGAGGGAATCCCCTCTCTGTGCAAGAATTTCATGCACCAGGCCACTAGTTTTAAATATTTTTGCTTAGAAATTCTGCTTGCTTGCATTTACTTAAAATATATATATATATTTTTTTTTATTTATTTCGGAGAGGAAGGGAGAGAGAAATATCAATGATGAGAGAGAATCACTGATTGCTGCCTCCTGCACGCCCCACACTGGGAACTGAGCCCAGAACCCAGGCATATGCCCTGACCAGAATCAAACCGTGACCTTCTGGTTCATGGGTCGATGCTCAACCACTGAGCCACACCAGCCAGGCTGCTTGCTTGCATTTAAAACATTTATTTTTGAAAAGGCAAAATATGTCCCTGGTATAAAATTCAAAAGGGACGTAAACTTAAGTGTACAGAGTAAGCACTAAGCCCCCCATCCCATCCGTGGAGGCCCCGCCCCTCGCCAGTCTGACAGATGGGAAGGGCAGCTCCTGTCATTTTACTGTGCATCTCTCTTCCCGACTGAGACTGAGCCTCTTCTCAGACTCAGGAGCAGTTGCTGTTCCTTTGTTCTGGCGACTGTCTGATGATAGAGAGCCTCGCCCATTTTTCTATTCAGTTTGTCAGCCTTTTTCTTATCGATTCAGAGGCGCTCTTCTCCTATTAAAGAAATCAGGCCTTTGGATATGCAAATCATTTTTCAGTTTGTCAGGTCATTTGACATACATTTCCATGCAGAAGAGCTTAATTTTCCTGTCAAAAATATTGATCTCCTTTATGGCTCCTAAGCTCTTTTCTAAGTGTCAGACTTAGAAAAGCTCTCTTTACTTGAAGATTACACCATCATTCACCTGCATTTTCTAGCTGTGATAACGTCCCATTCAGATTAGGAGCAGACTTGTCCCTCTGTATTCCACGCAACAGGAGAGGGCTTTGTATTCAGATTTCACCTCGAGCTCATGTCTGTCCCAGGGAAAACACTAAAAAGACAAGCGAAGCACAGGGCCTGCGGTTGGAGGTGTTACAGCAGCTGCTGGGGGGTGGGGCTGCCGTGTGGTGGGAAGGCCTTGGTGGCGGCCTCGGCGGCCGGGCACAGCCACCCCGTACCTCACCCCTCAGGCACTGGGCTGGAGGCAGGCTGGCTTCTCTGGATATTTCTGGACACAGCATTTGATACAGAAGAATACTGGGAATGCGAAGCCCTGGGATAGATCTCTAACTCGTAGTGTTCTAGGATTTCTATCATGCAGCGATGCAAAGAAGTCCAAACCTAAGCTAACCAGGGAGCACCCCGGAGGTTGGGAGAGGCCCCTTCTGGGAAACCTTTGCGCCTGGACTGCAGTGGGGTCTGTTCTGTGCTGGCGCCACTCAGCGCACCCCTCAGTCCTCTGTGCCAATTTGTCCGCTGATAAAGGCGATGCCCCCACAACTCTGTGCTCGCTCTCCTTATCTCCTCTCCGCTCCCTCTGGGTCACTTCCTCCCAGATGGACACGAGAATCCTCTACATGCGATCGCTTGCAAGTGCACTATCTTAGCTGCATGCCTTTAAAGCCAGGCATTTGGAGGAAACTGGGAAAAATATTTCAGCTATTTAGTTTTTTTAAAAAAATGACTATAGTTTTCATAAAACAATACATGGTTAAGCTTTTAAAAAGTTGAGCAGTTAAATAAATAGTCAATTTGAAACCTAATAGGATTTTTAATCATTAAATTAAAAAAAAGAAAGTTGAGCAATGCCCTAGCTCCGTGGCCGGCAAACTGCGGCTCGTGAGCCACATGCGGCTCTTTGGCCCATTGAGTGTGGCTCTTCCACAAAATACCACGGCCTGGGCGAGTCTATTTTGAAGAAGCGGCGTTAGAAGAAGTTTAAGTTTAAAAAAATTGGCTCTCTCAGAAAACAACTCCGAGACATGTGGATTCCTGCAACAGAGAGGAATTGACAGGAGTGCTCCAGCCATGAAGACAGAAGAGAAACAGTCCAGAGATGGAAGACGCTGACGATGCCTTGACATACTAGCAGTCAGCAGATATGCGTCATTGCAGATTGCCCAGGACCAAACCAGAGAGGGTCGGACCTGCATTACCACCATTTGTCCACCATCCAGAACTGAAATATCATTGCTGTTATGAACACATAAACAACTGTTGGACATAGAAACCGGGACTCAAAAGAACTGTTGGCCCAGAAAGAAACTCACTATAGACTGATTCATTTGCCTCTCAGCATAACTATTATTGCTTGCCTCATTTTCGGTTCCTATAAATGTATTCCTAGTATCACATGAGCTCACTCATCTAGGGGAAAAGATGAACAACATAGACTGAAGAACAAGAACAGCATTGATCAGACTGTCAGACCTCAGAGGGAAGGTAGGGGAGGGTGGAGACAAGGGAGATAGATCAACCAAAGGACTTGGGTGCTTGCATATGAGCCTAACCAGTGATCACGGACAACAGGGGGAGGGGGGCATGCGTGTGGGGGGGTTTGGGAAGGGAACGGGGGGGGGGAGGGTTGATGAAAAATATGTGATACCTTAATCAATAAAGTAATTTAAAAAAATTTGGCTCTCAAAAGAAATTTCAATCGTTGTACTGTTGATATTTGGCTCTGTTGACCGAGTTTGCCGACCACTGCCCTAGCTGGTTTGGCTCACTGGAAAGAGCATAGGCCTGTGGATTGAAGGGTCCCAGGTTTGATTCCAGTCAAGGGTACGTACCTGGTCAGGGCGTGTGTGAAGGCAGCCCGTCGATGTGTCTCTCTCACATTGATGTTTCTCTCTCTTTGTGTCTCTCTCTCTTCCACTCTCTCTAAAAAATCAATGGAAAAATATCCTCAGGTCAGGATTAACAAAAACAAAAAAAAGTTGAGCAGTGTATAAAAGTGCAAAGAATAATGTCAAAGTGAAAACACCCTCAATATCCTACTCTCCCAAAATCATCATCACTGTTAGTATCCCTCTGCTATAGGGGTAAAAAACAAATAATAGGCTTTGCTGAAAATGGGGAATTTTACTATATATACTATTTTTAATGAGAAAAGTATTCAATTTTACCTAGACTTGAAAATAAAATTTGAAGTTGAACTAGAGAAATTGCCAGCTGAAGACACACACACACACAACCAAGAAGAAATAAGTTTACTATCTTTCTAAAGTTAAGAAAAATGAATTTAAAAATTGCAGAAGCTGAACTTTTTTTATTGGCTATTGACTCTCTGGCATAAAAAATGAGAAAATTGGCCCATTTATTTTTCTTCCTTCTCCCTCCTTACAGCCCCCAAAAATCATTAAAAACAAAACAAAACCGGTTTTATGGTAGTTGATTAACAAATGCTTATGCCACATAAATCTCAAAACTTAACTATTGGCTGAATTTAAAATATTGAAAATCTGGGGAGCAAGCAATTTAGATAATTACAATCTTGACACTTGAATTAATTAATCTGTTTTGTCTTCTCAACTCTGTCTTAAAGCTGAAATCTGAGAAGACATTAACACAATTCTATGGCTTTGAAGATTCTGTGCCTTCTGGATTTGCCTCAGGAGTAAGAACTTGATACTATCAAGTGGAAAATTAAGATTTCTGTTATACATGATAAAGATATACTAAGAATTCCAGGGAGTTCAAATCATTGCCAGTATTCCCAAATGGTACTTTTTATCTGTGGTTGCAGAAAGGAGAAATATCAACCTTACTAATAACTACAATAATCAATTTGAGTGTACTTTCCTGAAACGTATTAATGAACGGTTTAGTTTTTATAGCTGTCAGGGGACCTGGACCTGAAATTTGGATGTTCTTTTACAATCCATAGAAAAGACATGACAAGTTGTTCTAATGCAATTAGAAGATCATGTCCCGTCACATTTTTCTTCCTAAGCACAGTCTATGAAATCAGCAATTAAAAAGAGATCATGGTTATTGTAAATTGATTCTCCTACTCTGTGGAATTATTCTGTCCAACAGAATAAAAGGGTTGCATCTCTCACATTTCTCCTTTACTTATTCACTCACTCATTCATTCATTCATTCATTCATTCAAAAAATAGCTATTGAGCATTTACTAGTGCCAGCCCTGTGCTGGGCATGAAGGAAACCACGGTGAATGTACCAATTAACGTTTGCTGGGTAACAACTCACCCCAATACTTAGTATTGAAAGGTGGTTTGAAATAACAGTGATATTTTATTTCTCATGAGTCTGTGGGTTGGTTGGTAATTCTGGGCTTGCTCATGTACCTACATTCAGCTAGAGGGTCAGGGGCCTGCGAATCCTAGTATGACCTCATTCACAAATACGGTGGTTGGTGCCGGGTGTTGGGGGGGTGCCTCAGTTTTCCTCCAGGTGGGGGTTAGGCTACACTACCTGGGTTCAACTGGCTTCCTTAGAGAGTAGCATTCTGCAAGAATGAGAGGGGAAACGGCAAGAATTCGTAAGGCCCGGCCTCAGAAACTGTAGAATGGCACTTGTGTGGCATTTCCTGGTCGGAGAGGAGAGTCTGAGGCCAGTCCTGACTCAAGGGGAGGGGCACTAGGGCTCCATCTCTGGATGGGATGGTGGCAAAACCACATTGCAAAGGGATGGGCATACCGTGCTTATCGGGATAAGGGGAACGAGGGGCCATCATCTGCAATTCACGACAGTTAATAAGATGGATGGGTTCCCGCCCTCACATAACTCATAGTCGAGTCATAACAGTTAACAACAGATTGCATTTGAGTTCTTACAATACAATGTGTCAGGTACTGTCCTAAATGATTTACACGTATGAAGATATTTAATCCCCACAGCAAACTGAAGACCTGATAGTCTGAGCCCCATTTTTAACATCAATAAACACAAAGAGGCTACAGGATTCTCAGGGTCGAATACAGGAAACGTGTGTGAAAATCTGGGTGGTCTGTCTACAAGTCTACTTACACCCTTTTCCGCAGGTTAGGAATATTTCTCAGTTTAACATGTTAACTGAACAATGGCCGTACAATCACAATTATGTTGAGTATGAAAAAGGATGGCTCATGGTGTCACAGGGTGACTTGTTCTATCCTGGGGGCTGTTCCGGGGGCTTCTCCACAGAAGAAATGTTGTAACTCTCATCTAAAGGACACACGTAGCGAGGGAAAGGGGAAGGGCAGGGAGAAGGAGGAGGGCCATGAGCACAGTCGCTGAGAGGTAGAATTTTGAGAATCACCACGGTCGACAGTGGAATGAAATCTTGACCAGGTGAAGTTGCCATGCCTCTGGACTAGGGGCCTTCACCTGTTTTAAAATCACTTGCAGATTTTAAAAAATAAGTAGTACTGTTAAAATTCCATGAACAAAATTTGAAAGGCAGATGCCAAATGGAAAAAGATATTAGCAATGTGTATTAGCCCAATCATTTATTCATTTAATGTGTATTAGTCCAATCATTTATTAATCTACTAGAGGCCCAGTGCTCGAAATTTGTGCACAGGGGGTGGGGGGGGTTGGGTTCCCCCTCAGCCCAGCCTGCACCCTCTCTAAACCGGGACCCCTCGGGGGATGTCCGACTGCCGGTTTAGGCTTGATCCCTGGAATCAGGCCTAAACTGGCAGTCAGACATCCCTCTCACAATCTGGGACCGTTGGCTCCTAACTGCCACACCTGCCGGCCTGGATGCCCCCAATTTCCCCCCCCTGCTAGCCTGGTTGCCCCCAACTGCCCCCCCTGCCAGCCTGTTCGCCCCCAACTGCCCCCTCTGATGGCCTGGTTGCCCCTTAATTCTCCCCTCCTTCCACCCCCTGCCACAGGTCTGGTCACCCCATGCAGCCTGCTGTTCAGTCGTTTGGTCGTCCCTCACTAACCCCCCTGCTGGCCTGGTCGCCCCACGCAGCCTGCTGTTCAGTCGTTTGGTTATCCCTCACTAACTCCCCTGCTGGCCTGGTCGCCCCACGCAGTCTGATGTTCAGTCGTTACTGTGAGGGTGTCCTGAGCAATTTGCATACTACCCTTTTATTAGTATAGATTGGGTATCTAGATGCTACAGTTCCAGGCTGTTTTCCAAGCATCTGTCTAAATAAATACCCATATAGAAAATTAGTTGAAGGGGAGGGGGGGGCATTATCTAACATCAGTTCAAACTTAATTTTTCACTGCATTTTTTCTCTTCACATCCTATATAATAAAGAGCTAATACGCTAATTAGACCGGACAGCAGAATGACCTTCCAGAACGACCAGTGGGCGGGGGGTGGGGCCGCGGGGCCAAGAGGCAGCTGGGGCTGTGAGGGCCAAGCCCCTTGCATGAATTTTGTGCATCGGGCCTCTAGTGTATTTATAATCATTACCGGTATTGGTTGGTCTTCCTCATTCTTCTTTTAAGTATGTACACTAATGTTTAAGTCTTGATGGGTTTTAAGTTGTTTACAATTTCTCCTTTGGCAACCAACACTATCAGTTATCTCTCTGTTCTTGTCTCTTCACATGTGAGTAGGCTTTTCTCTAGTATACTCCTTAGAAACGAAGTTGTTGCATTCTAAACATTTTAATAGCTACCACCACAATACCTTCCAATGAGGCTGTACCAATCTGTATCTTATTATCCTGCTATTGGTATTTTATTAACCTCCTTTGACAATACTAGCTATCATTAAAATATCTAACAATCTGGAAGGCAAATAAACAAACAAAACCTCCCATAAGTCCCTGCTCTATCATTGTTGAGTTGGTTTGAATTTGAATTGTCCTCATTTCCAGTGTAGTCCTTCCCCATTTTAAAACGGCCATATTTATGAGACACGGCCTCACATTTCGGGAGTAATTTGCTTTGGGAAATGGCCCAGTTTTCTTTAAAAGTTTGTGGATAAATTGAGGGTTAAATTGCCTCCAAATGAAGTTTCTGGTTTATAACAAAATGTATGGCTCTGAAGGATATCCAAGTAGCGGCTCAGAGCAATTTCCAAGTACTTACAAGGCCCCTATCAGAATGAGAGCATATCGGAACAGGCAATCCATGAGATGTCTAGGGCTTATTCATTACAGAAGTCCTTGCAGGATAATAACACAAATTGGCAGGCCACCTTTCCTTCTGAGCAGAGTAGATGTGATAATGCCGTACTCCTTGCATTCAAGACAGGACGGTAATGTCCATGCTGATGAATGTCGGCTTTATCATTTCAGAAGTTGTTTATGAAAAGAATGACTCAGCAGGAAATGCAGACATAAAACCACATGAAATCTGAACTGGGCTTCGGACTGGAGCTGGTTTAATAAAAGCCATTATGTTTTACTTTATACCTAGCCATTTATACTTTAAATTTAATCAAGTTGAAGTCTTAAGTGGCATAATCTTATTAAACATGGAATTGATTGACTGCAATGTTGGTTTTATTTCTTTAAAAATTACTCTAGATTGGGCTGAATGGATTCTAAGTGCTCAGGACAGGAACATTTGGTGAAGTCATTGGTGGGGACAGAAAATATTCCCAGTAAACCGGGCTCTTATTCTTACGGAACTTCCCCTCTGAAAGCTCATATTTATAATAGAACAGTGTTTTCTGTGGTGGCTTTGGGATGCGATTACTAGAAAATTGAATTTAGGGAAACAACTGTGTAATATTTACTCCATATAAAGAATTTATCTCTTGTACCCAGCTATCCAACCCATCAAAAAGTCCTATTGATTCTACCGCTCAAATATACATCTGATTCACCCAGTTCTCTAAATGTCTGCTGCTGGTCTCAGGCCCCTCACCTCTCGTCCATACCACTGTGGGAGCCTCCGCGGGTCTTTCGGCATCACTGCAGCTCTGGGTGGTGGACGTGGTTTGGTGCTAATCCTGCAACCATCTCCCTCCTTGCTCAGTGCTCCTTGCTAGGAACACCTAAGAACTCCAGGGAGAGTGACTCCATCTCCAACCCAGGGGTGATTTTGGTTAATCTAAGCCAGTTAGGGCAGCCTCATTTTCCTTGCAGGGAATGGTTTGGAGTAAGTACATCATCCCATCCTGGCCAATGGGCCATGAGAAGGAATTTTGCCAGTAACTTCCGGGAACAGTGTCCTCATTCCCAAAAAAGAGTTACTGAAGCTGTTGGTATTCTTTTCTTTGGATGTTGTAACTGGATGTGATGCCTGGAAGAGCCCCCACCTTGCCACCAGCCCAAAGATGAGGCCTACATATTGGGGTGAAGTGGGGTCAGAGCGGATACAACTAAATTGGTCTGGACCCCAGACGTATGAGCCTGAGTTAGCTCTACTTCTGTGCTCCACAAAAAGGGAGATTCAAATCTTCCTCCTGCCCCAAATCAGCTGCAACTGGGTTTTTTTATTACTTGCAGGCAGGCACCTAATGCTTATGGTGCCATGGTTTCCGCACCGTAGTCCTCCGGGAGGTTATAAAAAACACAAGTACCAACATGTCGCTTTGGCTTAACACCTCTCCATGGCTTCCTGTGTCTCTTAGAACAAAGTCTTGAATAAGGTGCTTCATCCCCTGAAAAGTACTTGGCACCTACTGAATGCACCTTCTGTCTCTCAGCTCCAGACACTGAGGTCTTCTCTGAGCTGCTAGAAGCTCCATGCTGCCTCATGCTTGGGGCTATCCCCTGCTGTAATCATCTTTCCCTCCTTTGCCCAGCCAACTATTTCAGCTCCTGCACAATCTTCCTGGGTGCCATCCCCCTAGACATGGAAAGCCCCCTTTTATAGGTTCTCATACCCCTCTATACTTTTTAATAACCCCTCCCATAGCTCCTTAGAGATGTTTTGATGACCTTGATAGTTTTTAGAAGTGATGGCCAGGTATTTTGTAGAATGTTCCTGTACTGGCACCTGTTTGATGTATTCTCATGATAAGAGTTTGGTTATGAGGTTCTGGGACCAAGACTTTGAGAGGTCCAGGGCCCTTCTCATCCGTCATATCCAGGGTGCATGCTGTCACGTTACTTATCACTGTTGATGTTGATCTTGATCACCAGGTTTGTCTGTCAGGTTTTCCCACTGAGCAGTTACTCTTTCCCCCTTCCGTCCTGTAGTCTCTGGGAGGAAGTCATTCCGTGCAGCCCACGGCGAAGGTGCAGTTTTAAAGAAAGCTCGCCTGTGGTGCAGTTTTAAAGAAAGCTTGGCAGGGCTGTGGGAAGTGCATGTGCTAGGCAAGTGGTCGGCAAACTCATTAGTCAACAGAGCCAAATATCAACAGTACAACGATTGAAATTTATTTTGAGAGCCCAATTTTTTAAACTTAAAACTATATAGGTAGGTACATTGTTATTAACTTAATTAGGGTACTCCTAAGCTGGCCTTTGCTAAAAATTCAAGGGGCCAAAGAGCTGCATGTGGCTCACGAGCCACAGTTTGCCAACCACTGTGCTAGGCTCACCCATCAGTCCTGCATGCTGTGGGAATGCAACAAGCTCAGTATTTCAGCCACACCCCATCCGTGGCTGGGCACAGCCTATGGCAAGGAATCATGATCTCAGTGCAGAATGGCAATGGGGTGGGGGCAGGGGGCAGCCAGCCTCCCTGAAGTCAAGAGATCTGTGAGGCGAGGCATCTCTTCATGGAAGCCCAGGCCACTGGGAGAAGCCATGCATAGTGCTCCTCTGATAGTCCCAGCTGACCGCCAGATTCTGCCTCGAGCCTCTGAGCCTTCCCAGCAGAGGCCCTGATAACACGGAGCAGCCACACACATGCTTCCTGCTGTTCCCCATCCGAAGTCCCGACCCCCAGAATCTTCGAGCATGAAAAACGGCTGTGAGGCCGCCAGGATTCGGGATGATGTGTTGTGCAGCTCAGGTAATGGGAACACTACCCACCTCACTTCCCCGAGACCGGCCTATCCTATATAATAAAGAGGTAATATGCAAATTGACCATCACTCCAACACATAAGATGGCCAACCCCATGTGGTCAAAGATGGCCGCCCCCATGTGGACACAAGATGGCCGCTACAAGATGGCCAGCAGGGGAGGGCAGTTGGGAGGGACCAGGCTGGCAGGGGAGGGCAGTTAGGGGCAATCGGGCTGGCAGGGGAGCAGTTAGGCATCGATCAGGCTGGCAGGGGAGTGGTTAGGGAGTGATCAGGCTGGCAGGCAGAAGCAGTTAGGGGCAATCAGGCAGGCAGGCAATCGGTTGGGAGCCACTGGGATTGGGCCTAAACGGGCAGTCAGACATTCCCTCGAGGGGTCCCAGATTGGAGAGGTTGCAGGCTGGGCTGAGGGACACCCCGCCCCCGTGCACGAATTTTGTGCACCGGGCCTCTAGTTCTCTTATAACAAGCTCCCCTATTTCGCTGATGTGGCTGTGGTGCCTTCTGTGACATCCAGCCTGAAGTGCCTCACCGAAGACCTTCTCTGGCCTGCGATTTAAGCCGCTGGTGAAAGGTACTGAAAAGAACATTCTGTTGTGACGCCCTCGGAGAGCTCCTCCAAGCCGGACGTGGTCCTCCGGGAGCCATGCCAGGGGCACTTCTCCTCTGGGTGAAGGCAACCTGTAATTTACGCTCAACCTTGGGAATGCTTCTATTCGAAGGGAAGGGGCTGCAGCGGAAGCCTGCCACCCAGCTGGTTCCATGTGACGAGTCTTCCCACCTGGGTGGGAACTCAGCTTCTTCTGAGCAGCACCAACTGAAATGGTGAGACCAATCCTTTGACACGAAGAGGATTCTGGCAAGGACACGGGAGCTATTGTCTGCTTATATAAAGAAATTGAAGCATGATTTTACGCAAACAAGACTTGTTGATCTTTAATGCATTCTGGAGTGTTTATTCACCACCTTTCAGAAAATTAAAATTTCTGTTTAAACAAAAGATTTTCTTCTCATAATCTATTTATGCCTGACATTGCGAAAGTCATTTTAGAATACGAACTAAAGAGAGAGAAGTGGAGAGTGAGGGGAAAGGGAAGAGGGCAGAGAGCCACAGAGGTGGGAGAGGAACAATGATCGGATTTTCAGTTGTCTGATTTATGCAAGCATGATAATAATTACACCCATCTTACAGGGCTGTGCGAGGACTGAGTATTGTAAAGTGCTTAGAATGATGCCTGGCACAGAGACAGTGTTTTGTTCAATAAATAAAGCCAATCTTCCTCTCTGAACTGGTACTTGGTTCAGGAACGGCTATGGGACTATCTCCAGCCACATATACTCGAGGAAACTGCCCTCTCCAGGCTTCTTGTTACGTGAACAATACCCCCATCTGTGTGACTGAGCACCAAGGGGGGTCTGATACTCAACACTCAGCCTTCCTAACCGAGTTCCTTCACCATAAGCCGCTCAATTAATGGTCGGCTACGATCTCCCAGCACTGCATACTTGGGAATTTTTGTGACATAAGAAAACAAAACCTGAAACTTACTCTCAAGTATAATGGCATGCTATGTTCACTGTAACCATGAATAAAGTTGCATAATGACATTTTGCAGATATGTACTTAAACATGTGTTGGTCTTTGCAATTTCCCTTTTGTATCTTGGCATCAATACCATTTTCTTCCAGGTCTCCAAGAGGCTTGCATGTGCTGAAAAGTTCCTAAGCCCACGCCCTGAGCCACTGACTAAATGGCTGTCTTCATCGGCAGACTTCCCACAAAGCGGCGAGGCGGCTGCAGAGCTCCGCCCAAGCCTCCGTCCTCCGTCCAGCTCGTTATTTCGGAGAAGAGAGAAACCGAGTCCGTCCTTTCCGCTGATCAGCACCTGAGAAGGTTCTGCTTGGCCTGCTCGGGCGGCACAGAGGGCCACCTCTGGACCAGGAGAGTGTGTGTGTGTGTGTGTGTGTGGGGGGGGGGGGGGGGGGGTGATGGGAGTGGGGGGAGGGAAGTAGTGTTGAGCAGGTCACATGGCGGCTTTGCCAGAGTCCCGAGGAAAGGGGCAGCCCTAGGATATCTATTGCATCAGCCAAAGTGACACCTTAGAGCAGTGGTCGGCAAACTCATTAGTCAACAGAGCCAAATATCAGCAGTACAAGGCTTGAAATTTCTTTTGAGAGCCGAAAACCGACTTCTGCGCATGGGCCACGAAGTTTCAATCGCACTGTACGTGCGCGCCCACACGCGGTATTTTGTGGAAGAGCCACACTCAAGGGGCCAAAGAGCCGCATGTGGCTCGCGAGCCGCAGTTTGCCGACCACTGCCTTAGCGTTATGGCAAGAGCCAGGTAAATGCTATCAAATCGACTAACTCACCGCAAATGACACAGACGCTCCCACCTGCGCGGACGGACATCAGGGCCACAGCACCGGGATGCTCAGCCCCAGAGGCACTGGGGCCAGGACGCGGGTGCTGCCCGGGCGCAGTCCTCTCACCGCACAAGCAGAGCACGTGCGGGCCTGGGTCATGCGTCACATCCGCTCGCTTCCCATTGGCCAATACAACGCACGTGGCAAGCTTGGTCACGTGTCCGTGCTGCAGAAGTCCCGCACTGATCGCGAGTTCCTGGCCTGGGGACGTGACCCCGAGCGCGTGACTGGGGAATGAAGAGCTGGGCGCTGAGCCAGTCCCCCGGCTATTTACTGTTGTTGTGGTGTCGGTGAACTTGGACCTTCCTCTAGCATGGCGCTGCCATCCCCGTGGCCAGGCTGCTACAGAGCAGAGAACTGACCAGATGCACCTTTGAGATAGATTTCTCGGCCCTTCCAAGGAACGGGTGCTAATCCCTGCAGAGCATGCCGCTCCCTGCTAATCCCTGCAGCTCCATTACTATGGGAAGCAGCAGGGAAGTTGGGCACAGGAGCCATCCTGCATGCTGGGGAATAAAAAGCAAAGAAAAAAATGATTCTAGAGGTCATGTGTGAATATGCCCGTTCTACCATGCAAACCACAAAGAAATTACAAATAAAGATATTAACTCACCCTGCACCCTTCTCTGCCTCCCTGTGGGTAGGTAGACATTGTGATCCCCTGCCTCTGCCTCTTTGCTGTCGCTGAGCACACGTTCCTCCAGAACACAGTGGCCAGGACAAACGGGCAGAGCAGTCCCCAACTTCTGTCCCTGCTGGGGAAGGATCCTTCCTTGTTTCTTCCAGCTTCAGGCGGCTCCAGGCACCCCCTGGCGTTCCTTGGTTTGTGGCAGCATCCCTCCAATCTGCGCCTCTGCCATCACATGGCCTCTCTCTGGGTGTTTTGCATCTGTCCCAACTTCCCTCCTATAAGGTCCGCAGTCATTGTTAGGGCCACCCTAAAGCAATATGACCTCATCTTAATTACATATTCAAAGACCCCTTTTCCAAATACGGCCACATTCACAGTCTGGGGGTTAGGACCTCCACATACCTTTTTGGGGAACAGTTCTACTCACAATAGTGTCCTCATATCCCGCATCTTTGCCACTTCAGTAAACACAAGCGGGACATTGACTGCCAGCTCCTGCATCTCTTCGCCTGAGAGCTATTTCTCGCCACTGACACCCGTGTTGCTACAGTGCCAGTGAATTAACACACTTCATACCCACCCCTCCGCCCCCAGCGGTGCTCCAGCAAGGGCTGACGGTAGTTGATATATGAATATTTCAGCCCCTTGCCCTTGGGAGATAACTGCCCTAGACTGGCTTCTAGCGTGCGCCAGGGGCACCAAGGTCCAGGTGCCCGAAGTGTAGTTGGCTCCATCACCCAGCCTTTACTAGCTGCTTTCCCTTCGCTGCCTCACTTGGCAATTCCCATGTTTCTTTCACATACTGGCATCAGGACCCTTAACCAGAGTTCACTTTGGGAGAAGCCCAAGTAAGACAATAGACACTCCATAGTCCTTCCTGGGGACAGGAAGGAAGGAGGTGGCACCGCTGTGCACGGCTTGACAAAGCCAGTGTCTTCTTCAGCTCCCCAAAAGGCCTCTGTGCAGCCTTGGAATCCAGCACAGAAGCTGGAAAGAGCATATGTCTGGGACTAAGAGGTTTATGTTGGACTTAACCAGCTGTGTGGTTTGGGGCAGGACACTTAACCTCTCTGTGCCTCTACTCCCCTGCTTTAGAGTGGTGATGGGGGCCAGGACCTGTAGAATCCCTTATGCCTCTGGGACTCTAGAATGCCGCAGCCTGCTCCTCCCCAACCCTGACTTTCAACAACATCTTTGCCGGTTCATCTATTTATTAAAACATTTTTTATTTATTGATGTTTTCAAGGCAGAGAGGTGTGGAAACTGCGGTTTGTCTCTGAGGGGCAGGCTCATGTTTTTTGTATGGATTCAAGAAAACATGACATGGTAATAGGAAAGTTTTATCATTGAAAGAGAAAAAAAAATGGTTTCCTTTATCGTATTTATAACTGGTGTTTGCTCATATTTGGCAACAAGATAAAGTGGGATGTGGACCGACTTAGGGGTCAGGCGATCTGTGTTGAACACCAGCTCTGCCTCTTAGTAGCTGTGTGATGTTGGGCATGTTTAATCATTCATTCAACAAACATATTTATGGGCATGTGCCCAGCAATATCCCGGATATTGGAGAGCCAGCGATGAACAAAATGGTGAGTTCCTGTCTTCTTGGTGCTTATAGACTAATGAAAGACATTATCATATAGCCACACAGATGTATGTAGACGCCACAATAGAAACCCTGAAAGAGAAGGACAGGTTGATATGAAAGCAATTAATGAGGCTACCTGGCAAGGCCTGCAGGATTTGAAAAGGTATCCCTGATAATGCGATGATTGAACTGAGATGGAAGTATGTGTCGGTCATCCGAGTAAGGAGTGGAGTAGAATAGTATTTCCAGCACATGCAAAGGCCCTGAGGTGGCAGGGAGCCAGCATCCCCTAGTAACAGCTCTGGGTGTGTTTAGAAGTGAAGGATGATATAAAAATGCGTCGCTCTCCAGGCCATTGTGAAATGAAATACTGTGTGGGGATATGCCCCTCTAGTGCTTCCTGTTTCTTGGGAATGCCAGGCAGGCTCTGAAGTTCCATGTCCTGGGGATAGAGGAGTGCGAGGAACTGGTTATAGGCCCCCAGGAAAGTGATCGCTTCGTGCTGCCTCTTTATTGCCTTCGGGTTGTGTGCCTTTTGCTTTAAGCTGTTTACTATCTTAGTCGTGTGCCGAAGGTTACTGGTTGGGATTATTTCTTGAGCTTTGTTTGCTTTAGTTTTGAGAATGAAGAGTAAATTACTGGCTCCCAGCCATACCTTCCGGGGGCAGGATTCCCTGGAGTTGGGGCTTCCCTGACTCCTGAGGCTGTAGTTGCACAAAGCTGCCCTCTGCTGGCCACAGCTGGAAGACTGGGGGCAGCTCTTAGGTGGGGCTGGACGCCCTGCAAGGAGGGTAGTTTTTATTTTTCAGTTTGCCGGTGGAGATGGGACCTCCACTCACACTGGGTGGCCCCATCTACCTCCTTTCGCCCATTCTCCTTCCCGTCACCCACCAAATGGATATGCAAGCCCCGCCCTAAGCATTACACATTCGTGGTCTTAAGATCTGCACAATAACCTAGAGGTAAATATGCTATCCCCTCGCAGAAATGAGTCAGGAGTTTAGGGAATCAAAACCTTTCCCAGGATTGTGAGCAATAAAACTGGGCCAGCTTCACGGGCACGTGACCTGTGCCCTGGCTCTGCACTCAGAACCTCCCCGGCTGCTCCCCCACCCCCCTGCCCCCCTCCCCACCGCCCACCACCCCGCTTTAGTTTAATGCTCTGCTGTCACCATCTCAAAATTCTTAGTTTCTGAACAAATGACCTGCATTTCATTATGCTTGGGGTCTGGCAAATTGTGCCCTCAGTCCTGCTGTTAGAGTTGGGGCTTCAAACCAGAGCTGCTCCACCCCGAACCCGTGCCCTCTTGCTGCCCCCAGGGCTATTTCTAAACCGCTCACCTGTCACCTCCCTGTTCAGCCGGCCAGTGGTCGGCAAACTCATTAGTCAACAGAGCCAAATATCAACAGCACAACGATAGATATTTCTTTTGAGAGCCACGTTTTTTAAACTTAAACTTCTTCTAACGCCACTTCTTCAAAATAGACTCGCCCAGGCCGTGGTATTTTGTGGAAGAGCCACACTCAAGGGGCCAAAGAGCCGCATGTGGCTCGCGAGCCGCGGTTTGCCGACCACGGGCCTAGGCGGCTCTCCTTTACCTGCAGGACTAAGCATCCCATTTCCTAGTGCAGGGATTCTTAAGCCCGGCTGCGTACACCTGGAGGGAGGGAGGGTTGGGGGGAAATACTGACACCTTGGGCAACATGCCCAGAGCAATAAAATCAGAATTCCTTTGGGTGGGGCCCCAGCACGGTGTGCAAAGGTTTCCAGGTGATTCTAATGAGTAGTCAGTATGGAGGCCTTTGTTAGAGGGCTTGGCAATTGTTCTTGGCATTTTTTTTTTTTTAAAAAGAGTATTTTTATTGCTTTCAGAGAGTAAGGGAGAGGGAGAGAGATAGAAACATCAATGATGAGAGAGAATCATTGATCGGCTGCCTCCTGCACGCTCCCCACTAGGGATTGAGCCCACAACCCGGGCATGTGCCCTTGACCGGAATCTAACCCGGGACCCTTCAGTCCCCAGCCCGATGCTCTATCCACTGAGCCAAACCAGCGAGGGCCGTTCCTGGCATTTTGTGGGTGTTGAATACATGGGCTCCAACGCTTTAGAGTCATGAATTTACCAAAGAGCTCAGGGTGAGAGTTCAACTGAGTTGTGAACAAGAGACTCATCTCTGGGTTTCATGTTAGTGTCGGAAAAGGAGTTCAATGGGGAAAGTTACGGGGAGGGCTGCGGAGGGCGGTGGTTCAGTGGGAGGAGGGAGAGTGAGAGACTGAAAAAGACTTGGAAATTAGGTGCATCTTCCTGAACCGATACTCTTTATCTGAAAGGATCATCTGCTTGTGTTTAGGCAACATTTTCAATTCCAGTGCTTTGATGAGTGGGTTCATCCCAACCCTTGTCTCAGCAGGGGGCATTGGCCCAGCTCAGAAAAACTCTTATTTTTGTTATTTTTTAAAAGATATTTTTTTCCATTGCTTTTCAGAGAGAGTTGAAAGGGAGGGAGGGAGGGAGGGAGAGAAAGAAACATTGGTGTGAGAGAGACACATTGACTGGTTGCCTCCCACATGCGCCCTGACTGCGGGTGGAGAGCAAACCCACAACCCAGGTATCGAACCCTCATCCTTCTGGTGCTCGGGCCAACACTCTAACCACTGATCCGCACTGGCCAGGGCAGGGAAACTTTTTTGAGGGGGTTGGCACCTGAGAGGGCTGGGTGCAATTTGGAACTGCTGGTGGCCATTGACCATGATGGTGAGAGCCAGCACAGAGGCAGCCGAGCTCCCTGGGGGTGATCAACTTCTGATGAGTATGTTTGAGCGTACCAATCCCACCTTTAGGAGCTCCCCAAAAGTCACCTTATTCGCATAGACTCAGGTGTGGTTTCAAGGGGTTGGTTATGGACATCAAGATGCCTTTACAGCTGTATTCACGTAGGAAATTCCAAGGGTTTTAGGAGCCCTGCGCCAGAAACAGGCGTGCAGACCAAATGTGTATTCCTTATTGTAAATCACAAGCTCCCAGGGCTTCTCTCCCGGGCTGCTGCGCTCGGGGAGAGAGAGCTCAGATTGCTCTGCACTCTCCTGACAAAGAGTCCCCAGAGCCATTTGTTAATCATCTAATTAAAAAATGGGTTCTCCGATGGAGAGAGGGCTGCAAAGAGAGTAGAGACATGATCAAGCAAGCACCATTGTAATCAAGTGAATTGCTCGCCCCAGGACAGCCAATAAGTCGAGTGACAAGGAGTTGGGGCAAGGCTGGCGACATTATTCTGAAAGCCAGCAAGCCGAGACGATGGCAGACTAGTGTCCTAAAGAACATCCTGAGAGCTCACAGAATTCAGGCTTCTTTTATTCAGGGAGGGGCTTAAGGGGGGGTGCTTGAGGGCAGGAGGTGACTGGTGACAGCAGACATCTACGTGTCAGCAAGGGTCCCAGTCATGAGGTTCCCATCAATCTTTTGATAAACAGTTGTTGTTTTTGTACGTACCTTCCTTTTCTCCGTGGGGAGGTAGTTTTGAGCAAGGAGGTTGGTTGAGTCCTTCCTGGGCTACAGGCCAGGTCCCTGCAATGATCAGCGTGTCCGTGCGCAGGACTGAGCAGCGTGTCCATGTGCAAGACTGTGCAGGCCCACATGCTATGGGGCATGGGCAGGTTTGAGCAAGATGGAGTCAGAAGGGCTGATTATTTTATTCCATTACACAGTCCAGGTGTTAATGGAAGAATCTAGGTGGTACATGTATAGGTGCTCACTAGAGAAATTATACCAGTTTTGCTGCATGTTGGAAGATCCTCATAAATAAATGTTTGGGAAATGAGCTCAATTCAAATGTATTATTCCCCTCTCCTTTTCGCATTGCTCAATTTTTCTTACGCTTCTCTTTGATTATTAAAGTCACCAGCACCAGAGCAATTACTTCCCGCAAACAAGTTGTCAGAAGCCTCAAATTAATTTTAGACCTAATTTAATTCCCAAATTACTTGCTTATGAAAAAAATCCTAATTTCTCCAAGCCAAATCAACCCTTGATATACCAGTCATGATTTCTTTTTAAAAGTCGGCTGTAAAATGCTAAGCCAGTCGCTCCGAGGTAGCCTGTATGAGTTAATGAGAACGGGGAGATAAAGGGGTGCTCAGAGCCTCCAGCCGCAGGACAGATCCCAGGTGCAGAGCAAGGTGAGCTGGGGAGTTTGTGTCAGGATGAGAGGAAAGAGGTGCTTCCCAAACACAGGGACAAACTGGCCCCCCTAATGGCTGGGTGCAGATGGGGTGGTGGTGCCAAGGACACGTAGATGAGGACCTGGACACTCTGACCACTTTCCAAAATGTGACCGTCTCCAAGGAGACCAGGGGTCGGAGTCAGACGCTGGAAAAGTGCACATGGGCTTTTCCGGCCGCTGTACTGGGGGTTGGACTAGTGTTAGTTGCTAAGCCTGTCCTAACCAGTGGCCACAAACTAGGGGGCTGAAAAAACAGAAACGTGTCCTCTCACCGCTCTGGAGGCCGAAGGTCACAGCCGCGGTGTCCTTTTCGGGGACCGCGAGGAAGAATCTGTCCCATGCCCCTCTCCTGGCTCCTGGTGCGGCCTCAGTTCCTGCTGCTCCTCGGCTTGTGGACCCATCCCTGCAGTCGCGCCTGTTTCGCGTGGTGCTTGCTCTCCCGGTGTCTGTGGGTCTTGGTGTCTCTTCTCTTCTTAAAAGGACCCCAGTCATTGGATTAGGGCCCAGCACGACCTCATTCGAACTTGGTTCTGTCTGTAGAGATTCTGCTTCTGGAAGAGGTCACATTCATAGGCGCTGGGGGTTAGGGTTCAACATATCTTTTGGGAGGACACAACTCAACCCATGACAGGTGGACAGGGAGGAAGGGTTTGGGAGGGGTGCTGGGTTGTTCCCCAGACGTGGTGCTTGGAGATACCCCGCAGGATGAGGGGAAAGGCGAGAGAAGCAGAGCAGCCAGCCTGGAGTCGGGGCAGAGTGGAACTGGTAAATTAAGCATCCCTAGACCGCCTACCTCCAGGCTTCGCACTTATGAGGTCATTACATCTCCTTACTGTTTAAGCCATTCTTAGTCATTGCTTGCAATGGAAAGTATTCAGATTTTTTTAAATCGAAATAAAATATCTGGCCATCCATAAATACTTGAACTCAGTGCCTTCATTTTGGACTTAAGCTTTAAATGCTTTTCTTTCTACCAACAAGAAGGGCAAAAAGGTCAGGCTTTAGGTATTTCTTTAGGATGGACGATTCAAAAGATAAATGAGGAACTTGTTCTTTTTTGAAAACAGCAAACATGGCTTCTTTTTAAGTACATAAAACTATGCTTCAGATCCTCCAAATGTTCTTTTGAAATGTGATTTTGCAGAGTTTTTTTTCTTGTAAAATTAGTAAAATCTTGTAACTTTCACAAGTTAAGTTATAGTTCCATACATTTACTTATTACAGAATTAAAAACTCAGAGGTTAATCTGCTGTGGGAATAGAATAAAAGTGCCCAGATGAAAGGAATGCACTTTCATGGAAATAAATATAAACGAATTAATAAGTTACTAGTATTTAATAAATAACTTCTTATTGAATAACTTATCTTCTTGGTAAAATATTTAACATGCTCTTTAAAACCTTTTTAATCAACTGAAACATGCAGGAAGCTTTACATGATTGGATGTCCTTCTGTGGCTTAAGAGTTGAAATTAATCAGGGTCAAAATGAGTCCCATCCTTCCTCTGCTCTGGAAAGAAGTGAAATTAAGTGTAAAAAAAGAGTTGAAATTATTTTTTACTGGAGTACATTTTAATAAGAAGCAAATTGATTTAAACTGATTCAAATCTTTGTGGAGTGAGGCTCTTCATGCTCTCGACTCTTTGGGCTGGAGGGCAGACTCCTCATTTGACAGGGTCTGAAAGGTCCTGCTCTACCCCAGTGCTCAGATGTTCTGGGTAAATAAAGAATCAATTCCTGTTATATCACCTTAGGACTGGCCCAGGCTGAGTGACTCAGCAGGAGAACATCTTCTTCCACATCTCTATGCAGTGTTTCCTGAGTAGAAAATCTACACTAATAAAAAAGAAAGATGCAAATTGACCGTACCTAAGTGATGCCCACCAGACAACCAGGAGTGAGTATGCAAATTAACCCAACAAAGATGGCGGATTAATTTGCATACGCAGGTGAGGATCAAAGACTGAAGACTGTGTGGCTGGAGCAATGGCCTGGGTCCCAGGTGCTGGAGGAAACCGGTGCCGGCAGCCAGGGGAAGGAAGTATTATTGCACGAATCTTCGTGCAACGGGCCTCTAGTAATATATAACAACCATAACCTGTGGCATTGACAGAAAACATGGCTCCCCCAGGCCCTGCCCACAGATGCTGGGTCAGAATATAAAAAGGAAGAACCCGGGAATCTGCATGTTAATCGATGCCCCAGGGGCTTCTTTGGTTTAGTCTGACTCCCAAAGTTATTGGACAACCAAGGTTGACAGCAAAGGCCCTGCTTCTCATACCTGGACGGTGTGTTAAACTCCGGCTTCCGGGCCCCACCAAGGTCTCTGATTCAGTGGAGGTGGGCAGGCCTGGGGGTCTGCATTTCTGCTGCTGGCCTGGGGACCACATTTTGAGAACCACGGCCATAAGGTAGTTTGGTTGAACAAATGATTGTTCTGCAATACAGATCTTTTTCTCCGAGGAAAAAATATTCTCTCGACGTATATTGTGTTTAAATCCAGAACACATACCTGTTCTCAGACCCAAAAATGGAAAACAGGTGTCGGTAGAATGCAGAAGAAGGGATATTGTTAGAGCTTTAGTGATCCTGGCCAGACGCCACCGCAAACCCTTTGGAACTTCCCAGCACCAAGCGCACGTCGTGTGAAGAGGGAGATATAACATCCCCACGAGAACAGTTGTTAGTTCCCGAGGAAGCAAACGCTTCACGTCTCAATGGTGTTAAATATGGCGTAAAGCAGACAAATTACCACATCCACTGAGTTTCCAAGAATTCTTCCCCGCTTCCCCGACTTAGTACAAAAAGAGATTCTTTAAGTTTTGACTCCCCAAACAGTAACTTGCTAAAGCATCACTAGCCAATCTTGTTGAGGACTGTTCTGGAATACAGATGCACTTGAGTAAACCCGAGGAATTTCTGGCCAGAGTTCACCGTGGGGTGAGTTTTCTCAGTCGGCGATTCCAGAAATACCGGGTCTGCTGTGCCAGCGGGTCCGAAGGGCCTGCTTCTCATTATGGGGAAGACAAAGTTGGGTCACAGGTCACTGCTAAGCCTCGTCTGCGCTGGAGAAAATGAGATTGACCCACTGAAAGAACCTCACGGTATTTCCTTTTGAAGATGCTGGCACACAATGTATGTTTCATAGAATCAGCCTCTCAGACTAAGGGTTCTGATGGAAGGTCTGGCCTCAGTAATGAGGGCCCGCAGGCCCCGAGGCAACCTTCTTTTTACATTCTGCTAGCGAGACAGCTTACATTTGACAGCTGGCTCCCACAGAATCTTTACGATTCATTCTGGGCCCGATGAACACAGGTTCTCACTGAGCAACATCCGAGTTTGGCTCGCATCAGAGCTGTCTGCCCATCGAGGGGACAGACTGGCTTCTCTTGAGGACATTGCGTTGCTGCCTTTCCGGCTTTGCGATCCGTGCGCCAGGCCAGTCCCAGGCTGCTGTTCCACAAACAACCTGGGCTCAGCCTTTGCTTCAGTAGGATTTTGGAGCAGAATCATTCAAATGGCCTTCCCATATTCCCAGGAGAATGTGGCATTAAAAGAAACAACCGTACTATCCGTAAATTTCCAGAAATGACTCCCTGCTGATTATCCACCACCCATCAAAGCTCACTGCACTTTCTTCCGAACAGGCCTTGGGTTTTAAGATATGTAATATTTAAAGTTTCTTTCTGAAAATACTCACTGGATGGCAACTTCTAAAGACCGATGCAAGGGAAGAGGTACCTGGTTTAGGAATGCAGTATTTGAAGGCTGAGTAGAGGGAGGAAAATTCCAGCTGGAAACCTCTCTGATGTCCAAGCCTGCCGGGCTCTGGGGAGTTAAGGAGACGGTGCAGGTGGAGGCAGCTCCCACCGCGCCCGTGACCGGCAGCAGTGACACGTGAGGTAAACTCGCAGTTGAATCTGGGTAATAAGACATCACCTGTCAGGGAATGCGACATCCTTTTATTGAACAGTGGCGGCACCATCCCGTCGTTAGAGCGAAACGACACGTGCATTGAACTGAATGCCAGATAAGGTGCGCCTATTCCGACTGTGAGTCGCGAGTGTCAGCGGGGTTGACAGAAGGTTGGCAAAACCCCATCTCATTTGCTTGGTGAATTCCATCACCGATGAGCAGCCGTAGGCAGTCCTTCTGGAAGGCAGTCCCCAGTTCTGACGCACAAGCAAGCTTAAAACCACCTGTTTGGACCCACCTGCGGCGATCCTGACCAGTGGGGCTGGGTGCTGCCTGGTCCTGAGTTTTGAAATGCTCCCTAGGCGACTCTAATGTGCAGCCACGGGCGAGGACCAGCTATTTCTTATTTAACCACCTCCACTGCTACAGTTCACCACCGGAAGCCACTGGTCTATCTAAGGGGCCTGTGGCGGCCCCTGCAGGTTGCCCACCCTTTCCTTTTGGACGGAGTCCCGGTTTTGTTCTTGATTCCCTCCCCCCCACTCCGAGGGCCCAGGGGCCATTAGGCCTCCCCTCACCCCAGGCACAGGTGGAATCCTGAGTGGGTGACGCGGGGTTTCTCCACCTGGGCCCTGTCGACATGGAGCAGGAGAACTCTGTAGTGGGGGCTGGTCTGCGGATTGAAGGATGTCAGCAGTACCCGTGGCCTCACCCACCAGATGCCAGAAGCACCCCCACCCCCCCAAGTGGTGACAAGGGAAAGGTGAGACTCAGGGCTCAGCTGTCACGTGAGGCCCGTGCCTTGTCAAGGATTGTTTGAGGCACAGGTGGGTAGGAACCTGTTTGAGGAAACATTTTCTTCATTCGAGACAAGGGGAGAGAAAGGTTCTCTTTCTGTGCGATGCATCGAGATGGGGCATACCCACCGCCTCTGCAGCTGCCGGCCCTCCGGCTCCCGCCTCCGGAGGCAGTACAGCCCGTGTACGCCGGGCGCTGTGCTCTGTTATTTACAGCTAAATGCTTCCAACGGCTTCACCCCGAATCTAGGCTGTTAATTATTGGGAACTAATTGTTCCTCTTTGCAAGGTAGACATTTTGCCACAGACCAATATGAATAATTGGTCAAAGTGTGTCCAAAAAGTGGAAAACTATGAACATACCACCAAGATTATGACCACGAAGCAGGGAAGCACCTAGGTGAAGTGCATGTAATTTGTGGACGTGGCACATGAACACCCTTTGGCCTTGCTCAAGGAGAGCAACAAAACATCACAGGCACCGGTGGTGGCCAGGGACCCACGGAAGCAGATGTTCTGTTAGATATAAATCTAATCCTGGGCAGGTGTCTGAGGGACCTCCAGGCACGTCTCTTGCTGAAAGGCTCAGCATGTGAGGGCAAAGCATTAGAATTGATTCTTTTTCAACAGTCAACCTGACGCGTAGAAACAAACTCCTTCCCTATTTCCAAAGTGATTTGTAGGGTCGATGAGTGTAATGTTCAATCACACTCCCTCTGGTTTTCGATTCTGGGCAGTGACTCCTGGCCCGCACCGCCATTTCACTCACTGAAAAGGAATTTTAAAGAGGCTGAAGGGAAAAGCAGGTGCTTAACCTCATAACCAGAGACTAAGATACCAGGTGATGGCTATGTGGTTACCGTTTTAAGACTTTTTTAAAACAAAGTGACCTTATGAGCTGGTAAGCAAATAGGTCACGGGGAAAGGGGCATCAATTTCCCCCCAAGGAGGGTCTCAAGGGATAATTTTTGTGAGAAGTGATGGGGGTGTTAGTAAACGAATGTGAAACCTGTAGGCACTGTTGTTCTGCTGAGGCAAACACTCCAGAAACTGAACTGGATTTGTTTCGACAGTTGTTCTCAAATAACTTATTTTGGAAAAAAAAAAAAAAAAAAAAAAGACGCTACTTTAAATAGTTTCAATTCTGAATAAAAATCCACATCAAGGTGTTGATTATGTTAGGTCCTGTTTGAAAATGCAAAATTAGTCTTTGGCAACTGAATGTCAGTCCTCACTGAGGCGTGGGCTGGTGGTTCCCAGGATGCCCGGACCCAAGTATTTGGGAACCTGCGCTCTGACAGGGGTGGACCAAACAGCCAAGGGCAAGCCCTGCAGCCAGTTACTGCCTCCAGCTCTGTGACCCGGTCAACCCAAGCCCAACGCTGGGTTCCTTCTGTTTAAACTGGGACGGATCAGACCCAAACCAAACTCAGGGCTGTTGGATTAGGCCAACTAACAAAAAGCTTAGAACAGCACAGTGTTTATAATACATGCTTTCCATGGTGCTGGACTAATGGTTAACTGTTGCCAGGTAATTCTCAGGGTTAGCTCTAACAACATGTGGTGCAAATGACTCCATTGTTATCCAATTAAAACATATAAACTATAGAATACAAAAAGAGAGGAGCATGATTATCCATTCAGGAAACCTTCACTTTACAGGCAAGATGTGAAGGTCATTTTGAGTTGTTTGAAGGACTCTTTGTCCCCATAGCAACAATGTTCTGAGTGCGCTTAGGATTCCAAGGACTTACAAAGGCACATTAACCTTTAATTACCTGAAACACTGTATGTTTGTCCTGAGAAGGTCAAGCATAGTACTTTACTAGAAATGAAACAGTAGAGAAACAAAATTGATCAGCAAATAAGATTAAAATACTTAAAATCTTTTGGTTTGAAGGAAAGCAGGATTAACTAGAAGTCAAATAAGGAAGCTGGTGGGGCCTCTGGGCCTGGGAGATGAGGGCATTTGTCAAATATATGGCTGCTTCCCTTGGTGCAAGCACCTCCACAATACTTGGATTAACCCTAAGTGGGATCTTCACCGGCCTTTAAATTAACGAGAATGAGAAGCAGCCATTTTCCTGCGCAAAAGGATCACGCTTGGAACTGGAAAGGTGCAGTGCTGATCCTACACAGGCCGCGGGACAAGGTGGGGCATGTGGCCCGGGGGGGGTGGGGGGGTGGTTGTTTCTCTGGCAGACACAGGTTGCTCCAGAAAGGCCGAGCGGCTGAGGCAGTGGCAGAGGAATGGGAACGTGGCCGGCATCTGCAGTTCCCACTTCGCACAGGTCGTCTTAAAAGAGTGGAGGCAAACCATCCATTCGTGCAAACGGGAAGGCCTCTCCAAGGTCACAAAGCCTGTTTCATCTGAGGCTAAAGCTTTGCCTAGAGAATGGCTGGGGCACATGGCAGTGCAGGCGTTCATTTATAAAAGGAACAGTGCTGCTTATGGGATTACGTCAACTGCTATCTCCCCAGTACACAGTGCTTACACCACACTAGGTCAATGAGATGTTAATTAGGTGGTAAGTATATAAGAAAGATCCTCGGCCAAATAACTTGGAAACTGGCAGGTGAGAAAGTGAAATCACATCTCTCTGCTCTGGGACTTCAGAGCCTTCAACATGCTAATATGCACTGTGATTTTCCATAAAGTGAATCCAGTACAAGGCAAATTTTCTAAACCCAAGTGACTACAAGCCCTTATTGTCTGGAACTTCTCCAGGACAAGTGTCCTGGGGAACATACCTGGAAAAGGTTTCCGTCTGAACATGTAAAACATCAGCTTGCCTTCGACACCGTCAGCGCAAACCTCACAGTCACAAAGGCTCCTCATGACACAATACCCCGCACCACCTTCCCATTCTGCCTTGGTTATTCATCCTCAATCCATCTAGAGGTTTTAGCTCATAATCTAAAATGGAGCGTGCATTTTAATCTGAAAATGTGAAAAACCAAACAAACCACTTTGACACACAAAGGAGGCTTTAATAGCAGGATTTCAGGCACCTTTATTCAGGGCAGATACTGTGGTCAGTGGAGCTTCCCTCAGGAATCTTCCCATTACTTCAGGAAGCTAACTCCTACCTAAGTCCTAGCCTTCCTGCCTACCATTTCCAGTTGCTGTTTACTAGGCTTGAAAACACCCTGCACACAGGTTCCATCTGATTGGCTGGAGTGCAGCAAGCTCTGGGCTTGCTGGGCTGAACATGCAGCACATCAAAGGAGTTTCTGCACTGGGCAATTAACAGAGTTAGTTCATTTTATCACAGAAGAAATTTACTCCTTTGTGTTTTCCATATAATTTATAAATAGGAAAAATTAATATTATTATATATTTGCAATACAATCAATCAAATCTGGTGATATAGGAAACAAAAAAAATCATAGTGTTCATTAAGCGCAAATCTAACAGTCACCGAAAAAGTCGACTTTTTCACTTTTTTCTATAAACACTTTGCTGTGACAATCACATGGATCTCCTCCAGTCAATACTAGCCTTTAGGCTTAGCATTCCCGACACTACATTTTTGAGTTGCAAGAGTTATCCCTGTCTTCTATCATGAATAATAAAACCATTACTCTGCAGTTTAGGTAAGAAGTAGTTTAAAGAAACAGTATTTCTTAAAAAACTTGAGCCTACCAAAAGTCTTTTATTATTTTCTAGTGAAGCAACTGGCATAGTCTCTTTTCCTTTTCTGTTCCTTTTTTCCAATCAGTAATTCAAAGAAAAGATGGAGCAACTGAGTTTTAAAATCCTGCCACATTTTGTATGGTAACTATTGTAGATGAACAATGTAAGGTCCTACTCAAGTATTCAAATCTCATGCAGAACTCTAACTAATGAATGCCTCATTACATTAGGCAATTCTATCATTTTCCATATTTAAAAATTCTCACACTAAAGTGGCAGTGGTTACTATTCATTACTTCAGCATCTGACCTCAAAGATTTAGACAAACTCATGGTTCAAGTCTGAGTTTTGGCAACAGAGTAGTGCCAGGTATTTCTGAATAAACAATTTCTAAATGTTCTCAACTATTGGAAAAGTATTACCAACACATTATTTGGTGTTAGTTCAGCAGTCACACTGTTGAAAATCAAAGAACCCCAAACTCTATAAATGTCTTACTTTACAAAGTCTAACTATAAAGGAATAACCTACTATATGTCTAATAGAAAAAAATTACACAGCAACTTTTATCAAACAGCAACTACTACAAAAGGAATGATAGAAAAAAATGACTTCACAAAAATACACTAAAAAATTCGACAATTTTGTGGAAGAACCGCCAAAGTTTTAGTGTTTAATATTTAATAGCACAACTGACCAAGATCTGAGGTGTGAAGTTATCATGTTCAAGAAATGGGGGTTGGGGGACCACTCTATCAACTAAATATATAGTACGCGATAAGAAGAATGCACGCTTTACAACATAAAACCTGTCTACACATAGCAATTAGTTGCATAAAGCCATCTGGTCTTCTCTTGGCTTATAAAAACAATGTTCCAGATTCCAGTGTAAATTAGCAACCTATTGAGAAAGGAAAAACCATTAGCGTGTTATTCATTAAATAAGGACAAATAAAAATGATACTCAGAATTATCAACTAAAAATTCTTTCAGAACCCTCTAATGAGCTAAACTTATTTTTTTGTGCATGATATTCTAACAGCAATACAATACATTTAGTTGGAAATCTTTATTAAAGAAACTTCTGAATCCATTTCTTCCTCCCACTCCTTTCTTTGTATCATCTCTGTAACTGTCTTCAATCCTCAAGAGGATGTTCTCATTCATTTGATGGGACTTTTGAGATATGAGAAGCTTCTAAGGCTGACAGGATATTTTCCAAATTATCTTTATATAGGATTAAAGATGACAATCCACACAAAAACATTATGTGATTTACTCACAGAGAATCAACCCAATCTATTTTTCTTGTACTTCAAAGCAACTTTTATTTCACAGTAACTTATAATTTGGTCCAGTCAGGACACACCCAGAAAGTAAAAAAAAAAAAAAAAAAAAGAAATTTGGTGTCTTTTACTGTATTATTCTGTTTGGTACTCTAGTTACCTAAAAATTCTCAGTGAACTTTATTTTTATAGGGAATTAAAATGCTAAAAATGGGATGTGAGAAAAGGGGGTTTAAAATTCTTTTTGGGTTGCAACGAGGTCACACCACACTCAGGAAAAGGATTATAATGAAGGAACCCATTGTGAGAATAAGGCAGCCAACTGTGCAGCTAGCTGGCTATCTTACTATCTGGGTATTTTTGATTATTAGTCTTGCCTCTGATATGTAAAATTATGAAGTGGAAATTTAAATAAACTCTAGGGCGAAGGCTTAATGTGGCCATAATCTAGTTCATCTAAGTCATAACCAGTTACTGTCCTGGCACTAATTGAGAAGGTAAGTATTCCCAAAAGAATCCTTAGAATTTAAGGCATTTATGAAGGTGGCAATGTGGATACTTGAGTTATCTTTTTTTTTTTAATAAAACAGAACAAAGCAAAAACATTAAAAAAATCTTCCAGTAATAAAATTTTCAACAAGACACATTTGTTTTGGACTGTAATGATATATACCAGTGGTTATTTACCGTTAATCAATGGTCTTAGTCACTGAGGACACAGGTCTAATAAATAAAAACTGGGAAAAAGACTACATCAAAATGACAGTGACATACCCCATCCTTATACTGCCCCTTCCCTCACCTTCAACTCTTCTGTGTAGCAGGTATCTTGTTTTCCCCTTCCAGTTCTTCCACGCCAGCCTGTGTCATGAGGTCTGCAATGTTTTTCTCCAGGTCATCAATGCGACTACTCATGTCATCAAGTGGTGAAGTTAAGGACAAAGCACACCAACACCTCCCATTTCTAACCTTTTCCTCCAGGGCCCTGTAGACTATGGCCTTAAACACAACTGTCTTAATGAAACGGGTTTTCCAATTGCATAACAACATTTGCAGTCACGTTGCATAACAACATTTCCATCAACAACGGGCCAAATACCTGAGGGTGGTACACCATTCGGCCTAGGTGTGTAGTCGGCCGCACCACGAGGTTTCTGTAAGTGCACGCTAGTATGTTTGCAGGAGGACACCACCCAAGCACACATTTCTCAGAATGTATCTCCGTCGCTAAGACTAATCTGGTGGTTAAGAGAACAGGGAACTGGGGGAAGGAGCAAACGCCAGCCCTGCCCTTTCCCAGTTATGGGATCTGGGCAAGTGGTTTTACTTTTCCAGGTTACGGTGACGATCAGGGGAAAGATACACACAAACCGTTTAGCTCAGTCACCAGCCAATCGTATTAGACACTATTATGGTGGCCCGTCAGTTCCTTGAGGCCGGGGTCTAGCTCAGTTGCATTCCCAGCTCTCACACCGTACTTTCTCAAGAAGAGTACCTCTGAGCTCAGTAAAAATGAAGTTGGGCTGACAGTCATATCCTGAGAAAATAGGACCCAAACACCCACAGGAGGCTGACTCCAGATATAAAGGATATTTCTTCCAATGATCTGGTCGGACATGGTCTGGAATTTATCTTGCATCTGTTGCAGGAGTGTCTGCACCTGTGAAACAACAAAACAAACCACCCCACGCTTACCCGGAGCCACCGTCACGGGAGAGGATGGGAACCCTGGTCCCAGAGGGAGGCTGGGAAGCGGGGTCCCAGCCCCAATTAGCCTCTGGCAGCTCCGAGGCCTTCGGCGAGGATTTCCCCACCCGGGGTTCCGTTTTCCCGGTCAAATTACACCGTGGGGCGGTGAGGCCCCTCCCCGTTTGGGCCCCGCTGCCATTCAAAATCTGTTGGGTCTTTCGGCAGTTTTGACGGCTTGGAGGCTTCGGGGTGTGAGGGGGGCAGTGAAGGGCGGGTGACGTGGAGAGCTGAGGGGTGCGGGGCTGAAGTGGCGGGGACCAGGGGGTCACGCGAGGGTGCGGTTCAGGGACGGGTGAGGGGGCGTCGGGTCTGGGGACCTCAGCAGGCGCAGGGGCCCCCACCCAGAGGCCCCGGGCGGGTCACGGTGGCCAGCGGCCTCCGCGGGCGAAGCCTCTGCAAACACGGCCTCCAGAGGCCGGGACCCGCGCGGCCGTAGAGAGGACGCCTGGGTCCGCGGGCCTTGCCGGCGCCGCCCCGGATGCCTCGGCCTCGGGCCCGCACGGACGCCCCTTACCACCGAGGTGAGATCCTGCACGGTCTTGGGGTCAGTCTCGGCCATCTCCCCGGTTCCCAGCTTGGCGGTGATATCTCAGACCGTCACCGACACTTCCGTTTATCCGCGCAGACGCCCCCAGCGGCTTCTTCTCGCGACGACAGAGGCCTTCGCGCGACCGCGGGGGATTGTGGGAGCTGTAGTTGGCGTCACGCGCCGGAAAGGCCTGCGGTCTCGAGCCTCGCAGTGAGCGAGGCCCCGCCCCTCCCCGTCCGCCCTAACCACGCCCATCAGCACTCCCCTCGCCCCCACCGCTCCGCCATAGCCACGCCCCTAGCCACGCCCCGGGTGGAAAAAAGGGTAACACCGCAGTGGGGCGAATGGTTGAAGGGGGTGGCCTTGACCTCTTCCCAGGCTGTCCGTCGTTAAAGGCCGCACTGGTTTTCTTCCGCCCAGTCGGGACGCACTTGCCAGGCGCCTGCGAGGTGCCGAGCCCAGGCCCGTGCCGCTGCCTGCCCGCCAACAAAACCCCACAAACACCTGGAGGGGAAACTGAGGTCTCAGGCCTGCGGGGCGCGAGCACCTTGGGCATGGCTGCCCAGCTGAGGGTCTGGTTACACCCTGGAGCTCAGTGGTCTTCCTTCTCCCCGTGAGGGTTGGAGGTGCTGGCGCAGTGGGGCAGTTGTTTTTAGCTTTTAACTTAAGTATAAAAAGCGTTCTGGATGGTGCAAAAATCCTAAACTACTGTTCATAAAGTCCACACTCTTGTCACCGCCCCAGGTCAAGAAACATGACCAGCTCCCGGAAGCCCCCCAACGCCTTTCCTTTCACCCTACCCTCTCACCCCTGAGAGTGACCGGCGTCCTGACTTTTAACACAATCGGTTTGTTTTGCCTGTTTCAACTTCATATAAATGGAATCAGACAGTAAGGCCTTCTCAGTGCCTGGCTTCTTTCATTCAATATGATGTTCCATGGTGTTGAGTGGGGAGGGTTTCTGTGGGTCAAGGAGGGAGACTGGATTTGGTTTAAGGAGGGGATGCTGCTGAGTTGGGACGCAGGTTCCAGCCCCACAGGTGGTCTTGGAGTTGGGGTCATTAGCAAGAGATAGGAGAGTCCTTGAGGGAAGGCCTGGCAGGTCCCAGATCGTTCACATTCCTTATCTCATTTAAGAACTGAATCGGGGCTCAGTTCCAGCTTGCTTTTAGCTGCAGAGAGGCTGTAAGGGAACCCACCCGTGTCTGTAACAAACCTGGGGGATTGGTCATGGAGGGCATAAGACTCAACTCTTTTCACCCAATTTCACTCCCTGTCCCCAACAACAATCCCCCTTCCCTGGATCCCCTCCCTGCGCCCCCACTCCGTCTTCCTTCCCCTGCCGAAGGGGTGAAACTCTTTATAATTAGTGGTTGTTAACTGGTATTTGGTTAGTGCTTTACCTGATCACTTAAACATCTCTCAGTGTTTTAACCCTCAGGAACCTGTGATATAATTATCACCATTTTACAATTGTGAGAAAACTGACACAAAGGGGCTGAAACTCTTAAACCAGGCAGTAAAAGTAGGGAGTAAGAGACAGGACTTGAGCCCAGGACTTTCTGACTCGACCATCTCATTTTTCTATCCTCTTAGAATTCTCTGAGTCGTCTGCGTTTAGAGCAGGGTTTAATGCAGCACCACTGGCATTTGGGGTCAGCTAATCCTTTGTTGTTCTGGGGGTGCGGTGTGTGCCCTGTGCATTGTAGGATGTTGCGTAGCTTCTCTGACTTCCACCCAGTAGATGCCCGTAGCATCCCGCACTCAGCTGTGACGACCAAAAATACCTCCAGACACGGCCAAGTGTCTCCTGAGGTGGTGGGGGTGGGGGGACCACTCTCAGTGGAGAACTACTGGCTTCAGAAGATCCAGAGACATTGCCCAGGATTCTGCTCACTTGCTCTTCATGGATGAATTTGTTTTCCTGTGGGCCATTGCTTGAGAATTTTGCTCTGTACATATTGAGATTGAAGGATGATGTATGCGTTTCCTAGGGCTGCTGTAACAAAGCAGCACAAACTGGGCAGCTTAAAACAACAGAAATTTATTATCTCACAGCTTTGGAGGCCGGAAATCTGAGATCAACGTGTCAGCAGCGTTAGTTCCTTTTGAGGATTCTGAGAATCTGTTCTGTGCCTCTATCTCAGTTTCCGGTTAACTGCTGGTAATTCTTGATGTTCCTTAGCTTTGTAGATGTTCCATAGCTTGTAGACGTTCCTCAGCTTGCGTCACTCCAACCTTCACTTCTGTCTTCCTATGGCCTTCAACCGTGTGTGTGTTTCTCTATTCTTCTTATGGAGTAGGGGCCTACTCCTCTGCAGTCTGACCTTATCCAAACTAATTCTATCTGCAAAGATCCTGTTTCCAAATAAGGCCACATTCTGAAGTTCTGGGGATTAGGACTTGAACATGTCTTTTTTGGGGGGACACAATTCAACCAGTTGGTAAAGTCCTACCACTTTAAATTTGTTTCATACTTGGTATTTTATAAAGTGTTGACATGAAGCTCCAAAGTCATTTAGCTAATGAGTAGTCAGTACTGGGTGGGATTTCAGGCCTTTTCACGTTGGACTCCAAACACTGGGGCTGTCACAGCCAGCATAGAAGTCTGCACACCCACACCCCGATTTCTAGCCACATCTGATTTATGGCTGTCAGCAACACAGAACACGAACAAGACCTGGAGGTAGGTGTGTGTGTGTGTGTGTGTGTGTGTGTGTGTGTGTGTGTGTGTGTTTCTGGCAGGAGACTTGAAGGCTTTTTATCCAAATAAAATTTTTCTTTACATAAACAGCAGGCAAACTTGACACTTATTTTAGTGGATACTTTTTGGCACTTAGAAAGACAGTAGACTCTCTCTGCGTGGAGACCGAGGTCATTCAAACAGCTGCTGTACCCAAAAGCTTCACTAACTTATAGTCACGGCTGATATACTTACTTTGTCGGGCTGACACACGGGCCCTAACTGAATATTGTTCCATTAACAAAACTACTGTATTATGTGTAAGGCACTAGTAATTAACCTTTAAAACGTCGGTTTTGAACAACCCTCGTTTTAAACCTTTAAGTGTCATATCTTCTCTTAGCATTTTTTTAAATAGCTCTTTCTAGACTAATTGTGTAACTGAAGTAATTCTCTTTTCCCCTTTCAAGACGGCTTGGTTTTACATGAGCTTAATGTGGTACTTTCCTAATTGTGCTTTGGCTCAGCTGGGCCATTCTCTCCACACTCCTGCTTTCCCAGACCTTCGCGTACATGTGTGTCTACACTGCGATGAGATGTTCTGTGTTTGCCTTGCGTGGGCAGAGAAGGAATGATCATCACCGAGCCTCAGAGAACTTCAATTTGTCCTTTCCCTAGTTGCACCTGCCGTGACCCAGCCATGGTCTGAGCCGAGGCTCACCTGGTTTTCTGCCAGGTTGCTGGGCTGGCACTACAGCAGCTTCAGGATATGATGCCTCGTCCTCCCAGGGGCCCCGGGCTGCATTTGCTCCCAGCCCTTAGTGGACATTTCATATACCTTTCCAGTCTCTTCAAAGCTATAAATAAAAATATGTAAAACATCTGGCCCACAGGAGGCACTTATTAAATATTAGTGCCCTTTCCTTCCTCTTAAGGATCTCACTAATGTTGCTGTCTATTTTATCTACCTATTATCTATCTATCTATCTATCTATCTATCTATCTATCTATCTATCTATCTACCTACCTACCTACCTACCTATCTATCATCTATCATCACCATCATCTATCACCAATCAATCATTGAGCAATAATCTACTTATCTATCATTAATCTAATCTAATCTAATCTAATCTATCATCTATCTGTTTTTCCAAACCAGAGGGATTTGACTTTTATGAAGAAGAAAGGAAAAGAGTTAATTATCAGGCAGGCAGCCCTTGTTTTCAGTCTTGTTGTTTAGACATTCTAGGCCAACCAAGCACCGTTTGAAAAATAATCCTTTGCTCAGTCACTGTTTCAACTGTACTACAGATGGTCTAAGACCAAGTACACACGTTAAAACCCCCAGATAACCTTTATTTGAATATTTTACAAACAAGTTACAAATTTCTTTGCAACCACAGAATAAATCAAACATTACTTTACAGCTGAGGAACTGTAAGCAGTTGAGCAGCAAGGGCCCAAAGGAACTGCATCTGCAATAGATTTAAGTATTTTTAAATGACAAACTTTTATCCCTTTTGTGTGCTTATGGAAAAAACTCATTTAAAATTTGTGCATATTTTTATCCTGGGGTAATAATATCTTTATTTTAGTGTTAATACTTAACACCAGGACAGTATGGATATATGCATGACAACACATAATATAATCTGAATAAAGAATGACTGTATTACTTTCTAAAGAAAGAGGTTTAAAAAAGTAGCAGAAAATGGGAAAAATTTCAGCATATACTAATAGTGCTTCTCTAGCCACTTTCTCAAAGGTTCAGAGCTTTATAGTGAAAATTACTGTGGTCTAGCTATACCCATTGCTTCTCAGCCGGCACTTGGGGGCAAATGAAATGGTTTAAAGGCTTATCAAGCTCAGCAACCCTCCAACCACTGATGCTATGACAGGGATGTAGCATGAGTGACAGGAAGATGCTCCTGCCAACTGAATGTGATGAATATCTAAATTATTTCTGCGCAAAGCATAGACTTATTCTTAATTTATGGAATTAAAGTTCTCATCTGAAATCCTTGTTCATGCATTCATTCCTGCCATTCTTCTTGCCGCTACATATTTTGTATATGCTTTTATACAAACACAGAAACTATAGAACTTTTTTCAGTTGTGAGCTAACCTATTAGCAATAGGAAATAGAGTAAAAGTAACAGCACAATAATTGTTCATTGCTTTAGACGAATAATTGTGAAAGTACCATATCATCGGATTTTAAGACAAATCTTAACAGCTAGGTAAGAAGTGAAGATGGGGTGCATCCCCTTTGTGAAAGGTGTAGCCGGGTGACTAGATTGTTGTTATGGTTATTATATAGTAGGTAAACAAAAGGCGGTGTGTTCTTTCTCAGTGCTCATGTTTCTGTTGATGTGATTTACCTGTTGATTCAAGCTTAAGTCAGCTACACGTAGATTAATGTGCTACATTTACAAAATCAAAAACTGGCCCCGGGTGGTTTGGCTTAGTTGGTTGGGCATCTTCCCGTGCACCAAATGGTTGCCAGTTTGATTCCAGATCAGTGCACATGCCCGGGTTTTGGGCTAGATCCCCAGTAGAGGGCATGCTGGAGATAGCAGATAGATGTTTCTCTCTCCTTCTCTCTTTCTCTCTCAAAAAGAAAATGAATAAAAAGAAATCAGAATCTGCTCAAAGCTCTTTTAGAATTTGTCTACAGCTGAGCACAGTACAAGCTCTTGGAGATCTCGCATCACTTTCTCCCCCAACTTTCCCTCCCCTCAGTTGGTTTGGCTGTGACTGGGTCCTGGGGAGGACTTGACTTTTCTTTTGGATAACTGAGATATCTAATTAATCTGTAGAAGCCTCTCATGTACTCACTAAAAGTCATGGAAAGGAAGAGAGGAAATACTTAGAAAATTACAATATCTTGTTTGGGAAAAGTTTCTAAGGTTCCAATATTAACTTAGGATAGTGTTAACAGTTCTTAGCAGAAAGTTCTCAGAATTAAGAAAACACAGAGGGTCTGGTTAGCTGGTCTGGATAGACAGTCATGCTAATTGGGGCTCAGATGAGGGTTTCCTGGTCTGAAGTGGCATTTTCTCTGGTTTTGCTGCAGAGCTGGCATGGGCCCTGAGCTCGAGTGGGAACGACACGAGCCCTGGGTTCTGGTTCTGAAGGCCACTCACCGTGGGCAGCCCATTTGATTTTCTGAGCCTCAGCTCTCATTATCTGTAAGTTAGAGAAGGAAATAACACTTGCCTCATATGCTGTTGTAAAGATTCCATGAGTTAGTAGGTATAAAGGATTTTGCATAGTGTGGGCACCCTACCAAGCAATTAATAAAAGTAATAAGCAAATTAATTAATAAATGTAAACTATCATCATCATCATTACCATCATCATTAACTACATTTTGGTACCTTGTTCATACACGCCAGAAGGACTGTAGACTCTTTCCTTCAGAATCACCTGGATAGTCTGTGTGTCGGTACAGCTGCTCTAAACCCAGCACCAAGCAGAGTCGGGTTAATACTTTTTTAGTTGCCACATCTTTAGATCGAGACCCGATGTATTTATTTTGGATGAAATGCAATCTGATCGACTTCAAGAGTTTGATAGTAGATGGTTAGTTCATTGAACAGAAGGTTTCAAATGACATTTTGAAATTCTGAGGTAAGTTAGCAAGATTTCTAAAAATGTTCTTTAAGAATCAAAGTCCTATTTGCTACCTACCATGAAATGTAGCTGGATTTGTTTTGTGAGGACGTTCAAATCTGCTGGTGTTGGCTGAGAGTCATGCAGGCACATCCTCCTGAAATGATCTTCTATGGAGAGAACTGGCAGTACTGAGGTAACTTTTATCAAAATTAGAAAATGTTTGCACGTTCTTGTTAAAACATATACATGAAATAGTATATCATATGTAAAATGGGGGAGATGTCATTTTTAATGAACTAAGGTGGTTGATGTGTTTAAAAAGCAGTGACCATTCACTCAATGGAAACAAAGCCTTCATCTCGTGCTCAGTCATCAGGAAAAGCAATTTCTGGCTTTTACTTGACTTTCTTTTTCCAATAACTTGGACTACAATAAAATGCATTGGTAATAATGACATAATATTTGCAATATACTTTTACTTTCAGTAAACAAGGTAAATGCATTCTAGCAAGTTAAAAACATCCTGTAATTCAGGACATGCTACACTTTGGCTTTGAGACTTGGTCTTTGTGTGTGTGTGTGTGTGTGTGTGTGTGTGTGTGTGTGTGTGTGTGTGTGTAGAAGGATTAAAAAGAACAACAGAAGTATTTCTGTCCTGATAAGAACTCTGGGGACAGGGAGTATACTTAAATAGAGGACAATTAGGGCATATTGGACTTGTTAATGAAGTATGCACTTCACTCCTATTTTCCCGTGTTCTAGGCTAAGTTAAGCCACTGGCTTGATTTCTCCTTTTCAAGAGAAAAATACCCATTTGCAAAACACAGGAGAGCCTCCTGGCTTGAGAGAAGAGGAGGCCTCACTTGCTTACTTGAGTGAGCGGGTCACTGGACCTTGGTATTTCTCCCTGGGGCCGGCCCAGGCTCACGCAGGAGGGTGAGCTTTGGGATTCTCAGTTAGCCTCCGGGTCAGGCTGCCAAGCACCTGGCCATCTGAGGATGGTCCTCGGCTTGTTCCGGGTGACCATTCTCCCCCTGCCTCCAGGGAAGAGGGGAGTGAGCCCAACAGGGAGGAGGAGGCTGTGCCCTCTAAAGCCAGAAGAGGAAGTCGCGTCAAATGTGAGTGTACATCCCCCATCCTGAGCCTGCACGTGCACTCGTGGCGAACTGATAGGTCATATTTGGGGCGTGGCATCTCCTGATCGAGCAACAGGAATTGTTCCAGAGGAAAAACACCCACGTCCTGGGACTGTAGGCAGATGGTTATGACCGTGTGTCACGCATCATCAAGTTGAGGGTGATCTTGCTCCTCTGTAGGTATGCAATCATCTTCACAGTGGATTGTGAAATGCTCACACCGCTCATTATGGGGAGTAAGACGAGGGGTGGCCCGAGCTGTGAGGGGTGCTTCTGGCTTCATGGACTCACTCAGCTAACGGGAGATGTACAGGGAAACCCAAAAGGCCCAAAACGTGAACTTGCACTAAGACAAGACTCAGCATCAGTGACAGTAAGTAGACACAACATAGAAACCAGAGAAAAGCTATTGTCCAGCAGTTTTAACCACCAATACCCATTTATTTCAATGGAGAAAAAAAATCTCTGCATTCTATATGCTCCAAAAGATTTACTGTTGAAACAAATACAATATATGGAACTCTATCTGTATAATTTTACTACAATAAAGACAACATATGACTTCTACTTCCTACAGAAGGCGAACGGAAAAGCACAGATGCCAACAGAGACGGCATAAGAAAGCGTGTGTGCGTGTGTGGTTAAAACCTTTAGTAAGCAACTGCATTAAAATGTGCTAAGACACTTACCCTAGTTTGTGGCGAGCTCTAGTAAAAAGCCACAGGCTGTCACTAGTTTTATCTGATAGAAAAATTTGGTGTGAGCTTTGATGGTTCATTTACAGTTTATCGACAAGAAGATAATCTTAGTACAAGCACTAACTTTCCTCTTACGTTGACATGCTCACAGAATAAAAATCAATTACTTTTCAAACATAATGAACGTCTTTTATTTTTAGGTTTGCAAACAACTGTAGTCGATTCACACAAAAGGGTACTTTTAAAACTACCTGTATTTACTCTATTTTATGCATGTATATGAAACAAACGGTGTGTATGTGCGTAAGTGTATGTCTATACATGTGGGCATATATATGTATACACGCGGTATCTGTCAGCCTTTTCATATGCACGTGTGACCTCCAGGATGACACTTGGAATTGTAAATGTACCGAGGAGGGAGGGGTTCTCTGCCATGATCCGTGTCCCCATAAGAACTAAGTCCAGAGGGTGGCTGTGGATTTAGGACACATACAAATGCAGACAGGTGCCCGGGGACGAATATTTCAGCCCTTTGCGTGGCATTTGATGGTAACATTTTCTGCTCTGCTCCTCACCACTTTCGCTCAGGATCGCGGCATATGATGGCAGTGAAAACTGGGTGTAGCCCTCAGGTGAAGGGAAAGGACTCTGTCTATCTCTCCCTCTCTGCACACCTGCCTGCTGGTCGTGGCAGCATCCAGACCGAATGGACGGTGGGGAAGCATCAGCTCTGGTCTGCGCTAGTGTCCAGCTTGCTGCTGAGGTCCTGGGGGGTCAGCTGCCGGCCTCTATCCCTTTTTGTTTAGCCTCTCAAGGGAGAATGACACATCAAAACTGGGCTGTCCTATCTCATCTCGCCCTATAAATACTGGTATGTACACGTACAGATACTCCTACATATACAGATACTAACCCACAGACACAGCTGGAGGTGCGGACTGCTGACTAGCAATGTGGCAACACATCAGAAAAAGTAGTCATTGTTCCTGCTCCCGGAGGGCACGTGATATGCCATGATCTTTAAACACTCAGGGGAAATTCAGAGAATCCCATTAATCAAAGGAGAAAGGAAGATGCTGTCAAAATGGTGAAGTACAGACTAAGTGAAATGGCAAAGAAAAGGAAAATCTGGAGCAATTGAGGCCTAGTTGTGAAGTTCGAAAGCTGTAAACGGCAATCTTCCGATTTGGATTTTTTTTTCCTGTTGCTATGGAAACTTGGTAGTCAAGCGTCAGATGTCAGGAGTTCTCACAGACCTGAATGGCAAAGATTCAGAGTTTAAGTCAAGGAATATGGCAACTCGGTTCAAAACATGTTAGCTGAATGCTAGATACATGACTGACAGGCTGTAATAAACGCATTTATAGACATTGCACTACCTTGGGAAAGTTTATTTCTTAAGCATAGCATTTGAAGAGAGAAGGAACCGTTCTGCTGGTTTATGTCTTAAAAAGCCGGACTCCTCCGAAAGTGCTCGATGCCAGACATCTCACTTCAGACCACCAGCAGCTATAACCTCTGCTACCATTGAGCCCTATCTCTTGCAATCAGCCCAGAGCCTGGCTATTTTATCAACAAGGTGACTTGGTCGATGAGAGATTGATGATTGTCCTAGATATTCTTTTTGGTCATGGACAAGAGCTAGATACCTATTGGTATATGAGTTTCCTGTGGCTGCTCATAGCACATTCACAATAAAGAAAAACAAAATAGTGATACTCTCAACAACATGGATTGTGTGATTCCATTTATAGAAAATTATAGAGAAGGTAAGACTATAATTAGAGAAGGCAGGTCAATGATGGTCTGGATTAGGGAAGGGGATCAATAGCAAAGGGGCACAAAGAAACTTTTTTTTTGCCTGTGGTATGTACAATTGTGTAGTTACTAAAATTCATCAAACTGTACACTTAAAGGGTGAATAATTAGAGCCTGGCTGGTGTGGCTCAGTGGTTGAGCAACAACCCATGAACCAGGAGGTCCTGGTTCAATTCCCAGTCAGGGCACATGCCCAGGTTGTGGGCTCGATCCCCAGTAGGGGGCGTGCAGGAGGCAGCCGATCAATGATTCTCTCTCATCACTGATGTTTCTATCTCTCTCTCCCTCTCCCTTCCTCTCTGAAATCAATAAAAATATATTTTAAAAAATGAAAATAAAAAGCATTAGAAGTAAAAGTATATATTTATTTATTTTTGGCTTAGATTAAGGTTATAATTCAATGCCTCCTCCTTCCCAGGCACCGACATTTAATTTTGGTCCTTGTTAATATGGTTCATCTCATCTGTCCTTTTATATGCTTACTACTGCTAGTTCATTAAGCCTAAGACAATGTTTAAAAGGGTTTAGGACAATTTTATTCCTTGAAGTTGACTGTGCTCACCACATAGAGCCCTACAGAACCCGCAGACACAGCCTAACGGAGACGCCAGCTTGCCGAGGACCTTGGGAGGGTCCTAGGGGAGAACTGTGCATTCCCTCACTGTCATCAACATGCAATTTAAACAACAAAATTGGCAGTAAAAATAATTTCATTTACATTTTTTATTACTTTCAATGTCATTAGTTTTATTTCCTGTATTTTTGGATGTCAAAGAGAGAAGTGCAGAGCTCTCAGATCAATTCTCAGCTGCAATAAAGCCATCTACAGTATCATAATAAACTGAAATGTTTTTATTATCTTTTTCCACGAGGGAGGCATTCTAATGGTGAACGCTGGTCTCACTGCTTACTCACACGGGACCTTGGGACCTTTCTGAGTTTTCTCATCTATAAAGTGAGATAAATTCACAAGGCCAATGAAGTAAATAGAGAGAAAAGCCACAGGACATCAGGATGTTCGGTTAATGCTAGTCTATTTGGATCTGAATATTACTTAAGGGGAGGAGAAAACCCGTTTTTCTTCCCATATCATATGATGTAATCAATGCAATTGTATGAACACTTTAAAGATGTTGGCACATTTTCTCTGCAAAGGGCCAAATATTTCCAGCTTTGTGGGCCATATGGCCTCTGTGGCAACCATTCAACTCTGCTGTTGTAGCAGAAATCAGCCACAGATGATATGTTAATGAATGAGTATGGCTGTGTTCCAATAAAACTTTATTTACAAAAACAAGAAGTGGGCCAACTCCTGACACACCAAACGGATTAAAGACACACCAAGCGGATTATTCCAGATCAAAAGTACTATGGCTGAGTTGGGAAGGCATCTCACCCTTGCACTTTGTGATCTAGTTTCAGTGCTTTTGGAACCCCCTGTCCACCTTGTTTAATAGTTTAGGCCCATTTCTGTGTAGCCTCTTGTCAATGTCATGTTAACAGTGGCACAGGCGGGATGACCACTAACTTCTGCTCTTATGAGAGAGTGTGGCAGCCATAGGACACCCCTGTTTACTTATTCACGCTAGCTCTAACCCAGTCTCTCCTGTCCTATGCTGGACATCTCTTTCTTGTCAGGAAGAACATCTTGGGCCAGGTATACAATAAAACAAGAATGATCATACTTGGAAGGCATCTCTAATGTTCAAATGAACAATATTAAAGCATTCTTTTGCCTTTTATACAGAACCAGGTTGAGGTTCTTTTGGAAGTCAAACAGGTAAGTGATAACACCTGTTCTAAACTGTTTTTTTTTATTTTTAAATATATTTTATTGATTTTTTACAGAGAGGAAGGGAGAGGGATAGAGAGTTAGAAACATCGATGAGAGAGAAACATCGATCAGCTGCCTCCTGCACACCCCCAACTGGGGATGTGCCCGCAACCAAGGCACATGCCCTTGACCGGAACCAAACCTGGGACCTTTCAGTCCGCAGGCCGATGCTCTATCCACCGAGCCAAACTGGTTTTGGCTTAACTGTTGTTGTTGTTTTTTAAGCTGAACATTTTTTGTTTGTGGTGCAAAACATTGGAAGGTCAGCCGAGTACCTTTCCAGCTGTGCCAGGAGACCCAGCTCTCCTTTTTGAGGATGATTTTGGCTTTCCCTACAGGTGCCCTTACCTACAGTGAGAGAACCGTGTGCTGCCAGGTAGGATGGCTCTCCATTTAAATGAGAACAGGAAAACACATTGGACCTCTCAAACACAGTACACATGTACCTGTCTTTTCTCAATGATACTATTTTGAGTACACAATGAACACGAGGGCTTTGGGAGTTATTGCACAATTCCACCTCAGATTAACTATGATTTAAGAGTTCAGAGAGAGGAGCAGTGGCAACCTTTGGGGACCTACTCATTCATTTCTGATACCTACAGGCCAGGGTCCTTCAAAGTAGGGGGCACAAGGAAATCCCTTATTGGTAAGGAGAAAGTCTGTCATGTCTATTTATGTTCCTTTCATTCTAAACAAATAGATTGTTTTACTAATACTTAACACATGGATTGGTAGTAGCAGATGTGTGTATTATTATAAAAGTATGTGTAAAATATATGGACACTGGGTCTGTGGTTTGGAGGCCACTGTACATCTGGATGTTGGTTCCACAGGTTGGACGGGCCCGGGAATCTGTATCTCCACAAACAGAGGGAGGAAGTCTCCATTTAAAACACCCACTGCAGTCCGGGGGAGCTGACCAGTGAGCGGTTCCTGCAGTGCCTTGGTTCCTCGAGGGGTGTCATCAAGAATGAGGCTTTAGCCCTGACCGGTTTGGCTCAGTGGATAGAGCGTCGGTCTGCGGACTCAAGGGTCCCAGGTTCGATTCCGGTCAAGGGCATGTACCTTGGTTGCGGGCACATCCCCAGTAGGGGATGTGCAGGAGGCAGCTGATAGATGTTTCTCTCTCATCGATGTTTCTAACTCTCTATCCCTCTCCCTTCCTCTCTGTAAAAAATCAATAAAATGTATTAAAAATATATATATTAAAAAAAAGAAAGAGGCTTTATCTTGTATAATTAGGTTATAGACAGTGATGAGTGAATGGCTACTCATGATCTTCTCTCTCTCTCTCTCTATGTACACACGTGATTGTGCACACACAACACATGTGCACAAGTACACACAGACACTTGGACACATGTGCACACAGCATTTTTATTTCTCTATCCAGATTCTGCTGTATGTGAATTCCAATGTCTCCTGGAACCAAGTCCTGGGGTTGCAGTCTGACTAGAGCTCACATTAGAAGCTCCTGAAAAACAGATTCCAGTGTTTACTGCAAGAGCTGGTCAGAGCAGGACACTGTAAATAACCCTAATGCGTCTGTGCCACAGTCATGTGACAGGATGCTCTCTAGCAGTTAAAATGAATGAACTAGTGCAGGGCGAACTATGGCTGGTGGGCCATGGCGCGCTTGTGTGGCTCTCAAGCTAAGAATGTTTTTCACACTTTTAAAGAGTGGTAAAGAACAAAAGAATGAAGCCAAAAGAACCCACACCCACAATAAAAAAGAATATGTGATGGAGACCTGATATGGCCCACAGAACCCAAAATATTTGCTGCCTGGCTCTTTATAGAAAATGTTTGCTGACCCCTGAACTAGAACAACATAGATGAATCTTGGAAATGTAATGAGAAGAGGAAGAAAAGCAAGATGGACAACATCATGCTCAATATAATACAAATTTCATAAAGTTTTCCAAACAGCACAAAATAGAACTATACATGGTGTGTGTGTGTGTGTGTGTGTGTGTGTGTGTGTGTGTGTGTGTGTAGTAAAAGTATAAAACATGTCAGGACACATTCTAACTCATAAAAGCTATTATCTCTTGGGAGAGAGAATAATAAATAAAACTGGAGAGAGGAACACCTTTACCTGCAATATTTCATTTCTTGAAGAAATGTCTCAACTATCCAATGAGAAACTTCTCATGATAAAGTCTTTTCTCCTTAGCTCTACCCATGGGACGCTGGCCCAGCACAGAGCTTTACACACAGTAACTTCTGACGTTGGAATGTGTGTTGCCTGTGACCCTACTTGCCACTGTCATCAGGATATAGTAACTTCTGTTATTTTTTTTTCTAGTCATCAATTTCTCAACTTCCAAATTTATAATTACATTAGTAACCTTCTCAAAATGTAAATACCGAGGGCCAAAAGGCTTTTGAATGGCATTAGCTATCTATCCTATATAATAAAAGGGTAATATGCAAATTGACCCTAACAGTGGAACAACCTGGAATGACTGGTCACAATGACGTGCACTGACTACCAGGGGGCATATGCTCAATGCAGGAGCTGCCCCCTGATGGTCAGTGCGCTCCCACAGGGGGAGCTCTGCTCAGCCACAAGCCAGGCTGACGGCTGCGAGTTACAGGGGCAGTGGCGGGAGCCTCTCCTGCCTCCCCAGCAGCACTAAGGATGTCCAACTGAGGCTTAGGAGCCATCAGTAGGATATCCCCTGAGGGCTCCCAGGCTGCCAGAGAGATGTCTGACTGCCAGCTTAGGGGGAGCGGGCCTAAGCCAGCAGGTGGACATCCCCCGAGGGGTCCCAGACTGTGAGAGGGCACAGGCTGGGATGAGGGACACCCTCTCCTCCCCCCGCCGAGTGCATGAATTTTCGTGCACCAGGCCTCTAGTATATATATAAAAGCCCAGTGACCTAATGGCAGAATGACCAGAACAATTGGTTGACCAGTCACTATGATGTGCACTGACCACCAGGGGGCAGACGCTCAATGCAGGAGCTTCTCCCTGGTGGTCAGTGTGCTCCCATAGTGGGAGCGCCGCTCAGCTGACCTGGATGAGCAGTGCTCCCACAGGGGGGCTGATCCCCACAGGCCATGCCTCCCACCAGTGCACGAATCCATGCACTGGACCTCTAGTATGTAAATAATTGCTAAAATTAAAACTGGACTAGTATCCCATAAGTAGGAAATGTCTATTCATTTTATGCTCACATCTATATTACTAGGTATAATAATTTATTTGTTTAAAATAATGCTCCATTACATTATAGCCATTACCACCAGGCAGTGGAAACAATGTGTGAATTATACATTTATCTCTTTTCCTACGGCCCCACTGCCATCCATGAATTCTCATGATTGTTCTTAAAAAGGTGTAGTATCTACTTCAACCTTGAGAAAGATTATTCAGTACAATGTAGAGAGAAATAGGGCCCTGGCGGACCAGTTAACTAATCCAGACACATTGGTATTAGCTCAAGTTCAGGGGCATCAACAGGCAGCATCTCCACCTGTCCTGTAGCCTAGCAAGGGGGATGGTAAGATGCCTTTCAACATTACTTGGAGCACTTTTACATGGAACACCCTCTATTATACAGACATCAACTAAAACAAATGTTTCCTCTGGGATAAGTTTTTTTGAAGATATGTGGGAAAAGGCTTTGATTACGTTTTCATTATTATGCACGCACTGGAGTTAGGCCAACTTACAAGCTAAACTGAAGAGGGAGATGAGCAGGACTGAGGTCAGGCTGAAGTGCAGGGCCCCCGCGGCGTTGCAGTCCACTTTGGAATTCTTGCAGGAACACACTTGTACCCTGAGGTCTGTGACGTTCGTCATGGGCGGTTTCCCTGAATCTGTCACCATGATGGGCAGCTGGTAGTTTGCTTTGTTCAGGTTTTGAAGAAGGCTTACCAGGGCATGCGTGTCTGTGAAGACAAGAGGCCTTCATTAGAGAGGGTCAGACCTTTCCAAGAAAAGAGTGAGAACATGCAAAACAGGCATTGCATTTTGTTTATAACCAGGTGGGTGTTTAAATTTAAATCCATAACATCGGATAAACATATCAATTCAGTTCAATTGCACCAGCCACACTTCAGGTGCCTGGCAACCACATGTGGCTGGTGGCTACCACACTGGCAGCCCAGGTAGAACGTTTCCATCATGAAAGGAGGTCTATATTTCAGTGTTATTATAATCAATATCAAGGGGATCCACTTTTGTGAAATGACTGAGTAGCAAGAACCCCTCCCTGAAAATTTATTATACCAATAAAGCAATGTTCTCAAAGAGCACATTAGATATCTAGAAAAAATAATGTAAAAATCTGTTCTCAAATGATCATAGTGTACATTTTAAATATATACAACCTGAGGCCCGGTGCATGGGTTCGTGCACTGGTGGGGTCTCTTGGCCTGGCCTGCGGGGATCGGGCTGAGACCAGCTCTCTGACATCCCCTGAGGGTTTCCAGATTGTGAGAGGGCAGTTCTTGGGTGACACTCCCCGGAATCAGGCTCTCTCCTCTCTGGTTCCGGGTGCATCACCCGAGAACCACTGCTGCCAAGTGACAGCAGCTTGGCAGCTCCTGCGTTGAGCGTCTGCCCCCTGGTGGTCAGTGCTTATCATAGCTACTGGCTGGTTGGCCAGTTGCTTAGGCTTTTAATATATAGATTTTTATTTGTCAATTATACTTTAAAAAAACTGGAAGAAAAGAAAAAAATTACCAGTTCAGATATTTTTGTATAGGAATCCAAATTTAAATAATCAAAATAAATTCTTGCGGACCCCTCCCCCGAAAAAGAAAAAAGTCCTCTCACTCTCTATGTGGGCTTGAGCCTGTGTGTTGCCAGGGGGATGGATTCTGTTGTCTTTCTCAGCCCACAGCCCTGGATCTGAATGGGGATCCACTGCACAGCCCACACATGGAGATGGGGTCTGTAAGCCCACGTTTGGTGGGAATACCTGCCCTTATCCAGGCCTCTGGGCAGCCCTCGGGAGTGGCCACCCTACCTGGCTACTGTTTTAGCCTCAGGCCATTCCTTTTCAGATGACTAAGGATTTTTTTGTTTGTTTGTTTTAAACTGTCCCTTTCTGGGCATAGACAATGCTAAGTATTTGGGGGAAAATAATTGGGGGCAAGAAAAAGAATTTAGAAGGCATTTTATCTATTACATAAAACCAGGAGGGAAAGCAGATGAAGTATTATCCTAACCAGAAGGTTAGGTGGCAGTGCTGATGTAACCAAGGTAGAAAATTACCCCAGTGAAATGGCAGATTAACTCATGGGACATTCCCCCCTCTCCCTCAAGTAGAGGAGAAACTCTTGAATGAGAAAATTCCAGTTTGAAAGATCTGGTGATGATTGTTCAAATCCGCCGCAGCTGCAAACACTAGCAAACAAAACAGTAACCCCTCAACAAGAGAAGGGCTGTTTTAATTAAAAATAATCAGTGTAACAAAATTCATTCTTTAAAAAGCAATAAAGTAGACAAACAGGCAACTATAATCAATAACAGGAGAAAGGCAGTAATAAAATGAGATGTGAGATAAGGCCATCACAATACATATGAGATTTTTAATAGAAAATTTTATGCACAAGTGTACAATACATATTCAGAACTTAATGAAATGGTAATTCCCCATCTCTCTCAAAAATTCTGCCACTGATGTAAGAAGAGGGAGCCCTGACTGGGTCAATGGCAGGAGCCGTTCATTACTGATGGCAGAGTGTATATCTAAGGCGTGAGTTCTGGCTTTTGGCTTTATTTCCAGGCAAGGTGAACTTAGCGAGGAGGAAAGTGGGTGAGGTATTGTGGATAGAGGGGTACTTCATTACTCAATATATTGGGGTTTCAGTCTCAATAAGGCAGGTGATACATGCTGGGCCAAGTTTTCAATACCACATGCCCGCATGGAAAGATTGGCAGGAAGGGACACTGCTTGCGAGTTTCATAAATGAGGAACAGGATAGATGAAAGAAGATATCAAAGTTGAAAGTAAAGGCCAAGGTCATAATAAAGACTAAGTCAGTTTTGAGGAGGCCTGCAGCATAAAATGGAAGCTGGAGACCTGAACTCTCCATGGTGCTGGCGGAAGTTAATGTAAGCACAGTTATTGGAGAGAGGAGAGACAGCCGAGCCAAGACATGCTTAGGGAGAAGCAGAGACCCTGGCTCTTGAAGGCTGGAGACTGGGTGTGTGTACTGTATAGGGCTGTGCAGTATAGGATGTAAAGCACAGAGTGTATAGTACCAGGTGTACAGTATATGATACACAGTATAGAGTGGACGGTGTGCAGTATAGTGTATAGTACAGCGTGTACAATACAGGGTGGATAGCATACAGTGTACAGTAAGGCGTATAGTACAGGGTGTGCTGTATAGAGTGTACAGTGTAAGGTGTAGAGTACACAGCATATACTATGCACACCATAGAGTGTACAGTCCATACAGGGCAGAGATTATGCTGTGTCCAGTATAGAAAAGGTAAGAGAGGAAGCAATAGAGAAAACTTTCATGTTTGTATTATAAGGAACTCATATTTAATATCCTATATAATAAAAGGCTAATATGCAAATCAACCAAACAGAGGAATGACCGCTTGCTATGATGCACACTGACCACCAGGGGGCAAACATTCAATGCAGGAGCTGCCCAATGGTGGTCAGTGCACTCCCACAGGGGGAGCACCGCTCAGCCAGAACCCAGGCTTACGGCTGGTGAGTGCAGCGGTGGTGGCAGGAGCCTCTCCCACCTCCTCCGCAGTGCTAAGGATGTCCCACTGCCATCAGTGGGACATCCTTTGAGGGTTCCCAGACTGCAAGAGGGTACAGGCTGGGCTGAGGGACCCCCTGAGTGCACAAATTTTGTGCACTGGGCCTCTAGTATTTACATATTGTATTCATTTTCTGGTGGGAAAATTATCAATATTTATAGTGCATAAATAACTTGAAATAAACCATTTGAGAACACACAAGAGAGAGGAAAGGAGGAACAGTTTGGGGAAAGAAACCAAGCCAGAGCCACTAGGCTAAAGCCACAAGAGTAAGTGTGGAACGTCTGGCTGACTTACTGTTGATCTTGGAGACCTTCCAGACTTTATCAGGAACAGCTTGCTTATAGATTTCAAATTTGAAAGGATCTGTATTTGGGTGCAGATCCTTATCTGAGGCTCCCAAAATGACTACGCTGAGGTTTTTGGCATCATCGCAGACTTCGGCCGCCGTGGGGTAGATGAAGGGAGCGTTGTCGTTCACGTCCTCCAGGGTGATCAGCAAAGTCCCAGTGCCGGTGGCAGGCGGGTCGCCTAGGGAAGAGGGGCGATATGAGTGCACAGCTGCTAAAACGAAGAGGAGCGCTGCACAGCACTTCCCCGACGCCAGACACCTGGATGATTAAAGGGGTTCAAACAGGACTAAAGGTAAGAGCTTACACATCTGTATAAAGCTTAGTGGTCTCCAAGCCTGTCATCATATATACGACTTTTGATTTAAGTTCTTCAGGCTTCACCTTTAGAACCCTGAGCTTCTAACACACAAGTCATACTAACACTCTGAAAGTCACTCTGATAATGGAGATAACAAAGGGACATTTCCTTGCTCCTAATTCAACCTTTTGCCTGGCCGGTGTGGCTCAGTGGTTGAACGTTGACCCATGAACCAGGAAGTCACAGTTCAATTCCCAGTCAGGGCATATGCCCGGGTTGCAGGCTCGATCCCCAGTGTGGGGTGTACAGGAGGCAGCCGATCAATGATTCTCTCCATCATGGACGTTTCTCCCTCTCTCTCCCTCTCCCTTCCTTTCTGAAGTCAATAAAAATGTATTATAAAAAATTCAACCTTTTATCTAAATACTAGAGGCCTGATGCACGAAATTCGTGCAAGGGGCTCGGCCCTCACAGCTGCGGCGGCTTGCCTCGGCCCTTGCAGCCCCAGCTTTGTCCAGAAGGTCGGCCGGAAGGTCTTTTGGCTGAACAGTCCATTTAGCATATTACACTTTTATTATTATAGATAGATACCTAAGTATTCCCGTATGTTGGTGGCACAGGAAGGTAGAGATTCCCGGAGAGAAGGCCATGTTTTATGGGGAATAGCTCTACACTGAATGGGTAGTTGGTTGCAGAGGGAGCCCTTCCAGGGTTGTCTTTTGTAAGTAAAAAATGGTCTGAAAAAAAACCCAAAAGGGGCTGGCCCGGCTGATGGTGCCATGGGGGCTGGTCGGGGTGATGGTGCCATGGGGGCTGGTCAGGGTGACGGTGCCACGGGGGCTGGTCAGGGTGACGGTGCCACGGGGGCTGGTCAGGGTGCCATGGGGGCTGGTCAGGGTGACGGTGCCACGGGGGCTGGTCAGGGTGATGGTGCCACGGGGGCTGGTCAGGGTGACGGTGCCACGGGGGCTGGTCAGGGTGATGGTGCCATGGGGGCTGGTCGGGGTGATGGTGCCACGGGGGCTGGTCGGGGTGATGGTGCCACGGGGGCTGGTCGGGGTGATGGTGCCACGGGGGCTGGTCGGGGTGACGGTGCCACGGGGGCTGGTCAGGGTGACGGTGCCACGGGGGCTGGTCAGGGTGATGGTGCCATGGGGGCTGGTCGGGGTGACGGTGCCATGGGGGCTGGTCGGGGTGATGGTGCCATGGGGGCTGGTCAGGGTGTCGGTGCCATGGGGGCTGGTCGGGGTGACGGTGCCATGGGGGCTGGTCAGGGGTGACGGTGCCATGGAGGCTGGTCAGGGTGACGGTGCCATGGGGGCTGGTCAGGGTGACAGTGCCATGGGGGCTGGTCGGGGTGCCATAGGGGCTGGTCAGGGTGACGGTGCCACGGGGGCTGGTCAGGGTGACGGTGCCATGGGGGCTGGTCAGGGTGATGGTGCCACGGGGGCTGGCCGGGCAGCATAGGACAGTCTGAGAAGGTGGGTTAGTTATGAGAAATAAAACCACAGGCTGGCTATAACATAATCTTTGGGTCTTATACATAAAGCTTCATTTAAAAAAATTTCAGCTACTATATGATTTTCACTTTAGGAAACATTATTTTAAGGAGCCCTTATAGCCCAACCCGGTTTGGCTCAGTGGGTAGAGTGTCGACCTGTGACCTGAAGGGTCCTGGGTTTGATTCCGGACAAGGGCACATGCCCAGATTGCAGGCTCGATTCCCAGCAGGGGGCGTGCAGGAGGCAGCCAGTCATTGATTCTCTTTCATCATTGATGTTTCTCTCTCTCCCTCCCCCTTCCTCTCTGAAATCAATTTAAATATATATATATATTTTTAAAAAAAGAAAAGAAGCCCTTATAACTCACCTAAAGAAAAGGCTGTTTACAATGGTAAGATATGTACACATATAATACCTTAATAAAAAATGAGAAAAAAATTTTTTAAAAAAAGAAAAGGCTGTTTAATCTTGGTATGACTCAGCATGATTTCATTTACCTTTCTTTAAATTCACTTTTAATCATCTATGAATTAGAGGTTGGCTCTTGGGACAAAGCATCCATTAATAGTCCAAATTTTCAGTGAGGAAAGTTAGAGCCACATTTGCCCTAACTGTAGTTAGTAAGTGTATGGATTTGCATTATTCCAAAAGGATTTGCTGTGCGTCTGAAATGACTGTGCTCTAATTTTATGCACGGGTACTGACCTACTGTCTGGCCCCATTCTATTTTTCCTATCCTCATTTGCACTGAAACAGATTTATAAGCTTAATTTTATTTTATCTCCTCCCGTGTTTTTCTTTTTCCTTGAAGTGCACATTCGGTTTTGATTCAAGTTCTGGATCACATGGGGTGTAAGGTAGTGAATATCTGAGCTCAGAGCATGGGTGTCCAGCGCAAGGCCAGGCCGGGTCTGACAGGTTCTGCTGGTGAAGAAACAATGAGTCCTTTTTAGATTCAGGCAGCTTATTACTTACAGGGACAGTCAAAGGATGAGTAGGCAAAGATGGCCTGTGTGCAGGTGACACCCAGGCCCCAGGGGGCAGCTGGCTGCATCACAGATGAAGGGAGACCCTGGGGCTGAGGAGCCAATTTCAAGCTGCCTCTCAGTGGTTTTCCTGTCTGCAGCTGCACTCCAAGAGGGGTGGGCAGAAAGCCTCGCCCCTCATCAGAACCCGGAAGATGACGAGAAACTGTCTTTTGACAGCCTCCCAGGGGGTTAGGGGGGCCAGTGAGAAGTGGACAATAGCAGCTCCTCACAAGCCTCCCGAGCTCACAGTTCTGGGGGGATCACGAGGCATTCTGCTGCGGCTCATCCTGCGCTCCTGGCCTGTGTGGATACAGGCAAGGTTGTCAGACATCGTGGTTGTCCCCTGCTGTCTGCGAGCACGGCAAGGGGATGAGGCTGGATATGTCCCGTAGGGCATGGGGCCTTGACTATCATGACAAGTTCCACTGGAGGGTCTTCAGAAAGACAGTGAAACAGCCTGACCTGACTCACTTTTAGAAACACACAGCGGTATTGACAGGAGATGTTGGACATTGGATTGCGTCATGATGGATTGCGTCATGATGTGGGTGGTTTGAGCAGGAAAGAAATGTCTCTTCTTGGTAACAGGGCTCTCAGGTGAGGCGCCAGGAGAAGCACGGAAGGTAGTGGGGAATGGAAAGACAGTTCAGATTTGATGGTGCTAATAAGCCCTGTATTCAGTGCAACATGTACAGGTGCACAGAGCTTAGGGGAAATGCCAGGGCTGGGTTGGCAATGGGGACATTGGCAACACAGATACTTTTGAACCGTTCCTAGCAAATTAGGTGAAAGTGCAGAATGAGGGAGGGGTGTAGATGGCTGTGTAGAACGCCCCAAGTTTAAAGAGCAGATGACGGTTTGCAGGAGACAGGGGAGATGAACTGGAAGATGAGGCGATGTGTTATGATGCCCAAAAGGATAAGGAGTAGAGAGAAGCAATGGGATCTTGCAAGGAGCATGTTGCGGGTGACTTTTTGGGAGAGGTCTTCCATTAGTGGGGAAGAAACCCGCTTGAAGGAAGCTCACTATGAAGCAGTGAGAACAGATACTGTCTAGAGGGGCTGGTGGAACTTTACATATATCAACCCCCGAAGACAGTTCCAGAGCAAACATGCAAATACATGTCTGCTAAGATAGGAACACAGATGTAATTAATTATCAGAAGGATTGCTATTTCTAATGGCAGCATATCATCTTTTGTTAGAGCAAGAACTCAAAGGAAACGCATCATTACTTTAAACTTGGTTACCCAATGTCAGCTTTAGTCATTTGGTTGAATATCTTTATTGAAAAATTATTTTTTTTCTTTTTACTGAACTAATTGAATATCTCAGAGGAATCCACTATATTTTTCTCCACTCTGAATATATTATGAAGTCACTTGGTAGAATGGATGAGAAGGCATTATGAATATCTGAAACAGGGCATATGAATGGGCCTTTTGTGAACTTAATTATACTACTGTCTTCAATTCCGCATGCGTTATTCCCAGGCCAGCCTGATGATGTCTTTTTCTGAAGTCAAATAAAATGAACTTGCTTTTTTCATTGATAAGGTAACGAGAGGATTTTCAAAATCCCCAGGGAAAGAGCCTCTCCCAGCTTATATGCACAGGGGGGAGAAAAATCACCATCCAAAATTCAAATGTAATTAAAAAATAATGATTCTTCACCCTTATCAGAGATAACATTGGCAAATATGTTCTCCCATGCAGTGGGCTTTCTTGTTGTTTTGTGGATGGTTTCTTTTGCTGTGCAGAAGCTTTTTATTTTGATGTAGTCCCATTTGTTTATTTTCTCTTTAGTTTCTATTGCCCTAGGAGCTGTGTCGGTGAAGATATTGCTTCGGCATATGTCTGAGATTTTGCTGCCTGTGGATTCCTCTCAGATTTTTATGGTCTCCCATCTTACATTTAAGTCCTTTATCCATTTTGAATTTATTCTTGTGTATGGTGTAAGTTGGTGGTCTAGTTTCATTTTTTGCATGTATCTGTCCAATTTTCCCAACACCATTTATTAAAGAGACTGTCTTGACTCCATTGTATGCTCTTGCCTCCTTTGTCAAATATTAATTGAGCATAGTGGTTTGGGTTGATTTCTGGGTTCTCTATTCTATTCCATTGGTCTATATATATCTGTTCTTGTGCCAGTACCAAACATTTACAGGGAACTCATACAACTTAACAAAAGGAAGATAAACAATCCAATCAAAAAATGGGCAGCAGACCTAAATAGATACTTTTCAAAAGAGGACATAAGGAAGGCCAAGAAACATATAAAAACGTGCTCAAAGTCACTAATCATCCAAGAGATGAAAATCAAAATGACAATGAGGTACCATCTCACACCTGTCAGAGTGGCTATCATCAACAAATCAACAAACGACAAGTGCTGGTGAGGATGTAGAGAAAAAGGAACCCTCGTGCAGTGCTGATGGGAATGCAGACTGGTATAGCCACTGTGGATAATAGTATGGAGTTTCCTCAAAACACTAAAAATGGAACTCCCATTTGACCCAGTGATCCCACTTATAGGACTATATCCCAAGAAACCAGAAACACCAATCAGAAAGGATATATGCACCCCTATGTTCATAGCAGCACCATTTACAATAGCTAAGATTTGGAAACAGCCTAAGTGCCCATCAGCAGATGAGTGGATTAAAAAACGGTGGTACATCTACACAATGGAATACTACGCTGCGGTAAAAAGGAAGGAACTCTTACCATTTGCAACAGCGTGGATGGACCTGGAGAGCATTATGCTAAGTCAGTCAGAGAAAGATAAACATCACATGATCTCACTCATTTGTGGAATATAATGAACAACATAAACTGATGGACAAAAACAGATCCAGAGACAAAGAAGCATCGATCTGACTGTCAAACCTCAGAGGGAAGGCAGGGGAGGGTAGGGGGAAGGGAGAGCGATCAATCAAAGGACTCATATGCATGTATATAAGCATAACCAATGGACACAGACACTATGGGGGTGAGGGGGGCAATGAGGGGATAAGGACATATATGTAATACCTTAATCAATAAGGAAAAACAAAACAAAACCCATAATGATTCTTCACAAGCCATTTTGCTCCAATAGTTCCGGGGCCCCAGGAACTAAATACTGGAGCTTCTAGGTATTTCTCAGCACTCAGCAAAAATCCCTCATCCCTTCCCATCCCCTTTCCACCAGCACCCCCAGCCCCCAAGGAACGTCTCTGCATAATCAAATATCAGAACCAAGCATGCTATTGTGCCCACCTTCACCGATTTTCTATTTCAGTAGAAAAAAAAAAAAGCCTCAGTTTGAGGAAAACTCCTGCGATATAGAACTAGAACCATTCAGCTCATCTCCCCTGTCTCCCGCAAGGGTCAGAGGACGTCCAACTTCCGAACAGGTGGAGAGACCGCCTTGCGTGTGCAGGGGCTCCGTCTGCACGGTGTTAGAAGATGGGAGGGCCCTGAGACAGGAATCCTACCTGTCAGTGGCTCTTAAACTGAATGGGAGGTGGGTTCCCCTTTGGGGCCCTGATGACGGTCATGGCCCTGCCTCGGAGAAATGCACCTACATTAACACTGGGGGGGAGGGGGAATGGTCAGCGGACACCGGAATTGCAGCCGTGGGCTCGGTGCTGGTTCAGAGCAGCTGATCCCGGATGCCTTTGTCTTAGGTGTTCTGAGGCTGAGGCCCGGAGAGGTTTAGGATGGGCTCACATTAACCAGTTGAGTCTCAGGCCTCCTTCTCCAACCTTTACTTTCCATGTCAGAACGATGTAGGTAGATTCTTCAGGCTCTTATTTCAACCATGAAAGCAAAATGAAGTCCCTAAACCATGACTTGGGTTTTAAAATTATTATTTTAATTTTTTCCCCTATGAGCTACTATTTTTTTTGTTAATCCTCACCTGAGGATATTTTTTCCATTGCTTTTCAGAGACAGGGGAATGGAGGGAGGGAGAGGGAGAGAGAGATAAACAGAGGAGGGATATAAGACAGATCAGGGTCAGGGAGCGAACCCACAACCCAGGCACATGCCCTTGACTGGGAATTGAACCTGAGCCCTTTCGGCAGACACTCTAACCACTGAGCACACCAGCCATGGCATCTATGAACTTTTAATTTTAGTAAAATATACACAACAAAATTTACCTTCCTAAACATTTTAAAAAATGTTTTTATTGAGCTCAGAGAGGAAGGGAGAGGGGAGAGAGAGATAGAAACATCAATGATGAGAGACAATCATTAACTGGCTGCCTCCTTCAGGCCCCCCACCGGGGACCAAGCCTGCAACCCAGGCATGTGCCCTTGACCAGAGTCGAACCCAGGACCCTTCAGTCTGCAGGCGGACACTCTATCCACTGAGCCAAACCAGCCAGGGCCCTTCCTAAACGTTTTTAAGTATCAGTGGTATTAAGTACATTCACATCACCACATCCATCTCATGAATTTTTCATCTTCCCCAACTGGAACTCCGTGCCCATTCAACAACTCCCCACCCCCAGCCTTCAAATGTTGGTGGATTATTCATGAGCTTCCAAGTGCTCATGCTGCCAAACACTGGCAAGACGTGGGGGAAATGGTCCCCATTTCTTTCCCATGAATCTCGATAATGGAGTCCATTCCATCCAGAGGACTGTGGCTTTAAGAGAGGCACTGACTTCATGGAGTTGGCAGCCTGCCAGGGTCTTCCCGGCACTGGCCACCTCATGCTCCCATTGCTGGCTTTGTTGACCCCACTCAGCATGGACAGCTTATCATACCTCTCAGCACATCACACGACCAAGACAGGACCAACCTGACCCACTTCTTGATTTCGAACCAGGACAATTTAACTCGCACTTTTTACTCTGAGCTGGGATAACTGCCCACGAGAGGCTGAGCTGGCAGCTCGAGCTGGGCACCAGGCCTGTTGCCGGCCGGGCTATGCCCTTGGTCTGGTTGGTTCACTATTTTACACCTGGACTTTGCGCTCTCGGTTTATTTGGGGCAGGGCTGTGCATTTTCTACGAGAAGCAGGCTCATCCAACTGACGAAAAGGGAGGATTTGTGTAGAGAAACCGAACACCCGCTACTATTCAGAGGAGGAAAAGTCCAAGCAGACCGGAGAGGTGGCTGCTTTGAGCATTCGGGGTCCTACTTTCTAGTTTTCCCTCATTTCCAGGACGAGGAAACCGGGACTCAGCTAGATTAAGTAATTGTCCCAGGCTAAGGTCGTGTATCACCAGTGTGAGACCTGTGGCCTGAAGACACGGTATTCCCACACCACGTGCTCTTTCCCAGAAAGTGAAAGGGATGATTGGTGATCATGACACAACCCTCCATCTGGGCCAGACTAGTGAGCACAACGTTTTATCCTATTGGCTTGTGCGGTGGGCGTGAAGCATTGGAGAGAGGGTGAAAAGCAGTCTTCCATTTTCCCCTTATTTACATGACTAACAGTATATTGCTCTTTGTGGGAGACCTACAGAGCCGAAGTCAGTACAACAGAACCTGTGTGTACATGGGTCTCCCAGCTTTGATGATATGAGTGTGGATGTGATGAGAAAAAAATCATATAGGAATTTTATTTAATTCAGAATTCTGGCCAAACAGGATTTCTACTTAGCCAGAAAACATTGAGATTTTTCTGATAGGTTCCATTACTCAGGAAGAAAAAAAAATCTTGTAAGAGACACAATGAAAAACAGTGTGATCCTAATCAAAAAAATATATGTGATTAGAAAAAGATGAGAAAGAAATATAGCAAAGCCTAAATAACGTTTATCTCTCCAGGTAATTAACATTCAAATAATACTTCTTTTTAATTTTCTTTATAATAACCATGATTACTATACTAATTAGAAAAAGAAATGTAATCTCAAAAGTTACACAGGGATTTAGAAATATTTTGTCCAATTATACTTTACTTTCTTGTCTCTCACTCTTTTTTTAAAACAATTAGTTCATATTGAGTAAATTTAGAGTTGTGCAACTATCACCGCTATCTAATTTTAGAACATTTCCATCACCCCTTACCTCTCCTCCCCCCCAAAAAACCCCCACTTTGGGCCCACTTGTATTAACTCTCCTTACCCACTTCCAGCCCTAGGCATCACTAATCTGCTTTTTTTTCTCTATAGATTTGTGTTTTCTGGAAATTTCTATAGATGGAATTATATAAAATGTGATCTTTTGTGTTTGGCTTCTTTCACTTAACATTATATTTCTAAGGTTCATCTATGCGATAGCATGAATCTGTACTTCATTCCTTTTTATGGCTGAATAATATTTCACTCTATGAACAGATAATGCTTTGTTTATCAGTTCATTAGGTGACAGACATTTGGGTCATTTCTATTTTTTATCTATTATGAACAATCTATACTAATAAAAGGGTAATATGCTAACTAGACTGGATAGACCGGACGTCTTCCAGACGTCATTCTGGACGTCCTTCCTGACAAAGCTGGGGGCGTGGCCGACCTGCAAACCGCCTGCAGCCCCTCACCCAGCCCAGCCCCGCCCCGCCCCCAGCGGGAACTCCCCACCCCAATCTGGGACCCCCTTCAGGGCAGGCCAGTTGGCCCCCATCCGTGCACTAGGCCTCTATTCTATATAATAAAAGGCTAATATGCAAATTGAACCTAATTGCAGAATGACCAGAACGACCGCTGGGCCAGTCACTATGAGGCGCACTGACCACCTCTTGGTCCCTTTCCCTGGCTGGCAGGCTCTGATAGCCTCATGGCCACCCGTGGTGGGGGCAGGGCCGGTGAGCGGGTGGGAACAGCCAACCTCTCAGTCCCTTCCCCCGGCCATCAGGCACCTATCACCCGATGGCGAACAGGGAACCGGGGGTGGGTGGCGGCGGGGGGCAGGGCTGGCTGCAGGCAGCTGGGGAAGATGTCCCTGATTGCAGGCCAGGCCTAGGGACTGTACCCATTCACGAATTCCGTACGCTGGGCCTCTAGTGCTGCTATAAACACCTGCATACAAGGGACCAGCTTCTCACACGTTACAATCCCCAGACAAGAAAGATAAGACTCCAAAGCCATTTATGTCATCAAGAGTCCCCTGGAATCATGAGTATAGGTGGTGTTAGGTGGGGAGCAGTGTGCAAAGTAAGGCTGCCTATGTGAAAACTAAAATGCAAGAGGAGAGGGGGGGAAGGGAGAGAAATAGGAAGCTCATTTCTGAGCTCCATGGGCTCTAAGCATCAGGACGGTTCTCCATGTTTCTATTCCCCAAGTTTTCCATTTCTGCCATGCTTCTATTCTGAGAGTAGTGACTGTGTCTACATTCAAGGCCTCCCTGTCTCATTTGGGGGAGAAGAGAACTGTGTGTGCAATGGGGTCTGTGCAACTGGGGCTCAGAGCAGGGAGTCCATGCCAGGGCCAAGGACAGAGAACTTATCTGGTGTCTCAAGGGAGACTGAGGCCCAAATTCTGGGAGGAAAATCAGAAGACAGGATGAATTAAGCGGAGGCAAAGTACAGATGAGGGTGCCTGAGCAAAGGTGGGGCGCCCAGCTACTTTAATGGGGACTGACAATGAGGGCTGAGGCGAGGGCAGTCAGAATGCAGGAGAGGAGGCTGTTTACAGGGCCAAGATGCATGAGTGGGGAAACCTCCTCCCCACTGAGTTCCCACTGTGTTTCTGTACATTGCATGAGCCTCCAGCAAGCAGCTGTGAGCAAATCATGCCAGAGCTCTTACTTCAAAAGAACAGGGCTCTAAGCGTATCTTCAGCTGTGCTTGAAAGGGAGCCTGGACCAGGTTTCTTCTCTATAAGGCCATCCTTTGTATTGTTTTGTTCATCCCTATGTTCTGTTTACTATGGCTTTTCAGTATCAGTATTTTACAAAATTTCTGGCATCTTCCCCATAAACCAAGAATCTCATGAATGCATAAGCATTTTAAAAAATTAAATTTATTGGGGCAACATTTGTTAACGAGTTTACATAAATTTCAGGTGTACAATTCTAGACTACATCATCTGCATATTGCATGGTGTGCTCACCACCCAAAGTGTAGTCTCCTCTCATCACCATACATTTGACCCTCCTTTTCCCTCTTCAACCTCCCCAACCCCTTCCCCTCTGGTAACCACTACACTGCTGTCTGTGTCTATGAGTTTGTTTGTTTGTTTTGTCATTTGCTGCTTTCTGTTTTATATCCCACATCTGAGTGAAATCATATAGTTCTTATCCTACTACTCAGCAATGAGATGAAATACTGTCATTTGTGACAACATGGATGGATCTTGAGAGTATCATGCTAAGCAAAATAAATCAGACGGCTGGCAGAGGGGGGAAGTTGGGGGTGACCAGGCCGGCAGGGGGGACAATAAGGGGTGAGCAGGCCGGCAGGGGGGGTCAGTTAGGAGTGACCAGGCTGGCAGGGAGGGGGCAGTTGGGGACAGCAGTCCAGGATTGTGAGGGGGATGTCTGATTGCCAGGTTAGGCCCGTTCCTGGATCGGGCCTAAACTGGCAATCGGACATCCCCCAAGGGGTCCCGGATTGAAGAGGGTGCAGGCTGGGCTAAGGGGACCCGACCCCCCCATGCACGAATTTTGTGCACCGGGCCTCTAATTATTCACATAATTGGGATAAAAACTTCTTTTAGAAGAGACAATAATCTGAAATAATGGACTGTTTTAAAAAGTCAACTGTTGGGCTTTTTGTCTCCTTTTTCCAACTTTAGAGAAAAGGAAAAAAATAGGGGAAGTGCTGGTTTGGAGGCCATGTTAAACCTGGCACTTCCCTTTTATTCATTCAGTCAAAAATCACTCATTGGGACTCTACTCTGTGGCTGGGTGGATGTGCAGAAAAATCAATGGCACAGGGTGCCTGCTCTTGAAACGCTAACAGTATGGCCGGAACAGACACACGAACAGATGCAGAACAGCACTGTAAGTGCAGGAAGAGATACAGGGATTACCGTCAGGGGGCTTGTGGCATGGAGTAATTAACTGCCTGGGGACAGATCAGAGGCTCCATGAAAAGATGGCATTTGAGTGTGCTGGAAGTGAGAATGCTCTGCGGAGAGAGGGAAAGCTGTTCCAGGAGGAGGAAACAGTGTGGCTATTTTGTGGGAAGAAGTACAAAGACTTTTAAGCTGGAGAATCACTTTGATAAAAGCAGAGGACGCTGGAGGCACGGAAAGGCATGGACTTGAGTGAGGAGAGAGGACACAGGGAGACCAGCTGGGATGCCCGGGCAGTAATGGGAACTGACAATGAGGGCTGAGGTGAGGGCAGTCGGAGTGGAGGGGCGGGGGCTGGGTTCAGGAGGCTGAACTGACAGCCAGAATTGGACTAGGGGTGATGGGTAGGCAGGTGATTGGGTCCCAGCTTGGGGACTGTGCAGCTGGTGGTGCAATTAGCTGAACTGGGGAATAAGGAACACAGAGGAGGGCCGGCTAGGAGACACCTTGGCAGGAGGAGCTGAGCTGGCATAGGTGGGCACTGCAGAAAGCGTTTTAATGCTCACATCAGTTTCCTTTCCCAGCGGAGGTCTGAGAGCAGCGTGGTTAAGAGGGTTGGCTTGGCTGGTCCGTGTGGAAAGGTCCTGCTGGCAGGCAGATGAAAGTTGGCTGAATCTCCCCCTAAAGACAGGCAAGTCCCATGAACTGATGCCAATGTCCAAGGTGGCATTTTTTGGCGCATTTTCTGATACAGAGCCTGACTCTGAGTGAAGGACTCTGGCCCACTCCTTCCCTAGAAAAATGCCCAGGCCACCAACAGGGTGGTCCTCAGAGGGCATTTCATAGTTTGCCTTGGATACTGATGATCCTGTACTAATATATTTAGAAAGTCCAGAAGTTCAAGTCAGCTCATTTAAATATTTATTAGGTGTTTACTAGGCACCAGGAGTTTAGTATTCATGATTTCCAGTCCTTACAACAACCCAGCAGGGCACGTGGGGAAACTGAGGCTGAGAGGGCACAAGTCACACACCTAGGGTGGCACAGCTAAGTTGGGAGCAGGCTCATTTCGAGGTGTAGGGGGCACCGGGCCACGCCCTCTGGGCTGCACGTGCAGTCTGCAGGTGGCTCTGACCCCAGCCTCTGCCAGCAGTGCTTTCATTGGGCTGTTTTCTCAGGGACAGAATTGTAGCTAGTATTTTCAACGTGATTGATATTTTCCTGGTACTTGAAGTAACAAGGAATGATGGCTGAGTCTTCCATTTATTTTTCTTCCTCAATTACTGTAACAGCTGAGATAAGGGGTGCTAAACGGGCTTAATTGGGTTGCCATCATAACTAATGGCTTGGTTTTATCAAAACTAGCATCTTTTAAGTAGAATTAATTTAAATAATCTCACTACATCCTCCATGCGGTCTAGAGCTTGGTTGATCTACAAAAAAGAGAAAGACCATAAATTGAGGCCTCATTCTAAGGTTCACATGCCCCGGTTCGGGGGCCGTTGTTATTCAGTCGTTCAGTCGTCATTTCCGATGGGGCTGGGTAACTCTTGTGTCTTTTAATCAATCTAAATGTACTTTGCACAATATTTCAATTTTGCCTCAGCTGGTGTGATGGGAACATCCATCACATAGGGGCTGAGGGAAAGACAGGTGGGGACATGACAGATCCGAGCCTATGAAAAGTCATTATCGTGGTCTGTTCCACTTTAGTTTCACAGATGTTAGGCTTCGTTCTCTATCTGTGTCTTCTCGGTAACCCACACCGCATTCTTCACTGACAGACTCACACCTACTTTATATAAATTGCCAAGTCATGAAAACATGCAGCAGAACTTAGCGATAATTGGGCTTGTTTTGTTGCTAGCATTCCCTTATTCTTTCAAAAGAAAATAGATGGGGAATGCAACGCTTTTGTGAATCATGTAAAGACTTACTATGGACTCTAGAGAGAATGAGCTTTCTAGTTATATGGGAAGAACTAAAGCCTTGGGAAGAACTAAAAGGGATACTTATATATATTTTTCCTTTTTTAAAAAATATTTTATTGATTTTTTATAGCGAGGAAGGGGGAGAGAGAGAGAGAGAGAGAGAGAGAGAGAGAGAGAGAGTTAGAAACATTGATGAGAGAGAAACATCTATCAGCTGCCTCCTGCACATCCCCTACTGGGGATGTGCCCGCAACCAAGGTACATGCCCTTGACCGGAATCGAACCTGGGACCTTTCAGTCTGCAGGCCGATGCTCTATTCACGGAGCCAAACTGGTTAGGGCTCCTTTGTCTTTTAAACTCTGCATAGCGTGGGTGCTGGGAGAAAGGGCATTTGGACTTATCTGAGGCCCAATATTGTCTTTGGAGTTTGGAGTCACAATTCAAACCTTCTCTGAGGGCATATAAGACGTTCAGTAATAATTGTGGCATGCTGAACCCTGCACAGTGTCAGACCAGGAGGAGTGAAAGATGAGGTTGTAGGTGAAAAGGGACAGGAAGACCAGCCTGACAGAAGCCTGAGCAAAAGGCCCTGAGCCAGGAAGCAGCAGACCGCTCTGCCTGTCCTGCCCACGCCATCCCCAGGGGGATTCCAGAATCTTCGGAGAAATTGCTTGTGGCAGTTTGTAGCACATATAAGACAGTGAGACTAACATTTGACCTTTCTGGTGATTTCCTGAGCAGGGTGGTAATCACATCGGGACTAGCCCAGTGCTAATTGCTGCTGCTTTGTCCTCCCCAGCATCCCCAAAGCGACTCCATCTTATTCCATTCCTGAATGTTCTCTTTCCATCGCGGTATTTTCCTTAACAATTATTATCTCTCCCCCCGCCCCCGCCACTTTCCTTTAAAGATAGGCCAGCAGTTCTGTGACCACTGAAGCCTTTAATAAAAGCCTTCCCGTACTCTGCGGCACTATCTTAACCTTTTCAGAAAATCTGGACCACAGAAGGTAAATGATGATATTCATCTCTAAAGATAAAATGCTTGCCAGCATTAAAGGTCATACCTTATTAATCTATAGGATTAAAGGCTTTACTCTTCCAATCATTTAACTATATAGCCAGTCCTGCTTTAGCAAAACAAAAAGCATTTCCGTTATAATGAAACAATGTTGTTAGGCAATTTGTAGCTCATTAAAACTGATAACAGTTTACGAAAAATGCCTTGTACATCCTTGAGCACTCTGTGGGTTACAATTTAGCTTCTGCCCGCAGGGAGGGGCTGAGGTGTCTTTTCCACCCCAAATCCTCTATAACCCAGGCATCACCAATATTATTGTGAAGGGTGATTCTAGATCTTTCGAGGCTAGCTTTGGGACCCCAAGGTCCAAAGGGCTTTTTCGTTCTCTTAACCTCAGAACAGGTTGTCAGCCCTGCTTCCAACCGCCCCTCTGCATTCACCATTCCGATCAGTTTCCAGCCTCTCAGAGGCACCTGGAAGAAAACTATGGTTGCTCTGAACTGAGTAAGCGGAGCTCTGTTTTACAAGTTCTGCTGTGCCCTTCTTCCCCCAGAGGGAGAGCAGAGCGTGGGCTTTGCTCTGTTCTCTCTGCAGCCATCCTCTCACTCACCTTTCCTGGCCCAGCAGCAGCTGAGGATGGTCCTTCCTGAGAATGAAGAGGTGCTGAGAGGCTATCTCTAGGGTAAACCGGAACTTAGGGAATCCGTGAATGGTTATGGCCTTCCCGGGGAAGGCAGGTGGACCGGTGCATGCTCTGTGTAAAGTCATTTTTTTTTTTGTTAAGTTTAAAAAATATATTTTTGTTGATTCCAGAGATAGATAGGTAGAGAGAAAGAGAGAGAGAGACACACACACACACACACACACACACACACAGAGAGAGAGAGAGAGAGAGAGAGAGAGAGAGAGAGAGAGAGAGAGGAATATCAATGATGAGAGAGAACCGCTCCACACTGGGGATCAAGCTCACATTCTGGGCAGATGCCCCAACCGGGTATCAGCTGTGATCTCCTGGTTCATAGGACAATGCTCAACCACTGAGCCACACTGGCTGGGCGGTTAAGTTTTTATTGAAATAGAAATGTTCATGCTTCTATAAATGCACAGCTTGAAGAATTTCCAAAATCGGAATATACCCATATCATCCAGTTTCACAAGATCAAGAAGCCCATCCACAAAGTTCCTTCTGGTGGCAAGTAAGCAGCATAAGCCAAACCCCTCGGCACAGCACACGGGGCATTTCGAGGCCTGTTTCACGACCTGTCAGCCAGGCGAGCCCCTGCTCCGAGCCAGGCATTGTGATAGGAGCTCGCATGTAACACGAGACCTAGTTCCAACCTTAGAACAGCCAGGGGCCCTCCTGCTCCTCCGCCCTGGCGTGGGCACAAATGGGGCCTGCTGTGCCAGGTCCCACATCCCCACATCCTTTCAGGCTTCTATTAGAATGCGTCATCCTTTCTCAACTTGTCCTTTCCCACTCTGTTTGGAGGCCCCTCCAAGAAACTCCCTGACTGCCCCGAGGCTGGACGAGGGGCTCCTCTGGACGTGGTTCCATCAGAACAGTATGCTTCCTATCGCCATCTTTTGTTAACTATCCCCCAAAGAACGCCTTATTCACTGGGCACAAGGACCACGTGTGGTTCATCTTAGAGCCTCCAGGACCAAGCACAGGCCCGGCTCCCTGTGGGCGCAGGTCCCCGAGCTGCTTCATCAGGGCAGTTTCCTCCGCAGGAAGTATGTCTACATATTCACTCGCAGCGGCTACAACGCTTCCCTTCCTGCCTCTTGCCTCCCAGGCCGGCGCCCTTCTGGTTTTGCTTCCTCTGCTCCGCGCGCCCAGGCGGCTCCACTTCCCGACCTGCCACTGACCCAAGCCCAGGCTCCAGGCCGACTTCATCTTGAAGCCGCCTCTGCCTGTTGCGTGTCACCCCGCCGCCTCTCTCCGCCTTGGTGTGTGTGTGAGTGCCCAGCCTGTAGGAGGGGCTCTGAGAACTCTCAGTTCACCATTGCTGAGTGTAATGAAGGCTACACATAGAGAGCCTTACACGTAATCCTTTTGACCTGTAGGTCTCACACTGAATTTTCAGCTCCGGACACCTGGCTTTTAGGAATAATAGGGAGAGCAGACCTTCATGTGTGTTTGACACAATAGACAGCTCGGCTTAACATATCCCCAAAACAACTCTGATCCCCCGTCTCAGCCAATGGCAAATCCCGCTAGTTTTGTGTCTGAAATATACAGAACATCCCCATGATCTGATCCCCTTTTCATGCCCTCCCCTCTTACCGGTCCAAGCCACCATCTTGCCTAAATTACCATCAGTTTCCTATGAGGTCTCCCCACTCCTGCCCGTGTCCCCCACAGCTGGTCTCAACACAGCAACGGAATGGTCACGGTGTTTGAACGCTACTCAGCACTTGGCCCATTTCGCACCAAGTGGAAGCCGAGGAGGTATGGGGGCTGCCCCCCTCCCTTCAGGGATCACCCACTCTCTCTGCCCCAGTGTTTGCTTCATTCATGTTGTCACTCACTCACAAGGCTCTCTGGGGCTGCCGAGTTAAAACGATCGCACCCTGGCATCTGTGATCTCGTTTCCTGATTTCCCTGTTTCACACATAAGTAGTACGCTTTCCATTAAAAAAAAGAAAGTGTATTATGTATTTTACTCCATTTTCTTCCTTTCTCCAAAATCGTGCCAGCTGCATGGGGATAGTCATTTTTGTCTGTTCACTGCAGCACCCCCAGCATCTAGAGTGGGGTCCAGCACGTGGATGCTGACTGCTAGCTTTTGAATGAACGGCAATTGTTTTGTGAGTCTGAAGCTAGCGGAGGGCACCGGGTGCTTTCCAGGGCAGCATGCCACGACTGGATGTGTACTCCGGGCACCATTCAATCACCAGGGTTGGGTGTCATCTGGGACTTTCACCTGCAGTAAGTAAAAGACCCCAAGACGAAAGACATCATCGCGGCTCCCTCACCTCAGGGCCGGCCTGAGTTGGAGCCCAGTGAGCTCTCTGCTCCGACCTCGAACGCGACAAAGACCTGAGAACTCCGGGACTTGGCTCGCTGTGTGCTTCAACATTAGCTTTCCGCGCCGCCACATACTTATATTCTTCCCCAAAACACTTCCAGGCATATCAGAGTAAATGAAAAAGATATTTACAACGGAAAAGTATGTGCTTGATGGCATTTAAAAACTTGCTCACCACTGTCGATGGCCAGGAAGAGGGCAGTGTAGACGCTGTTGTGGACGAACGGGGACTCGCGGTCCAGCACGGCGGTGGTGTCCACAGTCCCGTTGATGGGGTTAATGTTCAGCCAGCCTGCTGGATCCTTGTAGACAGAATACCTGAAAAAGTCCCAAACAAGCACCGGATTACATTCCAGACAGATTCAAGGCGTTTTCAGAGTGCTGGTACACGCTCCTGTGCTGAGTGCCCGATAATCCTAATCTTAACACAAATCCAAAAATATCATTACAGGTACAAGGTTCATTCAGAAAGTAATGGCTCAGCTTAGGGCCTGCTCCACGCTAAGCATCATGACAAGCCTGTGAGGAGGGGACTCTTCTCTGCCCATCTCCCAGAGAGGCACAGTTCACAGCTCCTCTCCTGAGTCCAAGTCCAGTTTTTAAAAATAAACATACATTTTTATTGATTTCAGAGAGGAAGGGAGAGGGAGAGAGAGATGGAAACATCAGTGATGAGACAATAATTGATGGGCTGCCTCCTGCACTCCCCCTAACTGGGGATCAAGCCCACAACCTGGGCATGTGCCCTGACAAGGAATCAAACTGTGACCTCCTGGTTCATAGGTCGATGCTCAACCACTGAGCCACATGGCCGGGCCTGTCTTTCATTTTGACAGCGATTTTATACGTCTACCTGCAAACCCCTACCTTCTAGGACCCAGCTGAAATGTCTCCTCCTGGTCAAGTGTATGAGATCCCCAGTTAGAATTAGTCATTCTCTCTCCTAGGTCCTTGCTGGGTATGTGCATAGATTAAAATGCCTGTTAGAGTGTAATATGGGCCCTTGTGCATTTGCTGCCTTCCCTCTAATTTTATTTTACTCCTCACCCAAGGATATTTTTCCATTGATTTTTAGAGAAAGTGGAAGAGCGAGGGAAAGACAGAGAGAAACATCGATGTGAGAGAAATACATCCATTGGTTGCCTCTTGCATGTGCCCTGACCGGGGGCTGGACCGGGGAGGAGCCTGCAACTGAGGTACGTGCCCTTGACCGGAATCGAACCCGGCACCCTTTGGTCTGCAGGCTGACATTCTATCCACTGAGCCAAACCAACTAGGTCATTCTCTGAGCTTCTTGATGTCAGGAAGAGGTAGACTTGGCTGAACTACTGCCTGCCTATTGTGCCTGGTTTTGTGCTAAATAATTTAGCATCACATTTATTTTTGTGGTTCACAATCACCAAATAAAGTTGGTATCATCCCTGTTTTAAAGATAAGATAACCAAGATTCAGAGAGGCTTAGCAACTTGCCAAAAGCAGCGCAGCTAAGAAGTGGCAAAGCTGGAATTCAGGACAGGTGTGCCAGATTCCAGGCATGTGTAGATCTTAACCAGGAAACAGTGTGTTACTTATGCCCAGGGCCAGGTATTGGCTATTCTGCATCCCCAGGGCCAAGATGAATGCCTGGCACAGGGTGGCTGCCTAGTAAATGTTAGTGCGGGACATCCTTTCTCTTTCAGTTGCAACAATCACAGAAACAGAAAATGCCAAGAAAGGTAACATTTGTTTCCCATTTTGTAGGTAGCAAGTTCACCCTTGATCTAGGAGTGGTTTGTGGAGGTTGAACATATTTGAAATAATGAAAAATTTAAACAGACCACCATTTATTCTCTGATTTCTCAGCTCAGAGTTTAGAATATAAATGGAAACAGAAATAATAGAGCTTTTCATGTTGGCAATGAAACAATGCTCTTTGTCTCTCCCTCTGTCATGTTTTGGTCTTGTGATGCTGCGGTTTTGCAGTCCAGTGAACAGGTTTGCTTCCTCTCCTGTGTAAGACATTGTTATATGCAGTTCAAGGCTGGGGCGTGACCTTGGGAGCTGTCCCCTAACCGCAGTGCACAGTGGGTCAGGCCTGTGCACATCACATTCCCCATGAAAGCAATGCTGGGGGTGGCAGGGGTGGTGGTGGTGGGGTGGTGGTTCACAGGCCAGCATCTCACTGTTTTCTTCCTTAACAAACAATCAGGCATCCATTGCTGTGTTATTTGTGTTTCCACAGGGCCCTTCAATTTTGTTTCCCTCTGTTATTTCATTTGGTGCCTCTTCCCATCGGAGGCCTTGGGAGGCACGCTGTGTCCTGGATCTTGATGCCAGCGTGCTGCTCCTACCAGAATCCCAGCCACGGAGAGGACAGGGCTGTGGAGTTGGCGGAGCACCCCCAAGTGTCCAGTGCAGGTGACGCTGTGTCCACGCAGTCCATCCAAATGAAGAGCTGGGTGGATGACCCTGAATGTGGGGGTCACCCTCCCCAGCCTTGGAGCTTTCTCCCCAAAAGGGAGAGCAGCAGCTCATGGCCTCCAGCCAACCTGCTCCTCCGCTGCCCGGCCCGTGGGCCCTGCTGTCAGATCTGCCCTTTTGACCAACTGGCCTAGCTCTCTGCGTAAACTTCTGACATTTTCAAAGCTGTCTTTTTAATAAACCTTTCGGTGTAAAAATACCAGCGTGTGAGTTGTTTTCTGTGCTTCTGGGCTTGAAAAATGCATATGCCTTATTAAATTGGAATTTCCGGGCAATTTATCTGTAATGTGAACTTTGCTTGTTATTGGGGAAGAAAAGCCAAATTAAAACAGGACTCCTTTCTGTCTGTAATATAGCTACGCAGGAGCTGCTTGAGTGCTCGCCAAAGCTCAGCAGCTCCCAAGTGTCAGCCAGGAGATGCCAGGCAGGCTCATTAGCGGGATCAGGCAGTGTGGGGTGTGGGGACGGGGCACCCAACCACATGCTTGGGCCCTGCACCCTCCCGGGAAGCGGGGTTACTGTCAGCAGGCCCCAGCAGAGCGGGAAGGGAGCTCTCAGGAGGGAGGCCAGGCAGGTGTGGACTGGGAAGAACTTGCAGAGCAGCGGCTGCAGCTCAGCCCTCACGGGCCCTGGTCCTGGTGGGAGGAGGAGGAGACTCAAAGGTTTGACACGGCCCTTCTGCAAGCTTCTTGGGCTCACGCTCTGCGCTGTGGGGATCCATGTTTGCTCATCATTGAGACACAAACCATATGGGCTCGTACAGCCTTCCTTTTATTTTAGATTAAGAATGTTACAAAGGAATACAGTGCAATTAGTACAGGAATAGCCAAATGGATCAATGCCATATAATAGAGCCCTGGAAATGGGCCAGTTACAGATAGATATGGATATCTAATATATACCTAATATATATTAGCCAGAGATCTATCGATCTATTTATCTACCCATCCAGATAGATTTTATAGATAACTAGAGGCCCGGTGCACAAAATTCGTGCATGGAGGGGGGTTGTCCCTCAGCCCAGCCTGTACCCTCTCCAATCTGGGACCCCTGGAGGGATGTCCGACTGCCCATTTAGGCCCGATCCGGGATCGGGCCTAAATGGGCAGTCGGACATCCCTCTCACAATCCAGGACTGCTGGCTCCCAACTGCTTGCCTGCCTGCCTTCCTGATTGCCCCTAACCGCTTCTGCCTGCCAGCCTGATCACCCCCTAACCACTCCGCTGCCAGCCTGTTTGCCCCCAACTTCCCTCCTCTGCTGGCCTGGTCACCCCTAACTGCCCTCTTCTGCAGGGTTGATCACCTCCAACTGCCCTCCCTTGCAGGCCTGGTCCTTCTCAACTGCCCTCCCTTGCAGGCCGTGTGCCTTCCAACTGCCCTCTCCTGCTGGCCATCTTGTGGTGGCCATCTTGTGTCCACATGGTGGCAGGATCTTTGACCACATGGGGGCAGCTATATTGTGTGTTGCAGTGATGATCAATCTGCATATACTCTTTTATTAGATAGGATTATAAAAGGTTTGGAAAGTTATTGTTTGATATAAGTAGCATGCTCAATTGTTTGGGAAAGCTAGACCTTTCAAAAAACTGTGTTGACTCATTGTCCGTTTGGGGGGGAAAACAGGTGGATATCTTTGTGGTGCCTTTTGACCCTGGGGCATGTTAGACTATATGTAAATGCACAGAGAGGTCTTGGTGTTTGTTCACAAACTGGTAGCATGGATTACCTGGGGAGCGGATTTGGGTTGGGGGGTGCAGGGCAGGGGGTGTATCAGAGGAAGCCTCCAGGATCCCAGGGCTTTGCAGACATGCCACAGTAATGGAAACTGGTCTACAGCAAACACTAATTGGGGACCATCAGAAATATCCTGGCTGATATTATAGGGAGGGTTGGTTTTTTTGGGACCAACATAGGAGCCTCACTGCAGCTCATCCTCAACGAGGCGTCAGTGAGGATGGGAAAGACTATGAGAGCCTGGACAATGCAAACGAAGGAAAGGGAAGTGCAGAGGGACTTCCTCGTCCTGCTCAGGAAGCAAACGGCCCTGCAAAACCTGGGAGAGAGGAAACAGCAGGCGCCTCTCAGCTCCCCATTAGTTCCAGCCCAGCGGCCCCTGTGTTAGATGGAATACCTGCATGACTGACTCACATCAACCACTTTATTTAAAAACAGAACTAGGAAGTTATAGAGTTCTCAGGGGAAGGACATACACTGGTTTCAAATAGTGCATGTGGTGGCTCTGAGTATAAAGGAAAGGGCACATTCCAAATCTTCTGACAGAAACACAGCAGAGACTCGAGGGCCAGTGAATTCCCGAATCCCAGTTCCAGTAGATGCCACAGCCCATCACAGGGCCCATGGGGATGCCAGACACTGCGTTCTTCCCTTCTCCTGGGGAGCCAGCGCGAAAGAAAGCAGCCTTAGTCACAGGAAGGACTTCCCAGGGATGCGGAGATGCCACAACCAGTGGACGTGGACAAGAAGAGCTGTCCAGAGAGTGGCCTGAGGAGGACCTCCTAGGGCGGGGAAGATGAGGATAGAGCTGGCCTCGCCTAGTGTGGGGCTATGACCTTCTGTGGCTCAGTAACAGCTGAAGACCGGGTAGGAGCTGCTGACGCCTCTAGACCCTTCCCTGGACACCCCCACCCCGGCATTTCAGAGCCCCTGGTGGTCCTCGGCACGAGGCTCTACTAGATCACAATTCCGACCAACATTCTCATGGCAGCTGCCATCTCTGAAGGCACATGTACCAAGGCTGGGTTGGTTCCCCCCAGACACTCTGACTCCGATCATGAAAATAAGCAAAGCACACTATGTCTAAGGAGATACCTCCCACCCCTGCAATGGGTCCAGTAGGGCTGGTGTAAGCCATTATCTCTGGTCCTTTGTAGGAAGTAGGAGGCGAGACCACTAGGGATCATCTTTTGTTTGGACCTCTGCACGGCACCCGACTCTTTGCTTCTGTTCTACTGATCACCCTCCATTCTCCAAAGAGCAACCAGCCTCATCATTTTCAATTTGATGTCATATTGTGTGAGTCCCTGCATAGAATCCTCTTTGGGTATAGAATAAATCCAAGCTCCTGGCCATGGTCTCCAAGGCCTTGCCTAACTATCCACCCTCATTTCCTGCCTCTTTCCTCACCTTCCCTAAGCTCTAGACACATGGGCCTTCCTTTTGTTCCTTCAAAATAGCAAATTTGTTCTAGTCTCAAGTCTTTCTCACTTAGCTCACAGATTTCCCACTTGTCTCCTTATATTTCCTCATGTGCCTTATCACCATCGAGATCTCAGCCCCAACACTGGGCTCTATGTCCCCGGCAGAGACATTGTGGATGGGCCTATCTGAAGTCTGCCTCCAACCCTGGCTGCTTTCTGACTTAGAATGTGAGCTCCCTGGGACAGTCACCTCATCTCTTCATCAGCCCTCCATGCTGGTGCCTGGACAGGGCCTGGACCACACTGACTAGGTAGGGGCTCACTTGTCGAATGAATGGATGGGTGAGTGACTGAAAGTACAAGCCTTCTTCAACAGGCTTTGAATGACCCATATCCTGGAAGACCCAGAATTCTAAAGAATTTTGTCCTGAGGTGCCCATCCATCCCTTCCCCCCTGGATGGCCCTCTCTGTCAAAAGGGCCACTGCACCGTCTTTCTCTTTTGTCACAGCCAGACTCCCACCCAGACGCTGCTGCAGACCTCCCTTCCATGGCTCAGGCTTCTTACATGCTGTCAACAAGGGCTTAGTCAGGTGAGCCCATGTGCCAGGGGTCCCAAAGACCACCCTGGGGTCAGGGACTTGCTAGGAGGACCTACAGGACTCAGGATGTCTATTCCCATGCCTGGGAATTATTACCATAGAGGACACAGAGCAAAATCAGCACAGGGAACAGCGTTGGGTGAAGTCTGGGGGAACCAGGCACCAGGTTCCAGAGTCCCCTCCCAGTGGAGTCCCCCAGGATGTGCTGAACTCCCCCAGAAATGAGTTATGATGACACATGGAAAGTGCTGCCCACCAGTGAAACTTATTGAAAAATGACTCAGTGCCCAGGTTTTTGTTGGAGGCTGGCCATGTAGCCACCCTCTGCCTAGCACGTGGCAAAATTCCTGACTTCCGGAAGGAAAGCAGGTGTTCAGCATAAACCATATTTGTTTGTTAAACACCTTAGGCACAGGGAGCCACTCTTATCAGGTAGAGTGGTAGGACCCCCCTGAGATCCAAGTTCCCAGATGCCAGCCAAGGGCCAACCTTGCAAGAAGGGCTTTCTGGGACCTCAGTCTCTGGCCTGCTGTGTTAACTCTTTTCTGAGTACAGGGTCCATGGTCCATGGTGGGTCAAAAGAAATTCGACTTATTTTTGGAAATCATTCAGTTCTTGTTTCTCCTAAAACCATTTTAATTCTAGGGAACACATGTCAAAACCCTCGAGGAAGCTGGAAATCACGAAGGAACATGTTCTGTTAGGCAAGGTGGTAGCTGGCTTCAACCCTCTCACGTTTACTTAAGGACACACTGATTAGGTGTCCTGTGTTCACTGTAGAAAATTAAGGGAATAGAGAAAAAAAGCACTATTAGAGTTTTAATCTATAGCCTTATAGCTTATGTGTAGATATATATGTGCACACAGGCATGTTCTTAATGTGAGCATACTGTTCACTCACTCATTTTGTATAAATGTTTACTGAGTGTCTCAGTGACAGGCACTGAGTGCTGGGTATGCAACACTGGATTCCCTGCTTTGTTGTAACTTATACTGTAGCAGGGAGAGAGGATTAGTAATTAGTAACTGCCCAAATGGTTATTTAATTACACTTATGATTATAATTGTGAAGGCAGTTTTCCTCACATAACACATCTTGTGCAGGGAAAGTTTTTAATATTTTTAGTATTTACTTTCTGTTGATGTATTTAGAACTGGAAGCACACATTCATTGATTGCCAAGGAGGTGCCACACAATGTATGTACATTATTGGGTGTCATTAACCCATCAACCAGGGAGGTAGATCTTATCACCCCCATTTTACAGATGAGGAGACAAAGGTTCAGAGTGAACCAGTAGCTTACCCACATCATATAGCTTTTTTTTTAAAATATATTTTTTAATTGATTTTTTTCAGAGAGGAAGGGAGAGGGATAGAGAGTTAGAAACATCTATGAGAGAGAAACACCGATCAGCTGCCTCCTGCACACCCTCCACTGGGGATGTGCCCACAATCAAGATACATGCCCTTGACCAGAATCGAACCTGGGACCCTTCAGTCCGAAGGCCGACGCTCTATCCACTGAGTCAAACCGGTTAGGGTGATCATCATATAGCTTTTAAATAGAACTGTGGTTTCACTGCAGATCTCTGTCTCCTAAACATAGCCTGTATTTTTTGTTGGCCTTGGAAGGAGTCCATGAGGGTTGTAATTTTTCTATACTATTGCTTCTCCAATGCTGGCATTCACCAGGCTTGTTGAGTATGATCGGGCCTTTTCATTTTTACCAGGTTCTCCAGGGGGTTCTGATTCCCCAGAGCTTGAGGTCCTCATTCTACCCATAATGATGAAGCTTGGAGCTGAAACCCTGGGGCTAGATCCTGTGGCTGAGTTTTTCTTAGGACAGGGGTGGGGAACGTCCCGCCCTCGGGCCATAAAGCCCGCAAAATCATTTGGTCTGGCCCCGCCAAGGCAGTAGGGTTGAGTTAATGTGTTTGAGCAAATATAGCAGGCTAATTTTTAAGTTGATAATTTTGTATGTCATGTGAATGATGTTTTAAATATCTAAATGGCCCTTGCAGGAAAAAGGTTCCCCACACTTGCCTTAGGGGGATAATTCAGGAACAAACATTTGGAATCTACAGAATGGTAACATTTCCTAACCCCCTCTCAAACTATTAACATTTCCTTAAAATCATATTTCTGTTTACAAAAAATCATACATATTTGAGAAAGGTTTAACATCATATAGCACATGTATATGAATTTAGAAATTCTTTATCATTAGAAATTCTCAAATAATATTGGTGTAAGCTGTTTTTTTATTGGAAGGCTCATATTCACAACATTTAAGTCAAACTTAGAGACTTTCCCTGGAACAAATGATTCAGTTTGATAAAGATATAAACAATAACTGAGGTCTGAGAATGATTTACTCTAAAAAATAGTCCCTCAGTCACTTTCTGCTTTTGCTAGTGGAGAGAAAGTGGTGGGCCCCAGCGAAGGTGCAGCTGACGTAGTGAGCATCATGAATCAGGGATGTGCCTGCAGAAAAACCCCTTCCTGCCAGCCCAGCCGGCTCCTCAGCTGTGAGCCCTGCACAGACTGAGCCCTCCCTGGCAAGCAGAGGGACCTGCCATTCCCAAGGCACCAGCTACTTGCCGGGCGACCTTACACATCATCCCTAAACACGCTCCCACCCCGTTCCAGGCAAGGCAAGTGGGCTTCTCAATTTTCCCAGCGAAGGTCACGCCTGCTCTCTATTTTGAGGCCATTAATCCTTTGCCAAAATTTACTGCGGAGCTCCTCATGTCGGCTGCGGCTGCCGGAGGACCTTTGTGTGCCTGCAGCAGGACTTGGCCCTGACCAGGTTCATTCTAGTTGGGGTTTCATCTTGTTTTGCTAAATCATTTCCCAAGATGACTTAGGAAGCCGTTCACCCTGCCTGTGAAACCCGTGCAAATGCAGCAGGTACTAAGGAAAGGAAGCCATGTCCTCAGGCTGCTTATAAACGTCTTCACTGGTCCTCTCATTGTTGCTTCCGGCAAAATTGATCCCAAAGAAATATAGAGAAAACTGAAACACAGATTCAATGTGCAAAGCCCAAATTTAACACTGTCAGAAAAGTCGGGAAAATGGGACCTTGATAAAGTGACTAAAATGTGGCTCTTTGAATGACAGACTGGGACTTCAGAAACTCTCTGCTCTCTCACACCCATGAGAACACTTGTCAATTCCAGATGAAAACATGTTACCACTTCAGTGTTGGTGGAAGCATTAAACAGATGCTTTAAAGACGCAACCACAAGATGGTTTCCATTGTTCATGCGCACTAGCATTAATTTCATCATTAGTGATCAAGCCTGGCTCCTCTTACGGGCACTGTCAGGGTCAGGGTTATGTTTCCCATCTGCATATCTATGTTGGTGGTTTTTCCCCAAGCACTAGTAACCACACCCAGAAACAAACAGGGGGATGACTTGGAACTTGGTACGAGTTGGAAGACGTAAGCTTTCCTTGGTGTGAGGCTTTTCGCCCATTCGTTCACTGTGCTCCTGGGTCGGAGAATGCAAATAGGAACAAGATCTGCAAGGACGGCCTGACTAGTGCCCTAGTGACGTCATGAGTGAATTCCTGGCCACGTCTATAATTGTCTCCAACATCTCACCCTGCTCAATCCTGGTGGGCAGGCTTAGTGAGGCAGCCCCTCAGTGACCAGAACCCTCCAAATATGACTCAAATGCAGCAGAGAGTACACCTGCCAATCTCCCTGAAGATGCAAGGTGCCAGGATGTTGGACCAGGGCAGGGACCTAAGTCAACCCGGACAATGAGGATGCAGCAGAGAGAAGCCAGTCAATGGCGGAAGAAAAGAGAGCAGAGTAAGTTTACAGGAGGCTCAGAAAGGAGTCGATTTGAGGAGTGAAGGGTCAGGAGAGGCCCTTTGAATGACAGCTTAGCCCTGGAATGGCTGGCAGGACACCTCTTGATGACTGTGCTGCCCAAGCCGGGTGTGGAGGGTAGTGAGTATATCATGAGATGTGGCTGGAAAAGTTCCATCAAAAGCAAACAATCATGGTTCATCTATGTTCACTCAAGATTAGTGTATGTGAAAACAAACTTATAAACAAACTTATTTTCATCATTTTTTCTTTCCAAAATAAGATCTTAATCAAATCTTTTTCTTGGTTTTGAGTTAGATTGTAGTCCCCACTTTCCTCTCCCTATCTTCTTTAGAGAAGGGCTGTGTGGTCCCTGCCCTTGAAGATTCATGCTTTGGAGTTCATGAGCTGGACCAAAGGCGTGGAGGCAGGACTTTGGGGGTTCTGAGCCTTCATGCTGAGACGGTTCCTATGAAATCACTTCAGGCCCATATGCCTCCACTTAGGACGCTGAAGACCTCGACTCACTATGGGCCATAAAACATTCTCAGGAGGAAAAAAAAAACCTGCTAATTCCAACTCTAGAGAACCTGCCACTTTTTCCTGGAAAATCTCAACATGTTTGTAAATAGTTAAAACCAAAGGTAAGTCCTCAGCACCAGCCTCCCCTTTGCTCTGGAACAAGCCCCTTTGGTTCTTGTGTATTTCTGATCAGGCTTGTTTAAGGATATTTTCATGTTAACGTCCCCTTCGTGAGGGGGAGAGTTTTCAGTGGCTGCTCATCTTTATCACCCCCAGGGCCCAGGGCGGGGGCAGGTATGGAAGGCCCACATAGCATTGATCTAATTAGCTAAGAATTTCAGTCAAGATTTGCCCCAGCTCCACGCCAGCCAGGACACTGCAGCCTGCTCCCCAGGATCACCCTCCCATCCCCACAGAGGCTAACTGGGTTCTCTCCCTTGGCCAGCCTGTATGCTGGGCCAGGCCAGGGCAGAGGCTGTGAGGCAGGGTTTCCAGGGATAAGGGTCTCCCAGAAAGTCATCACATGAGCACAAGTGGGCCAGACAGCAGTGTCCAGGGGCCTGGGCTCCCTAGACACCCACTTTGGGAGACTTGGGGTGACCAACTTTAAACAAAAGCAGCCTCTCTTTCTCTGATTTCCAGGAAGAGGCTTGGATTTCTTCTTTGCCCTGCATGCATGTGCATACTCTTAGCCCAATGTCCTCTAGCTCAAGAGATCATTGCCTGCCCATTATTCCCATTTGGTCAGTTGATCACCAAACTTTAATAACACTTTATTACAAGGCTAAAACAAAAACTAATATGAAGTGAAATTGTTTTGGTGTTTCAGAATTTGTGATGGGCAAGGCCTCCACAGCATGTGGCTCAGGTAAGGGACCTCTTTGACCAGGTCTCAGTGTGGTACAGCTTATAGGTCAAGTTCAGCTTTTGTCCACTTAAGCCAATGGCGTGGTGTGTCTGAGCCAGGTGCGTCATTTCCTAGGGTGTGTTGTCTTGAAGAAACATGCCCATTGGGAGAGCAGAGTGGGATGTCTGAAGACCAGCATGGGAGAGTTAATCAATCCCTCCGCATTTGTTCTCCGAGTTTATTTTTATTGGGTGATTAATTGACATGCCATGGCCTTTGCTCCAGCACCTGAGTCTATGAGCCCAGCTCAGATCGAAAGCATATTGGTGCCTCTGAGAAGTCGATAAAGGTGGCCAGCTGCCACAGGGCCTGCAGTAAGATGGATGGCTGAGCCTCACACTGTGCCATGAAGGTCAGTGATCACAGCCTGCAAGCTGCCACAGGGAGGGTCTTACAGGTAGCCATGCTCAGCTCAGGTGCTGGGCCTTCTCCCTCTGGTGGAGTCCAACCAGCGAGTGCTCTCAGACACTGTTCCTTATGGAGGCCAGTGCTTAGGAGCCAGGAGAGTCCGGGCTTCATATGGAGAGATCACCCCTGGGAGCACATCTTCAGTGTCCTTGACATGACTCAGTCTACAGAAGCCATCCTCAAAACAGGTGATTCCCTGGTTACTCTGTGGGAGCGAGTTGGCAGGTTATTTCCCACCACAGAGCACGTAGAACCACACATTCTCAGCCCTGGGTGTTGATTTCATACACTCACTCAAGGCATAGTTTTTGAATTCCTGCTCTGTGCCCAGTGCTCTGCTTGGATCTGGGGAGATTGCAGTGAAGAAGGCAGAGAGCTCCCTGCCCTCCTGAGACTTCCCTTCACCAAGAGCATTTATCAGCCGATACTGAACTTTGCATAGGAGGTGGTGAGTGCCCTGTCTTCCTCTGCTCTTATAGGCAGTGACTAGTCACATGTCTGGTCCATCATAGGCTTAGTCAAGGACGGGTCAACAGATAGGAAAATGAATGAGCAAAAAAACAATAACCCCAAAACATATGTATATACAATATATACACACATATCTATATCTATATCTATATCTATATCTATATCTATATCTATATCTATATCTATATCGATATATCTAAAATGTGCATGTGTGTGGTATCTATATATACATATAAAAGCCTAAGCGATGGAACAACCGAATGACCAGTCACTATGACATGCACTGACCACCAGAGGGCAGGTGCTAAACACAGCAGCTGCCCCCTGGTGGTCAGTGTGCTCTCACAGCGGGAGCACCACTCAACTGACATACCCATCCCGGAGGCCCACCAGCCCTGAGGCAGCCACTCACTCTCTCAGTAGTCCTGCAGGTCCAATCTCTGGAGAACGGGCCAGGCACCAACGGACCAGTGCTGCCAGCACAATTCTGATAGTGCTGCGGGCTTCCTGAAAGTCGGCCTCAGACACCGTGGTCACTTCCCCTCCTTAGATGCTTCACAAGGAAGAAACGATATAAAAGTAGCCGCCAGGTGGCTCACGACAACCGGTGCAAACGTCAGCTGGAGGGATCTGGATCCCAGGCCAGCAAGGGAGTCCCACCACCCACCCGGAGGGCATATCGTATCCTGCCCCCTTATCACCCTTGGGACGGGCACCAGAAGCAGGGCTCACAGCTGGTGAGCACAGCTACGGCAGTACTAGCCCTCTCCTGATCAGGACTGACTGGGCACAAGCCCAAGGCAGGCGGAGCAGGGCCAGGATGAGTGGGAGCAGCAGGCAGGAGTGGCAGGCGGCGTTGGACTGCTAGTTTCAGCCCAATCCCCACAGGCCACGTGGAGGGACCCCATCCGTGCACAAATTCGTGCACTGGGCCTCTAGTAGGGTATAAAATACCAGATATATGTTGGGCATATATGTGTGTATGTACACTAAAAATATATTTGTATTACATTATATGTAGTGTAATGTAATATAGTTATTACATCCTTATTATAAATTGAATGTTTGTGTGTTCCCCCACCCCAATTCATATGTGGAAGCCCCAATTCCCAGTGTGGCTATATTTGGAAATGAGTCCTCCAAGGAAGTAATAAAGGTTAAATGAGGTCATAAGGATGGGTTCCTGTTCTGATAAAATTAGTGTCTTTATAAAAAGAGACACAGCCCAGCCGGTGTTTCTCAGTGGTTGAGTGTCAGCCAATGTACCAAGAGGTCACCTCTTCCATTCCTGGTCAGGGCACATGCCCGGGTTGTGGGCTTGGTCCCCAGTAGGGGTCTTGCAGGAGGCAGCCAATCAATGTTTCTCTCTTATTGATGTTTCTATCTTTCTATCCCTCTACCTTCCTCTCTCTCTAAAAATCAATAAAAACATATTTTAAAAAAAGAAGAGATACCAGAGAGCAACTGTCTCTTATTTTTTTCCTCTCTCCCCTCCAGGTGCACGCACTGTGGAAAGGCCATGTGAGGACACAGGAAGAAGGTGGCCATCCTTAAGCCAGGAAAAGGGCTCTCACCAGGAACCAAATTGGGAAGAACACTTCCAGCTTCCAGAACTGTGAGAAATAAATTTCTGTTGTTGAAGCTCCCTGTCAGTGCTATTTTGTTATGGCAGCCCTAGCAAACTAATGCAATACTATACAAATATTAGGTTGAATCATGAAGTTGCCATTTTACTCGTTAAAACCCATCAAATATCAGCAATTTCATGTGGCCTAATCTAATACATAAATGTATATGCAATCAAAATGACATGTCATAATTGTGTGTTTTCCCTCAGCTGGACAGTGTTCATTGAGGAAGACATGTCTTATTAATCTCTGCTTTCGCTTCTCCCCAGGCAACCACTGACTTTTGGTAAACATTGGTGACTGATGAGTAAATTACTAAGATGAGCACGTTGAATTCCTGTTCCAGCAGAAGCCTTAAAATAGTTTCTATCAAGGCTACTTCACTCATTAAAAATAATTACCTTGCACATATTGGCATGAGCTATTGAACTGTTCACTAAGAATTTTTCACTTCATAGGAACTCAAATTAAATGTGTTTCCAACACACACACACACACACACACACACACACACACACACACACCACACCACACACCACACACACCACTCACAGCCTGGTGTCACCCAACCTTGTTGAGTCATACCACTCAGGTACACTTGTGGGACCAGTGGATGAGAACAGGTGCCTTCTTCCCAGTTCCTGAATGGAGGTGAGGGCTAAGGGACAGGGTTTCTTTTCAGAGTGACAAAATCGTTCTAAAATTGAGAGTGGTGATGGTTTTACAACTCTGTGAATATGCTAAAGATCGTTGAATTATATATTTGAAATGAGTAGATTGAATGGTGTGTAAATTATTTCTCAAGAAAGCTGTTAGATATAAGAAAAATATCTTCAAGGAATTGAGTTTGCCATGGTTTCCAAAGCTATTAAAGCAAAACCAAACCAAACCAAACAAAAGCCAAACACCCTTCCTATGATGCTCTTCAGAATATCCTACTACTGACTGCACAGACCCCAAAATGACAGAGGTATCCCTATAGGTGAGACTCAGAGAGCCCTTTGTTTGGCTCAGCATATGTCAAGCAGGCAAAAATGAAACAACATCAAAATACCTGTTTCATTTTTGCTTGCTTGACATATGCTGAGCCAAACAAAGGGCTCTCTGAGCCTCATCTATAGGTTCTTCATTCATAGTTGTAATGGTTGCAGCAGAATGGGCCAAGGTCTATCCTTGTCCAGTCAATAATGAATGAATGAGTGAACAAGCACCTTGCTCTCTGCTTGGCTTTTCTTATCAATATCTCTTGTCTATGAATGAATGCTTCACTTATTCTTATCTATGAGGGTTACAACTGTTTCTTCATGCTATTGAGGGTCCTTATTTCTCCCAAATGCAAACAGAACCCTGGTTCTGTTGCAAACTTGGCCTGTGATACTACTTCCTCTCTTGGGTCTCCGTTTCCTTATCTATAAAACAAAGGGCATGCATGTTCAATGATGGTCTCTAAGGTTCCTTCTAAGTCTAGTAAATTATGACAGTCTTCACAAAAGTGATCATTATTCATCGGTGAGCAAAAAGTTATAAAATTATTCCTGGTGGGCAGATTCAAATCAAAGTCCTGGCAGTTTTTTTTCTACATGATGTGTGACATTTTACAATACCGTGTAAATGCAGAAAGTGAAAAGGCAGACATTAAAGGTGAAAAAAATAAACAGCCGGGAAAGAATGCCTTTATAGATTGCTTGCTCTGACTTCAGAGAGACAATTTTTTAAAAAGTAAGATCATGAGAACTAGATTTATGTCCCCAGGTCCAATGCAAATGCAGGGTTTGTACAATAACCATTTATCAGCTCCCAAAGAGCTGATTTACGGCCCAACCATCCTACTTTGTATTCTGACGGTCTCAGAAAGATAACTGACAACACAGAAAGAAATATCCTCCGACTCATTGTGGATGACGGGTTATAAATGAGCACAACTTGTTTTTCTGCTCTGGAAAAAATCAGTGTTTGAAACTCTCATTAGAAATTAGTTGTTAAAGCTGTTCTTAAACTTGACTGTTTGGCCCATTGCTTTGTTATAGTTTTAGTCATTTAATTTCCTGACAATGCTGGGCAGGGAAACTACTGCCTTTGCTTCAGTACATTCTAGGTCACCTTCTTTGTCTAGATGTATCACCAGATCACCAGGCAGCCTGTGCTCAGCACACATTACACTGCTGTCCCTGTATGAAAAGGTGGGGGCAAGTCAGATGATGAGTTCGTTGGCCCAGGACCTAGTTTTATGGGAGGCACTGTGCTGGCCTGGAGTGGGTGGAGACAGAGGTACACCTTCTGGCTCTTGACCCTTCTCCCCACATAGTGGGGACTGGATTTAGTGTTTCCCAGACTGTGGGCCCTATAGTACCTGTAGAGTTCAAAGTATAGATCTCCAGGCTCTGACATTGGAATTCTTAATTTGGGAGGCTCGAGGTAGAGGCTAAATCTCTGTGATTTTAGCACCTCGCATGGGTTTTTGATTCTGGACCAGGGACAGATATCTGGGATTTGCTGAAATCTGGGGTTCTGCCATTTCTGCCAAGCAGCAGCTGTAAGATTGAGGCACTCAAGCAAAGGGTAGAGTCTAGTGCATTAGATCTAAGGGAGATCAACAGGAGGGCCAAGAATGGGCAAGAATCCTCCATTTTACCCTCCACGCCTAGTTAATCAATCACCAAATCATTTAGACTCTACCACTGTTTCTTAGCTCTCTGCACATTTTTGAATTCTCTTTGTTGCTGCTGTATTCCTGGCCAGCATCATCTCTTACGTGGCCTCTCAGCCTCTTCTCTCTTCCCTTAAGGTCTGTCTTGTGTCTGAATGCACTTTTTCTAAAATTCAGATCTGATCATAGCATCCTTCTGAGTCAGTCCTTCAGGTGTTCCCACTTCCTACGGATCAAGGCTTGGATTTCACAGCAGCCTACACAAGACCCTTCACAGTTCGCCCAGCTGTTGAGCGAATAGATCTTACGTCTGTGCCTTTGCCTATTTTATCTCCTGGGCCTGAACATCCTTTCCCTGGTCTCAGCTGGGCAATCTCTTCTTCCCTGACTCTTATAGGCAGACACAGATGTGCCTCTCTCTCTGTCCTCGTCATACTGTCCTTTTTTTGTACCTTGAAGGTCACTTTCATCACAGCTTTTATATTTAAAGTGTGGCTTATATAGCTACCTCTTCATCTCTAGATTAGGTCTAGATGCTAGAGGTCATATACATTTTGATGACTAAATATCTCCAATACCTGTGAATTAGGGGCCAATTCACATTTGTTCAGTGAATGAGGACACTCAGAAGGGGAGTCCCAGGGTAGGATGAGAGGTGACTGAGGAAAGAGTCTCAGAGAGCCTGATAGATGAGGCCTAAGCAAAAAGGAGACAGTCAAGCCCTGGACAGTGTGGCTCAGTGGTTGAGCACTGTCCCATGCACTGAGAGGTCTCTGGTTGGATTCCCAGTCAGGACACATGCTGGGTTGTGGGCTCCATCCCCAGTAGGGGGCATGCAGGAGTCATCTGAGCAATGCTACTCTCTCTCATCAATATCTATCTCCCTCTTCCTTCCCCTCTCTAAAGTCAATTAAAAAATCTTTTAAAAAAAATGGAGACAGTCAAATAGAGATATGGTGGAGAGAACATTCCAGGCAGAGGAAACCATGTGAGCTGATGAGTTAGGGAAGATCCTACAACTGGGAAGTATCTTGAGGACAGTGGGTAGAACAGAGGCCAATCAGATAGACCTGAGTTCAAATCCTGGCTCAGCCATTTAAAATCTAGGGGTCACTGAGAGAGGTACTAACCTTTTCAGCTGTTGCTTTCCTCGATGTAAAATGGAGACACTAAAACCTTAGTCATAAGGTGGCTGTGAAGATTAAATCCTATGTGGAGCATGGTCCTTAGTGTGGGGTAGATTCTCAAGCCCAGATATTTCAAAATCCTTTTGCCAGGTGAAAGTCATTGTATTTTTCTCATCAGCACCATGAGACAGGCAAAAAGATGGATCACCTCAGTTTTGGTAACCAGTTTCAGACTGACACCTCTATCTGATTTCGCTTTTGTTCCATATTTTTAAAACGCTCTACGTATTCCCTTTATTATGCATGTCACTCAGCTCTAGTTACTGTGAAACTAGAAGGTCACAACTTGGCTCTGGGCTCAGAAATATGGCACCTGTCAGGCGCATGATTTAGGAAGTTGGCCTCTCTCAGTGGAGCCACGGCGTAGTAAAATCAAGCCAACAATTCAATCTGTTGCTGTTGAATAAATGCTGGGAGAAATCTTCAGCTGCTATATGAACACTAAACTTTTTATTAGTAAATGTTTTTAGTAAGATGACATTGAAACACACTCCCCACCACTTCCCTCCTCTCCCAGTCTCATTGGAAGGAGGGCCAAGAGGCTCAACAGGAAGCAGTGACTCTGCCAGACAAAATCCAAAATATAAGATAAAAACACAACACCTTACAAGGGTAGGGCTATAGGACACATGGGCCAATCTGCGCAGGCTTGCAGTTTTAGGCTTCCCTCTTTCAATAACATTCACATCTGGCTCTTATTTTCCTTTTGTATTGCCGGAGGTGCATGAGTAAAGGTTCAACATCCACATTTTTGAAGAAGAAGAAAAAAAAAAGAGTCCAGATTTATAGCATTTGCCGATTTCCATGATGTAAATACTACCACTGTGGCCAATTTCAATTTAGTCATGACGTCAGTGAATGCAGAGTTGAGGAAGCAAGGGTAACAACTGGCTCTTGCCAGCTGCTCTGAGCCAGCTTCAGGACACCATCGCCCTAAAAGTAATAATGACCACCCGCTGGTTGGGCACTGCACACATGGTGTTTCATATCATCTTCACTATCTTTGTTTGAGGCAGGGATTATGATTCTCAGCTCAAGGATGAGGTAAGTATGCTCAGAGAGATGGTGTGGCCAGCACAGGTTCGCATCACTAAGGAAGTGGCCGATAGGACCTGGGATTGGATGCTCTGTAGCTCTCACTGTGGCACACTCACACTCACCCCTGTTCTACGTCCTCCTCTTCCTTCCCTGGGGAAGTACCTTGCTTTCTCACAGGCTCCAGGACCTCAGTGCTCTTTCCTGAGCAACCGTCCCCTGAGGCCAGTTTACCTAACTTGGCTCCAGAGGGTAGCCTGCACTCTCTCACACAATCCCTCTTCTCTGGCAAAATGGGTTCCCCTCCTGTCCCTGGATGTGCCTAAAACGCTGGCCTGCCTCTCACATCAGCTTTTCCTTATCCATAATGGTCCCATTCAAATCCTGGCCTTGGCGACCAGCCCTCCTGGGCCATCTTAGTCTCTGGATTTCTTCAACATTTTACAACGTTTACAGCCTGGATTGCTTGCTTGACTCTCAGTATCAGTAATTTTTATAAAAACGTGTTTGTGGGTTGTATTTCTTACAGCTCCCAGTAGATCACAGCTACTTCAGGGGAGAGACAGTATGGTACACATAATGATAGAAGAGCCACCAAGAATCACTTGCTCAGACAGGCGTTCAGTAACGGTGGGCAGCACAGAAAGTTCCCAACGTGTCCACTATAGAAAATTTGCAATGAAGGCCACTGCCACTTTGGATCTCAGCCCCCACAGCAGCCTCCTGAGAACAAATCAATCTATTTAAAAATATTTTAAAGCAGCACATCTCATCTCATTCTCTCTGCCCTCTAAACGATATTTAAATGCTACGAAGAGCAAGAGAAGGCTTTCCTGCGGCTGGTTGTGTAACGGGTGAGTTCTTTCGTGCTCTGGATACAGGATACACGATACCTCATAACTCCAATATCTAATCCACAGAGTTTTGGAGGACAGAGGGGGCTGACAATCCCAAATTAAGCTGGTTTGGATGGCCGTAGCTGTGACCTTCAGGTGACTTTGTCCAAGCCTCAGAAGAGCATGGCCACCTCGCCATGTTTGAGCATGCCCAATGCGCACCACTGAGCCTGCACTTCTGGCTGTATTTAACAACCACTGCAGCCATAATTAGAGCACAGAACCCTGATGTTATATAAACATGGTGCTACCAACGATACAGGTGCAAACGTGAAGCCTGGCAGCGTCAGAAAGGCTTGCGCCTCCACCCCTGGACCGCTCCTCTGGAGCCCAATCATCTCACAGTTATGATCCACGCCGCGGAGTTGTGCCAGAGAGAAAATTATGCAAGGACCTTGCTTGATAGAAGAGGCAGCTGCGAGGCCCTGGGGGATTTATCTTTCAGAATTTTCTGGCCCTGGGTATGGGATTGCATGGAGTCCACGTCTGGCACTCATCAGCCAAATTCTCTCTTGTCGTGGGGCGTGGAAGTCAGTGAGAGCAAAGCTTGACAAATCTGGGAATCAGAATGTCACTGTCAAGTGTGTCTTCTCAGTGGAATTTCATGACCACTTGTCTCTTACTATTATTTTGTCTTAAAAAGAGGCAGAAACCAGAGGAGATAAGTTAGTTTTAGGAGACACTGACAATGCCCTGGCACCTTTAGCCCTCAGTGCATATCAGGCTAGTTTCATGTGCTGGCACCTCCTTTTCTGGGCCTGAGACCTTGCTCTGGCAGCCAGAGCCCTTTGCCCACCTGTGCAGTGGGCTGGATGTGCCAGGAAATTAGCTCCCCAAGGAGAAACTCTCACCAATGACTGATGGGAGTTGTGTACAAGTACCCCAGCTCCCTTGCTCTGGGTGGAATAAACCTCCATGCGCTCCTGGGGTCCCCCAGTGGGGCTGGGCTGCTTTGCCCACAGTGGTGGCTGGCTAGACCAGGCAGAGTGCACCGGCTGCGTTCTCTTCCCTGACCCACTTCCCATTCCCTTGCAGGTATTTTATGAGATCACCCCCCAGGTAGACATTTGTACCCAAATCCTTGTCCTGGTGTCTACTTCTGGGGCCGCTCAAACTAAGACAGTTGTGTCAACAGAATTCCTATGAGATAGTGGTTAATTCTTCTGGAAGCCAATGCCTGGACCAGCATGAAGTGACTTCATCAAGGATAGTGGTGAGTTAGTTCCAATGGGCTCTCCTGAGTGTCTCTACAATACGGGAGGAAGTAGAGAACAGCAGGGACTGAATGGGGTTTCTATGAATGAAAATTTATAGAAAAGTGTCTGGTGGACCTGCAGGGTGAGGTTTTAAAGAGTTGCCGTGATGAAGTTACAGAGAGACGACAGGCTTTGCATGCAGGGGAGCTGGTTAATTGACCTATATTTTCCTAAACTACTTCCCTTACTCCTCACCAAAGCCCCAAAGGAAGGTGTTTTATTAACCCTCACAGACAGGGAGGCACTGAGATACTGAGAGGTTAAAGACCCACATAGCGTCCCCTGGAGATTTAAACGAGAAAATATATGCCAAGACCCAGCCCTTGGCTTCCAGTAGGTGTTCACTTAATAGTATGTCCTGTTTCTTTCAAATGGGCTGGTACAGTCCTTCAGAAAGATAGGCTGGCTCCTTTCTCAGGTGCTCGAGACTGCTTTGGGTGACAAGAAGAAAGATAAGACTTGGGACTCTCATAGCTGGTAATCGTTAAGTAGGCAATTCAGACCAATTCTCTCACTGAACATGATGTAAGGAGTTGGAAAAAGTATATATAATAGGAGAAAATGGGAAAGAAGCCAGCATAGGTTAGAAGATTATAGGAAAGCCATCAGTGTAAGTCTTTATTTTGGGTGTCTTAGAAAGTTTTGCTGGCAATGATGTCAGTCTGAAAATTGAGCAATTTCCAAAGAGTTTGTGATTCTGGAAAGAATGAGCAAGACTGAAAGATTGTCCCACCCAAGTAAAGAATCATTAGAGAGGCCAACAGGGGAACAAAGTGGAAATCAATGGTGGTCAAGGGATGAAGGTGGGGGTTAGGGGAGGGATGAATAGGCATAGCACAGAGGATCTTTAGGGAGTGAAATTACTCTGCATGATACTCTGTATGGTGGATATATGTCCTTATAGATTGGTCTAAACCAGCGGTTGCCAACCGGTGGTCTGTGGACCACTGGTGGTCCGTGAGGTCCAAAAAGTTGGCAACCGCTGGTCTAAACTCATAGAATGGACAGCACCAAGAGTGTACCCTAATGTAAACTAAGGACTTTGGGTGATAATGAAGTATCAATATAGGTTCACCGGTGGTACAAATGCACCACTCTGGTGGGGGACATTGATAATGGTGGAGGCTACGCATGTGTGGGAGCAGGAGGTATATGGGAAATCTCTATATCTCCTCCTCAATTTTGCTATTAATCTAAAAGTATTCTAAAAAAAATAAAGTATATTAAAAAAGTGAGCAAGTCTAGGTTTTCCCAGCCTATGGAAAACAAACCGAATTCATCAAAATGGAAGATTTTTATCAAGCAGACAATATTAAAGGTAAGTTGTATATATTGGTGAAAGACTGTATAGCATCTGATAGAACATTCATCAAACACGGAGGGAAAGCAATGACATTTGGGAAAGGGGAGGGCAGAAGACATCTTTCCCTCACAGCCCCCAGCATCACATTTCTTCTCCCTTCATTTTGGTAAAAGTATCCTGGTTGCTACACCCCACCCCCATTACTAAGGGGAAGGCCCTGAACTAGGCTAGGCCATCAAAATCACTCTCAACTCTGCCTCTGCGCCTGGATGGACAGTGGAGCCCAGCATTTTCATGCTGCTGCCCCGACCCCTGACCCCGCTGGGGTCCCCCCTGCTGTGGCACCTGCCTGTCACCGTGTCCTTTGATTCTGTGAGCTGCTGCATAGCCTTCTAACACCTTTTGCGTTTTTTGCATGCTTTCCAAAGTTCATTTCTGTTGCTTGCATGCAGCTCCAACAGATAAAAAGCCCATTTCAGAAATGAGACACTACTTAGAAATGCATTTCACTAATGCTGCTGCTGCTATGTGGAAATAGAGGTGCCAGGGGCCGTGAGCTCCAAGCCCCAGGCTGAGTGTTAAAGTCCTGCTCCCTCACTGCAGCCTGCAGAAATGCTTGCAAATATTAAAACAAACAACCGCCTGCAGGAAGTCCTGGCACTGTCGCCTGGTGAGGTGAGCAAGGATAGAGTGGATGGGCTCTTAAATACCAAAGAACAGCTGCGAGCGAAGCACTATCCAGCCCTGAGCAAGGGAAGGCAAATGTGAACCTCTGATGAGGAAACAGATGCTGTGTTCTCCACAAGCAACTCTACACAAAGCACAGGAATAGCCCACATGATTATTACACAGACTTTAATATTTATGCCAGCATGAACTCATAGCCACAAAACTCCACTTCACAGCTTTTGTGGAGTGAGGTGGGGGCATTTATGAGCAAAGGCATGCCTGAATAGATGCAGAAATGCACTAAATGATAGCAATAAAACTCTCCCTCTCGAATCCAGCTTTCGCTTTATCCGGTACTAGCTGGAAAACTCTGGCTCAGCAAATAACAGTCACCTGAGATTACCGATGATGTGCACAAACAGATGGGCATATGGAACATACTCATGTTTTTCTCTTAAAATCACGAGAGTAATGGGAAAAGGTAGTTGGCAAAAACTAATTAAGAATTAAAGATCAAGATGCATTCTCATTGAAGATAAAGAATGGATGCATATCATCATCACCCTTTCCTTATAGGAGATTAAGAAAGCATTTCCCAATTGCATTTTTTATAATAAAGCTAATAAATGTAAGTTTAAAAAATCCACAGGCTCCAGGATGTCAAACACTCTGCCTGTTTAACTCAAGAATATTCAGCAGTTCCTGAGTCTGTTTTGGGATACTACTTAGAAAGGGAAGCACTATCTCATGGGCTGGTACAGTAGTCACTATAAAATTGTGTTGTAGTCACTATAAAAATGTCTTGGAACTCTCTCTTCTACTGATAGTTGAGAACCTTTATCAATAGGTGAAAATCCTTAGCTTTAGTTACAGAGAAAGAAAGCATCACACGATTAATTTTTCAGATATTTGCAGAACACTCAGTGTGGGAACTGGGAAATAGCTCCCTCCAAGTCATCGAATATCCGTAACAAGAACATGCTGAGATAACTGGGTAGCTTGCTCAGGTCACTGGCCACATTGGAAGTATGCTCCACAGTATACATATTAAAACATTTTTAATTCTGGCTACATATTACTGAGAGGGTAGACTTTACATCCATTAAGTATTTCTGTCAATAATAAAAGCAATCTCCTAAGGACAGGGATATTAATGGCACTTGAAGCAAGTCATTAAAGCGCTGTGATCCTCTCGACATTTCCAGAAACCTTAGAAAGGGCCCAAAGTGCCACTTACTAGCACAGGACCCAGACTGGATGTGATTGTCGTGCTTCTGTAGCATCTGTTTCTCTTTCTTCTGTCAGATCACCTGACTGCTTCGGGCAACTGGCCCTCTACCACCCTGACCCCAGGGTTTGGGGTTGGGGGGCTGCTCCTGTACCAGTTTCCCTGGCTGCACTTGAGCCTGTGGCCAGGGGTTGGTGTAGACTGGGGCCCAGGAATGCTGCTGGAACCCTGGGAAAAATTTCCCCGGGGATGCAGAGCTGGTGAGCTACCTGAGGTCAAGGCCTATTTGGGAGTAAAGCTGACAGCAAGGAGAGGGAGTCAAGATCCCTGAGAACCCCACCCTAGGGCTGAAGTCCCTGGCAGGCACTCTTGTGATTGGCTGATGGCCACAGCTAAGAGTTCTCATTTGAATATTTCCCAGGAACACTCAGAACCAGCTCTTGCTAAAATCATACCTACCGCTGGATTTCCCTGTCAACTAATTGTTTCACTTTATTTTTTTTTTTCCTCATGCCAGTTTGAGTTAGGTTTCATCTGTAACTAAAAGAGTCCTGGCTGATAGATGAATCCACCACTTGTGAAGGTGAATGTTTAAGTAACAAGCCTTTCTGCCTATGGATTTAAAAATTAGATATAGCCCTAACCGGTTTGGCTCAGTGGATGGAGCGTCGGCCTGCGTACTGAAAGGTTCCAGGTTCGATTCCGGTCAAGGGCATGTACCTTGGTTGTGGGCACATCCCCAGTAGGGGGTGTGTAGGAAGCAGCTGATCAATGTTTCTCTCTCATTGATGTTTCTAACTCTCTATCCCTCTCCCTTCCTCTGTAAAAAACCAATAAAATATATAAAAATTAGATATATATTTTGTGTGTGTGTGTGTGTGTGGGGGGGGTGGCAGGGAAATTTGAGAAATGCAAAGATCTAATTGGCTTGTGTCTCCCTTCTTAAAAATGCCTCTCCTCCCAAACTCTGCACAAAAAAAGTGTAGTGCCCATTAGGAACCAGCCTGTATTGATCAAGAATACGTTTAAGTCAAAGGAATCTCATTTCTCATGAAAATGAGGTGCCTTCTACCTGGACTCAGGTGAGGCATTTCACCTTGTGATGTGGGAAAGATGGAGGAGGATGGAGCAACGACCAACAATTAGGTGAGCTTCCCCTGGTGGAGGGACTGTTTCTGGGGGTGCTGGATTCCCACACTCCCATGAATGGATGGGTCAGTGAGGGGCCGAGCGTTTGGATGGAGAGGATGAGATGAGCCTGCGGTGCGGGAAGGACAGGCACTTGCTCCTGAGCTGGGTGATCTGTTTGCTGTTTGGTGACTGAAACAGAGGCTCACACAGTTCCCTTGCTACTGGCTTGAACCGTAATCAGTCGATTCGTTCAAAGCCTAAAGGGCTTGGATGTTTTTGAACTAAGGCAGATTTGGCCTGAGTCATGCTAGCACTTGAAAGCAAATATCTCTCCACCGTAACACTTCTTTACTAGTGGCTTAGAAACATTCTTTTGTTTCGCACTCACTTTGCAGAATGTTTTTACTATTTTAATAAAGCCCCAGTGATGTACCAACAAAGTTAATAGGGTCGAATTTAAACTTAGAGAAGCAATGATGTCTTACATACCTCTCCACACTTTTATTACGTGTGTGTTTCACATAATACATGGCAGAGATGATGTGTGGTGACCTGAACAGCCTAGCCACACAGAACAAAACAATGTCTCTAACACTGAAGATCAACTGGCAATATGGTGCTTTCCCAGAAGAGGGGAAATGGGTACACAAATCGAACAATGTAGGTACATATGAAACACTGCCTCAACTCTGCAGCTTGCTGAGGCAGCAACTGGGCTTGCCAGCACCTAGAGGGGTGCCCCTGACAACACACAATAAAACGGAGGGTGCAGAGCTTCCCTGAGGGTTCTTGCCCCAGGACTCCTCTTTCTCTAACAATATACAATTAATTGAGGTAAAGTACGGGGATTTTTACTTTGCCTGTATTTTTCCTTAGCTACACGTCTCATTTCCATTGTACCCGCTGTGCATAGAACAGATATCATTTCCAAATCTACATCAGGCCTATCACGCACAACTCAGGTGTGCGTGGCCCTGGGGTCTGGTTTTCATAAGGCCGCGAGAGCCGCAAAAGCTTTGATGGCTATTGTAAAGCCTCATTCTCTCTTATCCACCCAAGGCCCCTTTAAAAGGCACAGCGCTGAATTCTAACGGTGTTTGTTATGCGTTGAACTAGGTCTCTCCCAAATTCACATGTTGAAGTCCTAAAACCCAGCACCTCAGAAGGGGACTGCATTTGGAGATCAGATTTTTAAAGAGGCAATTAAGTTAAAATGTGGTCATTACGGTGGGCCCTGATCTACTATGACTGATGCCACGGAAAGAAGAGGAGAGAGGACAGCCATGCATGGTCGGAAGACCATGTGAAGATACAGGGAGAAGACAGCCAGCTACAAGCCAAGGAGACAGGCCTCAGGATAAACCAATGCTGCTGACACCTTGATCTTGGAAAATACATTTCCGTTGCTGAAGCCATTAAGTCGGTGGTATTTCACAGCAGCCCTAGCAAATGAACACAGTGTCTTTTAAGTACCTTAACACATGCTAGCCAGTGTGTCTCTCCACTGTTAGGAAAGTTTGCTAAGTGGGCTGATTACATTAAGATAAAATCCCTGAAATGAACCAGTTGCTAGTCTGTCATCTATTATGCTTACAACAGCCCATCTTGCATTTGCTCTCCCAGAATTGTTTGTTCACTGAAGGCAGTACACAAAGGGGGCTGGTTAATTACAAGCCACATGGCCATTGATGAACAGGGCATATTCCAATGGGATATCTCAAAATCTCCCTGCGCCTGAATTCACAGAAACTTCTACCTTGAGATCCCTAGGGAAGGGCCGCTTAGGCTGTTGCTCAGCCAGACTCTAGGCCAATGCTGAGGCCCCTGTCCCAGGCAAGGCAGGGTGTGCCCAGACCCCTCTGCTACCCCCAGGGCCCAGGTCTCTCGGTCTGTGTTCCGGCATCTGGAAGGGAGGTCTTCTCCATTTTGAGCCCCATTGCATCTCCTCAAATTCTGCCCAGTTCATCCCAGTTTGCTCGCTGGAGGTGACCTTCTCCCTCCTCCAGACATTATAGGGTGGCAATTGTGTTTCTCCCTCACTCACTTGTTCCTTTTCCAGTCCTAGCTTCTTCCAGGTGCCCCATGTCACTGAGTTTTGAGTCCTCTTCTGTTTCTTCTTAATAATGTCATAGTGAGTGATTATGAGGTGGCAGTCTCTGTGCTAAGCACTTCACGTTTGTTGAACTTTAACTCATTACAATGCACTTGTTAATCTCATTTAAGATGAAAAAAATCAGGCTTGGGGAGGCCAAGTCAGTTTCCCTAAGTCTCAGAACTGCTAAGTGGCCAGACAATCTGGTTTACTGTGATCCTAAAGTCCTCTTTCTTTTTCTTCCACATTTTAAAAATTTTAGTAAAATACACATAATATAAAATTTACCTTCTTAACCATTTTAATGTGTAGAATTCAGTGGAATTACATACATTCAAATGTTGTGCAACAATCACCGCCACTGATTTCCAGAGCTCTTTTTTTCTTGTAAAATTGAAACTCTACCCATCTATATATATAAAAGGCTAATATGCTAAGTGTCTGACCATCAGACCAGTAGCTATGATGCACACCAACCACCAGGGGGCAGATGCTCAACACAGGAACTGCTGTGACATGCACTGGCCACTTAACAATAAATGGCACTACGGACCTGGCACCCACAAACCAAGACTCAGCTTCCCCCAAGTAGGACACAGGCCCCACCACCATCCCAGAGACACAGCCCACCAAATCGCAACCAACGCTGCCAAGACCCCATGGTGCAAAATGCGGCCCATAGCCCACCCAGCTGGAAATGGTCGCTGTGGGCGCCTGGTAATGGTGTCACGTACTAATGCCTGGCTTCCTCTCCCTAGTGATGACTAGCCTCCTTGCAGTTTCTTCAGCCCAGGAACATGACTTGCTTTATAGCTAGGTGCAAACATTTTACACTTTAACCAAATGTCTGTGAAGCGTTTTCCTGTGCCTCATCTCATTTGATCCTCATAGAAGTCCTGGAGTAGACTAGGTGGAATCCTATTTTCTTTTCATTAGCCAGAAAACAGAGATTTAGAAAGCTTAGGAACTTGACCTTACTGAAAAGAAGAAATGGTATACCTTGAAAATGACTTCAGGTTTTCTCACTGCATAGAATATAGTCAAACACTGCTGCAGTTAAATATTTTACCTTTTTTTTTTTCTGCCTGGTGATCTACAATAATAATCTGCTTCATGTTGATATTTACTACTGACAATTATCTGCAAGAGAAGTTGTGGTGCTTCACTGGGCTGGAAAAAGTTTAGCTAAATCAGAAAGCAGGTCTAATTAAGCAAGTTTATTCTATATATATATATATATATAAAAGGCTAAGTTGACTCATGTATGCATGATACATATAAAGCTCTCGCTAGTGCCAATCGCATGGATGTGTTTTGATCTGTCATTGTTGATTGTGAATTTATAGAGAAAGGGCGAATAGCGATATTAAAATATTTCTTCTAATTAATTTCCTTTTAATCTGCATGAATTTGTGCACTGGGCCACTAGTGAAATAATAATTTCCTGTTGTCCCCTCACCCTAAGAACTGGAAATCACCATTCTACTTTCTGTCTCTATGAATTTGATTACTCTGTATGGCCCATATGAGTAGAGTCATAGTGTTTGTATTTTTGTGACTGGCTTATTTCATCCAGCATAATGTCATCAAAGTTCATCCATGTTGTAGCATGTGTCAGAATTCCCTTCCTTTTAAAGACTGACTAGCATTCCATCATCTGTGTATACCACATTTTGCTTATTCATTCACCCACTGATGGACATTTGGGTTGCTTTCATGTTTTAGTCATTGTGAATAATACTGCTCTGAACATGAGCGTACAAATAGCTCTTTGAGACTCTGTTTTTAAATATTTTGGGCTCCCAAAAGTAGGATAGCTAGATCATAGATAACTCTATTTTTAATTTTTTAAGGAACTGCCAGTATGGCAGCTGTACCATTTTACATTCTCACCAACAGTGCATAAGGGTTCCAATTTCTTCACATCTTTGGCAATACTTGTTATTTTGTGTGTGTGTGTGTGTGTGTGTGTGTGTGTGTGTGTGTGTATGTGTGTTTCTTTTTAAAAAATTTGGCCAATCTAATGGGTGTGAGGTGGTATCTCACAAGTTTTGATTTGCATTTCCCTATTGATTAGTGATGCTGAGCATATTTTCATGTTCTTATTGGCCACTTACATACCTTCTTTGTAGAAATACATAGTGCGTTTTAAGATCCGTCACAGAATCTTTTCCCTGGTTGCCCTCCTGGAACATACTTGAGTTTGCGAGCATCCCTCTTAAAATGATTCATCAAGAGGAACAAGAATCCCAGCATGCAGTAAAGTGGACATGGCAGTTGTTGGACTTCAAGATTCTCATAGCTTTTCTACCAGCCATAAGAGGCGTTTTGTGCAAGACTGAGCTTGTCACGAAAGGTAATGAAAGCCTCCAGGACCTTAAAAAAGACGACCTGGTTTTAAGCCAGCTTTCTTGTTTTGAATAAGAGGTCAGTTGGCCAAGTTTCAGCCTGTTTTTCTAGCCCAGGGTTCCTCAGCCTCAGCAATACTGACATTTGAGGCTGGATAATTCTCTGTTGCAGAGGGGCTGTCCTTTGCATTGTAGGAAGTTTAGCAGCAATGTTAACTTCTGCCTGCTGGAAGCCATCAGCACCCCCCCCTCCCCCGCCTGCACTGTTCTAGACATGGCCAACTGTCATTGGCGGGGGCAGGAATCACCCCTGGTTAAGATTCACTGTTTGAGTGTATTTCAGGCATCTAAAGATGGGCCACTTGCTTTGTACTATGTGGGGAAATTCAAGATTCTGGAGGAATGAATAATGCTTCTTAAAAATCTCTGTTCTCTCTATGAATCCAGACAACTAGAGAAAGAGATGGTTATAATGAACTGAGAAAGAGACAGGGTCAGGAACTGAGAAGTACGCATCAAGTAGATGTGTCATATACCTGACGTCGACAGCAGATACCAAAGGCAGAGGGAAAACTCGGATTCTGTTACATAGGATGATAAAGTCCATGAATAAAATGTTATTTCCTTGCAGCAAAAATGAAATTATTCATTTCATTCTATCATCATGTGTTACTAGCTCTGGACAAATATAAAGAGGTCTGGTGATGAATGTATTTTAAGAGGCTCACTGTGGATGGCAATGAACACTGGCTCCCTAAAGAATTAAATAAATGGTTATTGGGTGTTTGTTATGTACAAGGGCCTTGTGGGCACCATGGAGGACACAAGATGATTAAGACACAATTGCTGTGCTGAGGCCGTGGTTCCCAAATGCAGCACCTGCAATGCCTTTGGAGTGGGAGGTAGGAGGTGTGCATGGATGAATGTTGAGTGAGCAGTATTGATCAAAGGGGAATTTATAGGGAACTCTCTTCAACTGGAGGAGAGAAATAGATGAGGGTTAGTGTATTAGGTTCCTATAGCTGCTGTAACAAATTACCTCAAACCTAGTAACTTAACTCAAATTTATTACCTTACTGTTCTGGAGGTCAGAGTCTAAGATTAAGATGTTGGCAGGGCTGTGTTCCTTCTGGAAGCTTCAGGGGAGAATCTGTTTCCATGTCTTTTGCAGCTTCTAGAGGCCACTGACATTCCTTGTCTCCTATCCTCTTTCTCATATCACTCTAGCCTTTTGCTTTGGCTATCACATCTCCTCCCACTCGGATACTCCTGCCTTCCTCTCATAAGGACCATTATGATTGTACTAGGGGCCAAGTGCACAAATTTGTGCACCTTGAAAGGAACTGTGGACCATGAGGCTGCAGTGAGCACAGGGCCGGGTCTTGGCCCATCCTCTGCACCTCTGCCCTGCCCCTCCCGCTGTGGCCCCCGGTCCCCTCTCTGCCGGCAGCCCCACTCCCTCTGCCACTCCCATGTGCTGATGGTGCTGGCCCCACTCGCACCCACTAATGGTGCAGAGCAATTGGGGCTGGTGCCAGCAGCGGGTGCGAGTGGCAGCTGCCGGTCCCCACCATCCCTCAGGAGCAGGGGGAGGTGGAGAAGCCCTGAGGGGGCAATCATGGCTGGCAGCTGCTGCTCACATCCTGATGGCACCAAGAAATCAGGGCCAGCACTGGCAGTGGGTGCAAGCAGGGCTGGCACTGGCAGCAGGTGCGAGCGCTGGGTCAGACCACGGAGCGCAGGAGCGAAGAATTTTCAGTAGTCACCAGAGAATCGTCCTGATGACAGCGACCAGCAACCTGCCTTGGTCTGGCACCCCTGCTCACCTGCTCCACCATCCTTCTGCGGCCAAATGCCTGCCATGTTCTGGCTCTGCCGCCTGTTGCCAACTCCTGCCATGTTCTACGCGCACCCCCTGGTGGTCAGCGTGCATCGTAGCGACCGGTTGTTCCTCCGCCGTTCAGTCTATTTGAATATTAGGGTTTTATATATATAGACTGAGCCCACCCAGATAATCCAGGATAACCTTTCCATCTCAAGAGTCCCAACTTATCAGATCTACGGAGCTCCTTTTACCATGAAAGGCCAGGTGTTTGCAGGTTCCAGGGGCCAGAATGTGAGCATCTTTGAGGACTGGGGGCATCATTCAGCATAGCACAGTTAACAGGGAGAGAAGATACACAGGCGATAAATTCTGGGAAAAAGACACCCATTATGAGTAACTTGGGCAAAAGGGAGTAAAAGCATGTTGAGGTGTGAGTGAACTGAGAGCAGTGAAGAATTTAACTAAAGAGGGTGAAGAGACAGCTTCAATCTCACTCCCAAATGTCAGATACCCAGACCCCTCCTGAGGGTTGGTCATAAAAGGCGATTGGCATGGTTTCACCAGGACATGCTCTTGGGATGCTCACCCTGGGAAACCGGCTGCCATGTGCTGAGGAAGCCCAGACCACATGAAGAAGCTATACACAGCTGTTCTGGCTGACAGCCAGCATCAACTGCCAGCTAAATAAGCAAACAAGCCTTCATCTGATTTCAACCCCCTGCCTTCAGGACTTCCAGCTGAAGCCTCAGGCAGTGTGGTGCAGAGAAGGCTGTCTCCACTGTGTCCTCTTCATAATCCTGACTCAACAAAACTCAACACAAGAGATAATAAATGAAGTTTTAGCCACTAAGTTTATAAGTTGGGACTCTTGAGATGGAAAGGTTATCCTGGATTATCTGGGTGGGCTCAATCTATATATATAAAACCCTAATATTCAAATAGACCGAACGGCGGAACAACCGGTCGCTATGATGCATGCTGACCACCAGGGGGTGCACGTGGAATATGGCAGGAGTTGGCAACAGTTGTTAATGCCTTAATGGGAGCTGAAAAAGGCACTCAGCCCTAGGACAGATGTATCTGCTTTTTTTCATAAATATGTTCCCAGTTTTATAAAACTAAATGGGATGAGCGACTTTAACTCTGGCAATCACTTGATTCAACCTTCCTCTCCTTCTTCCTGAGGGTCGTGAGCAGAGTGGAAGGTGTAGGTGCAGAACTGCCTTTTGGTGCCACCTATGCCCAACCTCCATGGCCAGCCGAGGTGTGTACACTGAGTTTAGTCTGCATTGGGCACTGAGAGGTTGCTCCAGGAGGCGAGTGACATGGTCAGAACAGCTGGTGTCAGGATCCCATCACTGGCAGGGATCCCAGGCACAGACTGGAGAGGGAAAGGAGATGTGTTAGGAGGCTGATACCAGAGCCTAGAGAAGGATGTTTAGATCTGAAATCAGGAGATGCCTTTGGACTTGGAAGGAAGGGTGGGTGGGAGTGAGAATACTCAGGAACAGATGCCCTATGGCACAAAAAGTGGGGTTATAAATGACATAGCCAAGGAGGAGAGGGTCGGAAAAATGAAGTGGGAGTCTATCCCAGGATAGTAATTGACCAAGGTTGTAGTGCAGAGATAGGCTGTCTCCACTGTGTCCTATTCATAATCCTTTGCAATCTATTTAATGAAGAAATATGCATTGAGGCCTAGTGTGTGGAAGGCACAAGAGATGCAGTAGTTGAAAATAGAGACAGTTCCTGCCTTTGCTGAGCATACAGTCCAGTGGGAAAACAGACATAAAACAAAGATTTGCAAATCCAATTTGGTTATGAAAGGTGTGTGCAGGAGACTATGGGAATGTTACTGGTAGGGTAAGGAGAGGTGTTTCTGAAGGAGTGATGTTTGAGCTGAGACCTGCAGGAAGAGGAGAATTTAGCCAGAGTCTGTTGTATTCCTCAGGCTGGTGAGGCTGGAGGGTGGGACTCAGGTGGCAGCAATGGGCTGGAGAAAATGGAGTCCCCAGGACTTAGTGATGGCAGGTATGTGGGTAACCAAGGGCTGCGGAGAACATAGGATGAAGTTAAGGCTTCTAGCTAGAGCATAGGGGTGGTCCTGCCCTTCACCAACACAAGGAACACTGGGGATGGGAAGTGAATTTGGTTCTGAAGACATTGAGTTTGAGGGACCTGCGTTTCCCAAATGGAGCTGTCCAGCAAAGTTGTGTATACAGAACAGAGAGCAGGAGCAATGACTGAGCTTGAGATGTTCATCTGGGGTCCGAAAGCACATGGAATTGGAGTCTCTACTGGAATAGTGAGGTGTGGACCTTATTGGGGGATGAGACTAAGAAGGAAAATGATTGGAGGTGACAAGAGGATGAGGAGCAGCCAGAAAGAATGAAAGAATATACCACTAGGGAGAGACCCTGCAGAGTTTGAGGTCTTGGAGTTGGTGGAGGTTTGAGTAATAGTAAGGTCTACAGTTCAACTAGCTCAACTAGCTGAACGATCATGGTGGACTGCCCAATTAAATGCCATGCTTTCCAATCTTGCTGCATCTAAATATCTTTTTCTTGCCTTGTGTAAATTCACATGGTGTTCAAGACTGCATTTTGTCCCTGCTCCAGATCAGGTGTTAGGTATGTTTGTCAACTACAAAAGTTTGGAGGAAGATGCTCTGGTCTTTCTCTGGGACAAGTTCGGTTGTTCATGAGTTCACACTGTGGAGGGTCCATTTAACAGCTGTGTGGCTTTGAGCACAGTAAGTTACCTAAGTGAAACTAAGTCTCTGTTTTCTCACCTGGGAAACATGAATTGCAATGCTGGTCCAATAGCAGTGGGTGAAGATGAAGAGAGATAGGGATGAGAAAGCACTGAGCCCAGTGTCTGGAAAATTAACAGCTGCTTAATAAATGCTAGTTAAGTTAATGCATGATTAAGACATTTCCTTAATAGGTTGTAGCTCTCACACAAGTATGAATAGCCCCATAAATATAAAAACCACATACAGTGATTTCCTTGCCACAGGTAGAAAGGTCTGGGCTTAGCATACAGCAGGTTCTTAATAAGTACTTATTGATTGATCCACTGAGTGGATGCATAAACGAGTGCTGTGCCAAGTTCTCCCTCTTCAAGTAACAGGGGAGGGTCATTTAGGTTACCACCCATTTCCTTCTCCTTTGGCCTCACCCAGAAGAGCTGAGGTGCCACCAACTTGGGGCCAAGGATCCCCAAAAGGCAATATGGTGGGGCCATCCCTCTGTCTGTCACTTGGCCTCTCCCAGGAAGATGAATCTGGTTCCTGGCTGCTCTGGTGACAAACAGCAGGAGTTAGCTGAGAGCATCTGTCAACGGGAGGGAACCCAGGGCCAGCCCTGCCCTAGACGGGGTACAGGATATGCCTTAATTCTATCACTATGGAGAATCAGCCATCTTGGAGGAAACAGAAAATGTTTCCTGAGATCTTAGAATAGGTTTACACTCATAGATCTACAGCAGAAGCACCTTGGCTTGTGTCTGCTGCTTCTTAGTTGTGTGATTCTGAACAAATATATGTAATGTCTTGGCCTCAGCTGCATTTTCTGTGAAATGGGGACAATAAGACTGGTCTTAGGGTTTTGGAGAAGATGAAAGGTAAAATACACAGAAAATCCTGGCACTGAGTAGTTACTCAATAAAACTTAATTCCCCCCTTTTTTTCCCAGCTGATATCACTGCTTTCCTTTCCAAGTCATACATCCTTTTAAAAAAATATATTTTTATTGATTTCAGAGAGGAAGGGGGAAGGAGAGATAGAAACATCAATGATGAGAGAGAATCATTGATTGGCTGCCTCCTGCACACCCCACACTGGAGATCGAGCCTGCAACCCGGGAATTGAACCATGACTGGGAATTGAACCATGACCACTGAGCCATGCTGGTCAGGCTAGTCATACATTTCTTCTTCTTTTTTTCCTAGTCATACATTTAAAAAAAACAAGTTTTCTAGTTTATTTTCCAGGGTGATTCCTAGAGGCAGATACAGTGACCACAAAATGATATTTTGAAAGCACAAGAGACAAACTCAAAATCAAGTAAAGCATTGCTTTGGTTCCTTTAGTAACCAATAAGAAGGATTACCTCAAATAACCTTAAATTCCATTCTCATTGTCTATTTAAGGATCAGAGAAGTATACCTTTTTGAAACCTCATCAAATACACAATGCCGTGATACTTGAAGGTGTGAACTTCCATTTCACAGAAACGTCATCAGATGCTGCCGGAGAAATCTGGAACTTTCCAAATTAGTGCTGCCTCCCAGCAAGTTCGCACCCGGGAGGCAGGCACCCTGTGTTGGGGAACAGCTCTGATGCTGCATACCAAACAGTGTAATTTCACTCACACACTGAAGCCATTTTCCTAAAATTGGACCCTTACTACTAAGTTAATAGAAAAAAATTCCAATTGAACTTTGGAAGATTGTTTTTCTATTACGGTAACATTACAGAGTTCAATTTGGTAAAAATGAGCACTGAAGGCTTTCAACAATTTTCTTACAGAGATTAAACCCAATCCTAAGAACAGCCAGTATGGAGTTGGCATTCCTGGACATGCACTGGTGAGGAGACACCACTCTCCTTGTGCGGGGCGGGAGCAGTGGCCGGACCTTGGAGTGACGCTCTGCCGATACCAGAGCAGCACCTGTTCTGTTCAAACCTGGAACACCCTAAACTTGCCTGTCCAGGATGTGAGTTTAAGCTTACAATGGAAGCTTGGCTTGTTCCATGTTTGACATCAAGCAAAAACTCTTATTTTGTTGTACCCTTTAGTGTAATTATTGTTATTTTTGTTCATTATATCTGTAGTCTTATAAATACCAACCAAGGCAGGCTGAAAACCCACTGAAGAGAAAACATGTGAAACACATCTATCCCTTGACTTGTCTCACGGCAGTTTTATTTCTCCAGACAAAATTGGAAATCACAGCTGTGGTGAAAGGGGAAATTCTTTTCCAATCCCCTGAACATTTTTGAACCATAACCAAGGTTAGGGATGGGTGTCTGTGAAATCTAGGTGAAGGGTCCTTTGTCATTTTTTAGATGCCGAGAAATGTCTTTATAGAACTGACAAAGGAATAAGCCTTTTTCATTTCTCCTGACAAAGACAGTGCTGTCTGTAGGGTTACCTGGGAGGGTTTTAAGGTGATATATTTTGTGCAGCTGGATGGATGTTATGACAGCTGAGAGGGACATGTCCCAGGCGGCAATTGCTAGTTCCTGCCTATTACGGTCTCAGGGACCTATTGGTCAAGGCCAGCATTTGAGTTTTGTGAGACTATAGAAAAGGACCACAGTGCCTCTGAGTGCATCTGCAGAGAGGTGGTTTTCTTGCAATTTCCTTGTTTGTGCTTCTTTAAGAAATTATTTTTTCTGCTTATAAAAGTAATGTGTTCAGTATAGAAAACTTGACAATACAAAATAGTGTGTAGAGAAAAACTAAAAATCACCAATACTCCAGGAACCTGAGAGAATCACTCTTAACCTTGTGGGGTATTTTTTCAAGGGTTTTCCACATGTAATTTATATATTTGGGGTCATACAGTTTACCAACTTTAATATTCTATCTTTTCTACATTAGTTTATATCAGGAACAATTTCCCCTGGCTTAAAAAATTCTTATGAAACACTTTAAAAAAATTTGAATTGATTTCAGAGAGGAAGGGAGAGGGAGAGAGAGAGATAGAAACATCAGTGATGAGAGAGAATCATTGATCAGCTGCCTCCTGCACGCCCCACACTGGGGATCAAACCTGCAACCCAGGTATGTGCCCTTGACTAGAGTTGAACCTGGGACCATTCAGTCCACAGGCCGACGCTCTACCCACTGAGCCAAGCCAGCCAGGACTGAAACACAGTTTTAATGACTGTATATTATTCCACACTATGGCTGTCCCACAGTTTATTTATGCAGTCTCCTATTGTTGGAAATTGAAACTGTTTTCCAATTTTTTGCTATCATAAATAAGGCTCCAGTGAAGAAGTCTGCACATAAATCTCTGCTTCCTAGTGCATAAATCTTTGACACGATTTCTGATGATTTCTTTGAGATAAATTCCTAGGAGTGGAATTACTGGTGTTAAAGAGCATGACTGCTTAAAAAAATCTGTACATAATATACCAATTTCTTGCCCAATTCTTTTTAAAGAACTACTGGACTCAATGTGTTTTCTTGCACTGAGATAGGGCTCTATTTCAAGAGGTGAGTGAGTCAAGGAAGAAAGCTCTCATCAGCTTTTTCATCTGAACCCAGAAAATGTTGGCTACAAGGCCTAGGCAGAGGGTTGGGATATTTCACCCTTTATTGAGAAGGTCGTGGGTTCTTCTTTCATGAGCTGCCTCATCTCTGCCCCACCTCCACATGCATCCTATTCTAGTGCGGTAATGAGCTAATTTTATGCAGTAATATATGTGGTTCAGGTGAGTGCTGCTGTTACTTATAGTTCCCTGAGGGGGCCAGGTTCCAGACTCAGCTCAAGGGAAGGGAGAAGTGAATGAACAGTGGATGAGAGACCCAGGGCACATGATTTGCACCCTCAAGTGTCTCCTGGCTAAGTGGGGGAGAAGAGACGCACTCTGTGGCAGAGGCCATTTTATTTTCCAACCGGGTATACAGGGAGGCTGCATTTGCTCCACTTCCCTTGCAGCTAGGTTGGGAAAAGTGGGTGGACATGATAATGTCACTCTGGATTTGGCCACAAAACCCCTTTGGAACCTCCTCCCTTTCTCTATTCTCCTTCCACAGCAACCCTGGAGGTCACAACTGAAAAGGCAGTCTCACAAGATGGAAGGAGCCAAGGAGCCTGGGTCCTTGAATTAACATTGTGGAGCAGAGCCATTCTCTACACCCCTGCCCCACATCGGCAATTGAATTGTGAATGAGGGATAAATACATTTCTGTGTTAAGCTAATGAGATTGGGGGGTTATCTATTACAGCAGCCAGTATTATCCTTGCTAAGACTCTCACTGACGATGATTACAAAATAATTGTGTGTGTGTGTGTGTGTGTGTGTGTGTGTGTGTATGTTTATGTATGTGAGATGAAAGTTATCCTAAGTTATGCAAATAAGGGAAGCCCCTTCTGGAGTTGGGATGGGTGATAAAGGAAGGCTTTGAGGATAAGGCTATGTTTGGAATGATTCTAGACGGGTTACAACAGTAGCTAATACACATTGGGTTCTTACTACATTCCAGATGCTGTGCTGAGAGCTTTGCCAGATTAGCCTATTTAATCCTCCCAATGACTCCAGGTATTATCTCCTTGTAATCTGAAGAGAATGAGGCCAGGAGAGGTTAAGTAACTTGCCTGAAGTCCCACAACTCTCAGTGGAGAAATGGATATCATATTCACCATGCTTCCATACTACTTGGTGCTGCCAGTATATGAGCAGGGTTTAGTCATGTGGTCGTTACCTGGAGGGAGAGGCCAGGGGAAGCACCAGGAGCAAAGGCACAGAGAAGAGGAGATATGCAAAATACAAGGACAATGAGCAGTTGGTGGGTACTGGCCATGGTGCTGAAGTGGGAGCTGCACTGTGGAGAGATCTCCAGGGTTCTGGGTGGGAGGCCAGGGTAGGCAAGGGATGGCACTCAGGTCAGATGTCCTATCACACAGGCATTGGGGAATGTGACATTTAGGGAACCACCAGATGTTGGCAAATCCAAGCAGGGGCTTGGATGTTCTAGGTTTAGACACATGTACCCTCAAAGGCCTTTGGTCAACTCTGTGGGGAGGACAGCTTTTCACAGGCTTTGGCCTGCACTTGGATGTGGGCTCTATGACTGGCACACAAGATGCACTTCCTGGATAGGTGTCTACTGAACAAGCTGATGAATGAAATATGCAAAGGTGTCATTTAGAAAATAAATGAATCAGAAGCGCTGCACCCCTGATCAGACTTCTTTATGCAGCCACCCAGTGGCCCGTTGAGCTGCCCCCTTGCCTGTCAGTTCCCAGACATCCTGACACCCAGTGACTGAGGCTTTTAATGACTGAGGCTTTCTATTCTGGCTCAGTAACTGCAGCCGTCACAGAATTAAGTAATGACAAAGTGAGTTATTACCCAGCCTGGCTTCAGCTGGGGATGTAACCTGCAGCTGAGATACCTCGCTGTTGGATTGCTCGCACGACTGTCTAGGCAGTGACATGAAAAATGTCGCCTATAATTCCTCAGCTCAGAGCCATACATCCTCTGAGTCTTGACTCTACACTTCATGGGGAATAATGTTGTTTTGTTGAGAAGGGGTAGAGGGTATAATTAAATTCCTCTTAAATGTTACATTCATCCTTGTTAATCAAAAATTAGTAGCTCTTAAAAAAAATAAACACAACTCAGCTCGCCAGGAAGCTGATAGCAGTTCCCATGGCCTGTTTAATTACACAAAACAAAGCAAAACATGCTCTTCTGCCTCTCGACTGTGGCATTAACAGAATGAAATATGATGGTGGCCATATCTGTGTGGTGGGATTAAAGGTGATTTTTAACTTGCTCTGTTTATTAATTTTTCTACAACAAGCATAATATTGCTCATTAAAAAGCACTTAAATAACTAAAGAAGGAAATATGAGACTACATTCTCAAAACTTGTAAACAAAAATATAGATGAATATTTTTTCCCAACCCCCAACTCTCATTCCATTCCCCAGAAGTAGCCACTGTAGTTGGTTGGATGTGTGTCTTTTCAGACAACCTCCAAGGATTTTCCCATTTTCTTCATAACACCTATTATATTTGGAACCACCCTTTTCTTATTCTCTAACCATTCCCAAGAGGAAGTCCTTATTTGCCTGATTCCCACTATGTCCCCAATAACAGTGCCTGGCTTACAGTAGGCGGTTATTAAATAATTGTTGAATGAACTAAAGAAGGAAAGAATATGCATGGGGAGGAAAAGTGCTATTTAAAACCACAGGGTCTTCCACAAAGAGTGGGGCCCTTTCGGCCTTTTGACATGTTTCCTTCTGTTAACGGTGGGCCTGAAGCTCGCTGAGGGCAGGGACTAGAGAGAAGTAAATTGTGCTGCAGAAGGTCTTTGTTTTTGCTCTCAAGAGAGAATAGTGACATAGGCAACAACATGGATGAACTAAAAAATAACTTTGCTGAGTGAAAAAAGCTCTTAAAAGATAAAAAAAGAGTATGTAGTCTAGGATATTCAATTTATATGAAACTGGAAAATGCAGACTAATCCACAGGACAGAAAGCAGATCAGTGGTTGCTTGGGGATGAGAGGGGGCAGGGGCAGGAGGGAGGGTTTACAAATGGCCTTCTTAGGGGTGCTAGGTATGTGAAGTATCTTGACCAGGGTGATAGTTTCATGGGTATGTACATTATGTCAGAACTTATCAAATTATACACTTTAAATATGTGCAGCTTATTGTATGTCAACCACACCTCTATAAAGCTGTTACAAAAAGAGAAAGGAGGGGTGGAGAGGGGAAATTAGACAGAGAGGAAGAGTCACCATGTGTGCTGGGGTGGGAGTACTTTTGGGGGATAATGTGTCCTGTGAAAACACAGAGGGATGGGACAATGAGAAGAATTTGTAGTTAAGGGCAATTGGGGCTCAGATTGAAGTAATTTGATATGATGTAACTGCATATTCCTCCAACATCCTCAATTAAGTGGACCACGTGCACCAGATTATGATAATAAATGTGTGTGTATGTGTGTGTATGTGTGTGCGTGTGCGCGTGCATGTGTGCAAGGGAGAACTGAGGAGAAGGGAGAACCGTGGAATGTAGCAGACTGGAATAGATAGGACAGTGAGACAATAAAGAAATGGAACTAACTTATCAGAAGTGGACACTGGGAGCCAGAAGTGACTACTATAACTATTGGGCCTCCTTCTGCAACCCTCTGGCATTTGCATAAATCTTGGGGAAGCCTTTGGTTTGTTCCAGGGCATGGAATCAGGACTTATCACAAGTTCATTTAGGTCTCAAGGGCAGGCAGATCCCAGCTGACATCTGGATATTGCCACCACGCTCAGTGACTTTTTGTTGAATGCGTCAGGAACATTATTTTGATTTGTTGACAGAAAAACAACTGCTGCCATTTTTAGTATTGACAACAGGAGGTGGGGTGATGATGGATGGGTTGTCACTGGTGCTCAGCTCACCTTTCGTCTGGCTGGCATGTTTCATTACACCTATGTTTTGGGGCATGTCTGACAAGTTATGCATTTAGCAAATGTTGGCTGATGGCTTGCTATGGGGTGGGCATTGTAGTAGATGTCAGGATGAAAACAGTGAATGTGACTCAGGCCTTTCTCAAAGTGCAGAATAGCACAAAGACTAATGGGACACCATTCTATGGGAAGGGTTGTACTGCAGGGGTTGGAAAACCATGGCCCATAGGCCAAATCTGGCCCTCTGCCTGCTTGTGTAAATAAAGTTTTAGTGAAACACAGCCACACCTATTCACTGATGTGGTGCCTTTCAACAACAGCAGAATTTAGTCATTAAGACAGACTGTGCGGTCTCCAAAACCTACATTAGTTAGCATATGATCCTTCAAAGGAAAAGTTTGCCAACTTCTGCTCTAACAGAAGATCACATGGAGCAAGAAGCTCTGACTGAAGCAACAAGCTCAGCTCAATGAAATCCAGTTCTCAGTGTTCCAAGCTAGGAGGTCAGTTAGGAGCAACTGGCTTTGTGGTTCAGTGAGAAGCAGAATGGACCTCTGCTTAGCCTCTCTCTCCCCAGGAGGAAATGAAATGTAGATACTCGTGGCCCCTCTTCAGATTTCTGAGGTAGCACCTGGGTGACACCATCTCTGTCAAGGTGGCCTCAGGGAGACTGGCAGAGCCGAGGTGCCTGGCCAAGGACACTGGCAGAGAGTGGAGGGAAAGGAGTATCTTCTTTCATCCTCTGAATCCAAAGGGGAGCTTCAAACCAAAGAAGGGCATCAAGTGATAATTAAATAAAGACATTTAGTTAGCATTCATTCACAGACTTTAATGAATATCTTTGTCTAGATTTTGCAAAGTGGTACTAAATATTAACCTCTAAGGATTTACTATAGGCTAAAGTGTGATTAAAAATTGGCTTTGAAAATCACTTATTTGAAATTTATTCATTAATTAAAAATGTGCTAGGCACTGTTCAATGTGGTCCCTGCTCTTAAGAGGCTACTAGGCCAGAGAGGGGAGCTAGGTAGTGACATGCAGGCAGGCAAATGCTATCCATCCTTGTTACACAGTTACAAAGTCACCCCCAACGCTGATTAGCCAATATGAACTGCTGCTCCTCAGCAGAATACAGGGTTAGGTTCCTGTGAGCCTCTGGTCACAATTTTCATCCAACCAACCAACCAACCAACATAGAACCATCAATCACTAGATAACCTTGTTTTGTTTTCTGTGTTTCTGTTTAAACACAGCTTATCCCATATAATCCAAGGCTAATATGCAAATTGACTGAATGGTGTAACAACCAGTCGCTATGACATACACTGACCACCAGGGGGAAGATGCTCAATGCAGAAGCCGGGGTCATGGCTGGTGACAGTGGCAGTGACGGGAGCCTCTCCTGCCTCTGCGGCAGCACTAAGGATATCCGACTGCTGGCTTAGGCCCGCTCCCCATGGCGAGCAGGCCAAGGCCATCAGTTAGACATCCCCCAAGGGCTCCTGGACTGCGAGAGGCGCAGGCTGGGCTGAGGAACCACCCCTTACCCCAGCACATGAATTTTCATGCACCGGGCCTCTAGTTAAAATATATTGTTGACTCATTAATGGAACTCATGTCCAACAGCACTCTAACTCAAACGTGAACAAAGCTTAACACACGAGTTCCCCCGCCTAAGGCCCATCACAGCCTTCTTATGTTCAGGATGCCAGACAGCACTTCAGCACCTCTCCTGAGGACCACTCTAAACAGCAAAATCACCCACAAAAAGCACAAAAGTATGGAAAATGTGGCATCAAATCGACCACAAAAAGCACACTTGTTTATAGTATCAGAGCTTAGACAAGGAGGCACAGCGTGGCCTCTTTTGACCTCAGCTGGAAATGTGCATGTCGGGTGACTTGAGTTTTTTGCTGTTCTGCACTTGTCTGCAAATGACCATGAACGCACCACAAGCATTTGGGTTACTAATCAATTTTAGCATGTAGGTGAATGTGCAAGTACAGAATGTGTGAATAACAAGGATCAACTGTGATTCAATGCAGAGAGAATGATTTCTGTACAGTTCTGAGTGGGGAAGACACTTGGGGAAGGCCATGTTGTTGGGGTGGAGACAGCCAGCAGAGAGAATCAGAGGGAGAGGCCAGCCAGGATGCTGCTTGGTGGATAGTGCATTCTAAGGAGGCAAGCAGGGAAAAGGGAGACCAGCTGGGGCAGTTACTGTCATCCTGGTGAATGACAAGGGGGCTTAGATCAGTGTTTGTGCAGTGGAGTTGTAAGAGAGCATAGACTGAAGATGTAATTGGGGATGGACCTGCTAAGACTAGTTGATGTGTTTTTCCAGTAACTAGACATTTATGTTTTTAGTATTTGTGAAATATTTACTTTGTGAGCTAGAGATGTTTAATTTTTAAACACTCAGGGCAAAATATCAAGCAGTAATCACTCGCCCACAGATGCTCTTTTGCTAAGGGAACAGCTCACTTGTGGGCGTTCCATGAAGGGCGCTCAGATGGATGTCAGCATGGCCTTCCAAAGCATCTTTCATGTTCTTCTCGCACTACAGCATCCCCTGGTCCTCCCATCTTTACAGATTTCAAAAGCAGCCTCAGACACAAAGAATTCCAGTGAATGCAGAACAGAGACGAAACTGATCCTCTGACACTGACTCTCAGCTCCTCTGATGAAAGAAAGGTCCCATGTGGAGTAGAATTGTAAAGAAATTTTATGGGTACTTATAAAGAAGTTGTACATTCTACTAGGTGCAGATTTTTTAAAAAAATGATTGTTTCTCCTCTTATAAAACAAAAGGAAGAAATGTTTTCTTGTTAAACAATTATTTGGCATAATTATATGTGGATTTGAATTCCATCTATTCTACTCACAAACTATTCAACCCTCAGCATATTTTGATACCTGGGATCCTCATCTATAGGATGGAGAGGACCACACCCTCTTGTGGGAGCCCAGCGTAGTAATGAACTAATTAATGCTCAATCAGATTTCTAGATATTATATTTAGTTACTTTGCACATTTTCCTTTTTTGTTTCATTGTGCTCTGTTTTCCATTTATGGTTCCTATTCTTTCCCCCTAGTCATTTTATTTTATAGTATAGTTTCTTTTTTAATCCATCTATTTCTTTTCCTTTTCTTTTGAGCCCCACCACAGATTTCCATGGGTGAGGGGCTACAGTTCACCCATGTTTCTGACTCTTGCAGAAAAGGCACCTGCCTTCACCTAGCCCACCAAGATGCAGGCTCCTGCCTGGCACAGAGCTTCTTAGCGTTGACTCCTGCTCCTGAGACACAGAGTCACAGAGCGTTTCTACCCCACCTTTACGTTGCAGGAGAAATGGGCCTAAAGTGAGCAAGTGGCTTTCCCAGTGCTGTGCTGGCTCAAGTCGGAGGTGGATGCCACAGGACAAATCAGTGACATCGGTCGTGATCTACTTAAACTTTTTGATGTTTTGTTCATCATGAACTTTTGGGTTCATTTTATTTAAAAAATATTGCATTAAGAGATGGTCTATCTTGATGGCTGAGATTTGGGCACTTCCTGAGAGGGAGCGCCTGAGGAGAGTGCCTCACCCACCTCACCAGTGGCCCAGCCTGCCCAAGCTCTGGGGTAGCTCCCACTTCTCTGCTCTGAGAACATGCCCAGAGCCTCAAGCCACATCCCCTGCTCCGCATCCTTCTCTACTCTTAGTGCCCTGAAGGTTGACCTGGCCCCTGACCTATTCCACCTGTGCTCATTCTGAGACGGGAACCCTCTCAGTGCAGCAACTGTATGTGCAAATGCTTGTCCCTCACATCACAAGACAGCCATGGCCTGAAAGCCTGCGGCGGAGTTGTCACAGGCATTGGGGGAAACTAAAAAAAAGTTTGTAGTGGACGTTTGCTTTGTCACTTCCGTCTACTGACCATCCTTCACCATTCCTCAGGGCTTCCCCATCTCCCTTTTGGACAAACCCCTGTTTGCTGGTGGGAGGTAACAACCCACTCCTGTTCTTGCCCGATGCAGCAGCAGTGGATATGGGACATGCTACTTAGCTCCAGCACGGCGGATGCTCTTTCGGTGAGTGATGTGGGTGCAGGTGGAGCAAATGCTCACGGCATGGAAACTGTACCCTGAGAACCAGGCTATTCCCTTTGCAGTAATCCTTACTGTCTCCCCTCTGGAATTCTATTTGGTACCCACTCATTTTTTTCTCAGCTTATCCTCCAGCTCCCTGCCCATTCTATGATCTCTAATATCACTCTAGTAAATTCTTGTTGTAGTCCACTTAATATAGCTGATGATGGTTTCTATTGCTTGCAGCCATGGATCCAGGCAGATTTTGTACTAGAAATAATTAGAGGTTCTGAATTGTAAAGTCCTCTTATGCTCATAGGTAATTTTTTCATCTCATTTCAAACATTCAACCAGATCCTAGGCTTGTTTGGGTGACAGTCTGCAAGTCACGGTGTTATTTGCACGGCATCATATGCTTTGCAGAGCATCTTAAAATATTGATAAATTTAATCCTGATGCCCAAACCAGAAACAGTTTTACTAGCAGAAAATATGACTACATTCCATGTACACTCCAGAAATATTGCAAAATCAAGCATACCTGTCCGCCAAAAGCTAAGCTGCAAAACTTCAAAAATCACGTGTTTAAATCTTATCTTTAATAATGGTTTACTGTGTATCCATTTGCTCTGTCATTTCTGAGTACTTGCTTGCAGCAAGCAAACAAGTGACAATATTTAGGAACTCCTATCTGTACCCTTCAATTTTCCCAGGAATGAGGACGAGACCGCCCTCGCGGGATTTAGCGGTGCGATACCTGGGGCTGGCTTGTGGACACCAGCAGGGCGCTCCAGGAGCAAAGGTGGAAACCCATCATCATTCTTGGGAGCAGTGACTACTTTCCACTAACATCCCTAATGTGAGCTCCCGGAAACTTCCTTGGTGGTAAGTCTGTACCACACAATCACCACAGACCGTAGGAAAACACTGCTCTCCTTCTCAAAGAGCCACCTTTGGAGAACAGCTACACACCACACTCTGCTAAGAGAGATCATCAGTTAATTAAATGCCGACTATGTGCCAGACACTGTGCTCTAAGCACTTTGCTGACTTACCCAGTTTACCCTTCAGTGACTCTATAAACCAGGTATTATTGCCCCCGTTAACAAGTGAGGAAATTGAGGCACAGAGAAATGCAATGTCTGCCCGAGGTTCCACGTGTGGAAGAGGAGTGAGCAGGCTTTGCACTCAGGAAGCTGACAGTAGGCTGGCCGCTAGCGTCGCTGGGTCATACCACTTCTCTCTGCCAGGCCACCCGAGACCAGGGGCCCTCCCTTCCCAGTGCAGCCCCTGAGACAAGCCGGGTCTCTGGTGGAATGACACGTCAGGATCTGTCTCCTCTGCATCTGTCCAGAGAACACATCTTTCAAGCTTGAGATTTTCTAATCTCCTACCGTAAGCTGGGAACTCTAGAAGTGACTGTACATGGAGCACAGCTCTGGCTGAGGCCCAGGGAGGGGCCTGAAAGAATGAGAGGGAGGACCCCCTGTGGCAGAGGCAGCCAGGGACAATGTTTAGCACCGCCAATGGGCAGCAGGTGGTGTCCAGCAGGAAAAGCTGTCCCTGTCAAATGACAGCAGGAAGGGCTTCTGTGTTGTTGGGTTGGGGGGAGGACGTCTGAACCACGCACCCCCGAGTGCTTTCTGCAGCCTCCAGGCCAGGCCACTCTCCCCAAATGCCCTCCCTGCGGCCCTTCCAGGCGTCCAGGTAAGCAGAGATTTTTGCATTGGTATTCAGTGGAGACAGTTGTCCTAGATTTCGGGACTATTGGCTGACATCAGAACTAGAATGTACAATTTCATTCTGAGAAATCGAACTATGGTTGAGTAAAGCTATTGGGTCATTTGTCATTGTACATGGAGGGCCAACCTTCTCTCGCTTTGGTTCTGGAGGCAGAAGGGCAGGGAGGTCAAAACGTCTGCCTTGTGATCAGATTCCTGCACGTTAGTCCCTGTGACCGGGGGCAAGTTCCTGAGTCTCTCTGGACCTCACTGTCCTCACCTGTGAAATGGGTTGTTGTGGATTTGAAGGTGATGACTAGTATATGTGTAAAGCACCAAGAACGGTGTCTGGGACAAAGTAAATGCAGCCACTCTGTTGTGACCGTGAGTACAGACAGAGGCTGACAGCCCGGCCATGGTAGGGAAGGGGGCTGGAGGAGGAGGCATATGCTGATGCGGAAGACAAGTTGGTGGATGAGCCAAGCCCTCCCAGGGCAGCTTGGATGAGTGTCCAAGGTCTGAGAAAGGCAGGCTCACTAGCAAAGTGACACAGGGGGAGGGGGAGTGTCCTCTCCCCGCTGGGGCCCAAGGCAGCAGGCCCTCGGAGACGCTGGATGTGCTGCGCTGGGGTCTGGCTTCCCAGTTCGGAGGAGGTGTTGTAGTGCATGTGCTGGCCCAGTGTCCCAGGGTCAGCCCTCGTGGAGATAGTGCCAGGCAGGGCCCCTCCTGGGAGGCTCACTGTGTCCCAGGGCTCCACCACCGAGCCTCCTTTCTCTTCTATCTTCACTCACCTCTGTGGCCATCTCAAAGGCTCAGGGACTGAAGTTCCATCTGAATGTGGGTGACACCCAGACTTTTATCTCTAGCACAGACTCTCCCTGCTGTCCAGGTCACCTGCTCCCTCTCTCTGTCCCAAACTCCGCAAGATCAAAATCGCATTCCTGATACTCTCCCTCCCCCTGTGTCACTTTGCTAGTGAGCCTGCCTTTCTCAGACCTGGGCCACTCTCTTCCTTCAGGGGTTAGGACAAAGCCTTGAGTCAATCTTTCTCTCTCTCTCTCTCTCTCTCTCTCTCTCTCTCTCTCTCTCTCTCTCTTCTCCCCCCCCCCTCTTTACACACACCCCACAGTTGGTTAAAAATCCCTGTTGGCATTACTTTCAAACATACCCAGCATCTGCCTGCTTCTCACAGCTTGCTCTGCTCCCACTCAAGTCCAAATCCACAGCACCCTTGCCTGCTGTCTCCCTTCCTCTTAACTCTTCCCGCCTACTCTCTTCTGAAACCAGCAGAGTATGTAATTTCAATCTTCTTCAGAGTAGAAGCCTTACCCCTCTGCACCTCTGGCCTCATCTCCCTCTTCCTCCCTCCCCCCTAACTCACTCTGCCCCAGGCCCACTAAGACCCCCACCCCCCTCCTATCTCACACCCTGCATGCCCTGCCTCAAGGCCTTTGCACTTGTTATTTCTCCTGATTGGAGGATTCTTCCCAGATACCCGTGTGGCTCACCCCCTACTTCCTTCAGTTCTTTACTGAAATGTCATGTCATCAGCAAGGCCTTCCCTGGCCCCTATCTGCAGTTACAGACCCCATTTCTTGCTCTGCTTTGTTTTCTTTCTTTATTTTCTCTCTCCCCCACTGGAACATAACCTCCATGATGACAGATGTTTGTAACTGTCTTTGCTGCTGCTGTATCCCCAATGCCTGCAACAGGGCTCAGCATGTGATAGGTGTTTATCAAACATTTGTGGAATGAATGAATGACTCCGTGATTGAAGAAGTGGTCCATTTCACATGCGCAGCCTTCACAGAGGGATCCAAGCTGTTTAAAGACAGCTATATAAGGTCTGAGCTTACGTGAGGTTCTGCCAATGCTGCTAGAATATACAAGAAAACCCCTGAATTAAACATGTGTAGAACAGTAGTTTACAATCTCATCACTTGAAAACACAAGCTTTGAGATTCCTTTGAAAAGCAAACTGGGAGCAGATGATGAAACGAGGTTCTTGAATTAGTTACATGACTCACTGACTACGGTTTCATCAGCGTCATTGCCTCTGCTAGCGCTAAAGCCGTGATGAGCCCTTCATGAGACCCGAGGTGAGTGTGTCGGCTGCCTGGTGTTGCTGATTGACAGATAAAATGAGATAATAAACAAATCAGTGATTTTCCCCATCCGACTGACTTCTACTGCAACCCTGAAATGGGTGGCTTTCTCAATCAATGTTCTATTGGTTGCTTCTGTAGCAACCCTCCTCTATTTCAAATGCTTTCATTAAAATTTAAAAAACCAGCTAAGCAGATTTAACAGTTTGGAAAACATTGGGCAAGAAACAATATTAACATTTGTCACTATTTTCTGTACTGGTTCTGAGAATTAATTTCTCAAGCAGACAAGAATGACCACCATAATTATATTCAAATGTAACCAATTTGAAACCATGCTTTCAATAATGAAAGTCTGGCCTATGGCAAAGTTATAACAACATATGTAGTCGAATGTTAAAACGGTGGTTGATTTGTAAAATAATCTTTCAACGGTTTATCCAAATGGATTTGGTTTTATATTAACCAAACCCAACCTCTAATTGAGGTTAATAATGAAAATCTTTTGTCTCTGGATCATTATAAAAGTCAGAGTTCTTTTTTTAGCCACTGAAGATATTAAATCTTTAATAATTCAGTTGTTTAATTTATTAGGCCTTGTTTCCCACTGGCTTCTTTATAACAGAAAATCTGACCACTAACAAGAAGAGCCAGCTGTGCTAATATTTTTACATAAATAATTAAAAATACTTACAGCAGAGCAGGCAATAAAATGTATTGTCACTATCAACTTCCAGTGAAAGAACATCATTTTAATTAAAAATTACAAAGACACAACAATAAATAATGCATTTATATTTCAAGCTCTGTGTGTGTTGACTCAAGAAAGAAATAGCTCTTTAAAAAAACACTCAGAAATGACTTCACCCCAAACCCCATTATTGAGGTCAGTAACCACATTTAATTAAGATGAGATGTTAATAATATATTTGAGTAGAGAGAGAGGCTCTTCTCTTAATTTCCCAAGGTAGAAATGTTGTTATTTGGCCTTTAACTTCTGATTAAAATTTAAAAGGTGGGAGTCACCCCAAATTAAACTCTTAAATCTAGTTTTAAAATATTTTTTTTCTTCAAAATACTAGTTTGAAATCCTCCTCCCCTGGCTCCCCCCAAAAGTGGTAAGCTATTATACCTCTGTGTTTCTCAGAATTTCAGTGATGACAGAATCTGAATTTTCAAGTGAATTGATTTCTGCCATTGACTTCCAGAGGTCTTAGAAGAGACAGAATAAAATGTCCCATAGCCGGCCAGTGATTTTTGCTCAATTGCCCATCATTTTTTGTGATTTCCTTCAAATGAGCTCCAATATTAGATTACACAAGGTGTTACAGAAACAGGCTTGATGACTCACAGGAAGACTAGCAAAAAATGAAGTTGGGCATTTTCACAGATCTTTTGAGACTGAATTTTCATCACCACACATTGCAATCTGTACCAGTTTGAGCCCATGAATAAATTCTACCCCAGAGCCAAAAAGCTTCTGTGTCCAAGGAGGAGGAATGGGAAATGACTTTAAAACCCTGGACAAAATCAGGACAAGGGAGGCTGCAGTTTTCAGAGACAAGGATCTAATTTGGATCTGATTCAGATAGTCTGCGTTCAAAGAATAGGCTCAAATTGGATCAAGGCTTTGGAGGAAGAGTGGCTGACGGATGTGGCTCTTTAATGTAACTTTCAAGCGTGTGAAGTCCAGTGAGAGGCCGTATGTCCTGCTCAGGCCTCCCTCCTCGAATTGGCTTAAAACAGGGGCATATGCAAATGATTTCATGGATGGTAGACATTAGTCAATGTTTGAAGATGAAAAATACTAGTAATCACAATAAACTATATCTGTTTATGCGCGAACATGTTTGCATACAGACAGCCCAGCTGCCATTAATCCGCACCACACCTGTTTACTGGGCTTCCATATGCCAGGCCCAGTGTTGGCCTTGGGCCCTTTGAATACATTTGAGCCTCTAAGAATTTTCTCTGTTTCTGGGGGTCTCATCCCAAGTCATATCAAACATACTGAAATATACCCACTTGCAAATGCATTTGTTTCTTGTAAATTTTTGAAATAATGTTTTAAAAATTTTGCTATTGGAATTATTTGGCTATGAGGAATATTTCATTAATAATTCCCTATGATTTCTCTAGTGCATACTCAGACATTCTTGCAACGCAAGCTCTACAAATGGTTTGTAAATATAAAGACATTTTCACAAATGTTAAATTTAATGTGCCACGGCTGTCGTGGTGCTATGGACAGCTGATATTTATTCATTTCAACTTTGCTGTTTTCAAATTTTGGAGACAATAGATTATGTGTTCCAGTCCCTGACAGTGTTGTAGGCCCCTGGAGAGTTTGAAGGTCTTGGGGCTGGTCCTAAAGTGCTTACTTAATTAAATAGTGCTGATAAGG